>NC_042968.1:51943519-52288019 GCF_901001165.1 Salmo trutta | reverse complement strand
AGCTATTATTCTCTGCCCAGTAACAGGAGAAGGATGAAAACTTCCTAAAGGCTGTTGACAGCCAATGGAAGCCTTAGGAAGTGCAACGTGACCCCACAGACACTGTAGTTTCAATAGGGATTCAAAAGAAGAACTACAATTCTCAGATTTCCCACTTCCTGGTTGGATTTTTCTCAGGTTTTTGCCTGCCATATGAGTTCTGTTATACTCACAGACATCATTCAAACAGTTTTAGAAACTTCAGAGTGTTCTCTATCCAAATATACTAATAATATGCATATTCTAGTTTCTGGGCCCGAGTAGTAAGCAGTTTAATTTGGGTACGTTTTTCATCCGGCCGTGAAAATACTGCCCCCTATCCTCAACAGGTTTAAAGGTCACCAAGATCAAAGTGGCCTCAATAATTTCTTAAGTGGAAGAAGTTTGGAACCACCGAGACTCTTCCAATAGCTGGCCGCCTGGCCAAACTGAGCAATCGGGGGAGAAGAGCCTTGGTCGAGGAGGTGACCAATAACCCAATGGTCACTCTGACAGAGCTCCAGAGGTCCTCTGCGGAGATGGGAGAACCTTTCAGAAAGACAACCATCTCTGCAGCACTCCACCAATCAGGCCTTTATGGTAGAGTGGCCAGACGGAAGCCACTCTTCAGTAAAAGGCACATGACAGCCTGCTTGGAGTTTGCTAAAAGGCTACTAAAGACTCTGACCATGAGAAACAAGATTCTCTGGTCTGATGAAACCAAGATTGAACTTTTTAGTCTGAATGCCAAGTGTCACGTCTGGAGGAAACCTGGAACCATCCCTACTGTGAAGCATGGTTGTGGCAGCATCATGCTGTGTGGATGTTTTTCAGTGGCAGAGACTGAAAAACTAGTCAGGATCGAGGGAAAGATGAACGAGCAAAGTACAAAGAGTCCGGTCTTGAACCCGATCTAACATATCTGGAGATGAGTAAAGGGTCTGAATACTTATGTAAATGTGATATTTAAGTTTTAAATAAATTAGCAAATACCTCTCAATCTGTTTTTGCTTCGTCGTCATGGGATAGTGTGTGTGGATTGATGAGGGGAAAAAACTATTTAATCAATTTTAGAACAAGGCTGTAATGTAAAAAAATTTGGAAAAAGTAAATGGGTCTCAATACAGTGAGGGGAAAAAGTATTTGATCCCCTGCTGATTTTGTACGTTTGCCCACTGACAAAGAAATGATCAGTCCATAATTTTAATGGTAGGTTTATTTGAACAGTGAGAGACAGAATAACAACAAAAAAATCCAGAAAACACATGTCAAAAATGTTATAAATTGATTTGCATTTTAATGAGGGAAATAAGTATTTGACCCCTCTGCAAAACATGACTTAGTACTTGGTGGCAAAACCCTTGTTGGCAATCAGAGAAGTCAGAAGTTTCTTGTAGTTGGCCACCAGGTTTGCACACATCTCAGGAGGGATTTTGTCCCACTCCTCTTTGCAGATCTTCTCCAAGTCATTAAGGTTTTGAGGCTGACGTTTGGCAACTCGAACCTTCAGCTCCCTCCACAGATTTTCTATGGGATTAAGGTCTGGAGACTGGCTAGGCCACTCCAGGACCTTAATGTGCTTCTTCTTGAGCCACTCCTTTGTTGCCTTGGCCGTGTGTTTTGGGTCATTGTCATGCTGGAATACCCTTCCACAACCTATTTTCAATGCCCTGGCTGAGGGAAGGAGGTTCTCACCCAAGATTTGACGGTACGTGGCCTCGTCCATTTGATGTGGTGAAGTTGTCCTGTCCCCTTAGCAGAAAAACACCCCCAAAGCATAATGTTTACACCTCCATGTTTGACAGTGGGGATGGTATTCTTGGGGCCATAGGCATCATTCCTCCTCCTCCAAACACAGCGAGTTGAGTTGATGCCAAAGAGCTCCATTTTGGTCTCATCTGACCACAACACTTTCACCCAGTTGTCCTCTGAATCATTCAGATGTTCATTGGCAAACTTCAGACGGGCATGTATGTGTGCTTTCTTGAGCAGGGGGACCTTGCGGGCGCTGCAGGATTTCAGTCCTTCACGGCGTAGTGTGTTACCAATTGTTTTCTTGGTGATTATGGTCCCAGCTGCCTTGAGATCATTGACAAGATCCTCCCGTGTAGTTCTGGGCTGATTCCTCACCGTTCTCATGATCATTGCAACTCCACGAGGTGAGATCTTGCATGGAGCCCCAGGCCGAGGGATATTGACAGTTCTTTTGTGTTTCTTCCATTTGCAAATAATCGCACCAACTGTTGTCACCTTCTCACCAAGCTGCTTGGCGATGGTCTTGTAGCCCATTCCAGCCTTGTGTAGGTCTACAATCTTGTCCCTGACATCCTTGGAGAGCTCTTTGGTCTTGGCCATGGTGGAGAGTTTGGAATCTGATTGATTGATTGCTTCTGTGGACAGGTGTCTTTTAGACAGGTAACAAACTGAGATTAAGAGCACTCCCTTTAAGAGTGTGCTCCTAATCTCAGCTCGTTACCTGTATAAAAGACACCTGGGAGCCAGAAATCTTTCTGATTGAGAGGGGGTGAAATACTTATTTCCCTCATTAAAATGCAAATCAATTTATAACATTTTTGACATGTGTTTTCTGGATTTTTTTGTTGTTATTCTGTCTCTCACTGTTCAAATAAACCTACCATTAAAATTATAGAGGTTCAACCTCCCTGGTGGTTGAACCTGTGTTTGAAATAAATTTGACAGATAACTGTATTTGTTGGGCACAAAGACGAGGTAGTTATTCAAGCACATTTTTACATCTGATCTTTTTTGGGCTTGATATAAAGGGGTTGAATACTTATTGACTCAAGACATTTAATCTTTTAATTTTAAATTAATGTCTAAACATTTCTGAAAACATAATTTCACTTTGACATTATTTAGGCCATTGACAAAAAAAATCTACATTTCATTCATTTAAAATTCAGGCTGTAACACAACACAATATGGAAACAGTCAAGGGGTCTGAATACTTTACGAAGGCACTGTATACAACACAGGATATCAAGTGTGTCCCCTCTTGAAATGCACCTGCTGTTGATAGGGTGCGCCACGGGTGGCACGCTAACGTCCCAAATAGCCCCAAGAAGTTAATGCAGGGAAACTTAAATCTGTCTTAGCAAATTTCTATCGGCATGTTAAATGTGCAACCAGAGGAGAAAAAAAATCTGGACTGTCTTTACTCCACACAGAGAAAAATACAAAGCTCTCCCTCCAATTGCCAAATCTGACCATAATTCTATCCTCCTGATTCCTGATTACAAGCGAAAATGAAGGCAGGAAGCACGAGTGACTAGATCAATAAAAAAGTGGTCAGATGAAGCAGATGTTAAGCTACATGACTGTTTTGCTAGCACAGACTGAAGCCATGGATTACAGATAACATCTGCACTGAGCTAAAGGGTAGAGCTGCCGCTTTCAAGGAGCGGGACTCTAACCCGGAAGCTTGCTTATAAGAAATCCCGCTATACCCTCTGACGAACCATCAGACAGGCAAAGCGTTAATACAGGACGAGGGTCGAATCGTACTACACCGGCTTTGATGCTCGTCGGTTGTGGTAGGGCTTGCAAACCATTACAGACTATAAAGGGAAGCACAGCCAAGAGATGCCCAGTGACATGAGCCTAACAGACGAGCTAAACCACTTCTATGCTTGCTTCGAGGCAATTAACACTGAACCATATATGAGAGAACCAGCAGTTCCGGAAGACTGTGTGAACAAGCTCTCCGCAGACGATGTGGGTAAGACCTTTAAACAGGTCAACATTCCCAAGGCCGCAGAGCCAGACGGATTACCAGGACGTGTACTGCGAGCATGCGCTGACCAACTGGCAAGTGTCTTCACTGACATTTTCAACCTCTCCCTGTCCGAGTCTGTAATACCAACATGTTTTAAGCAGACCGCCATAGTCTCTGTGCATAAGAACACTAAGGTAACTTGCCGAAATGACTACCGACCAGTAGCACTCACATCTATAGCCATAAAGTGCTTTGAAAGGCTGGTCATGGTTCACATCAACACCATTATCCCAGAAACACTAGACCCACTCCAATTTGCATACAGCCCTAACAGATCCACAGATGATGCAATTTCTATTGCACTCCACACTGCCCTTTCTCACCTGGACAAAAGGAACACCTATGTGAGAATGCTATTCATTGACTACAGCCCAGCGTTCAACACCATAGTGCCCTCAAAGCTCATCAATAAGCTATGGACCCTAGGACTAAACACCTCCATCGGCAACTTTGTCCTAGACTTCCTAACGGGCTGCACCCAAGTGGTAAAGGTAGGTAACAGCACAGCCGCCACGCTGATCCTCAACACAGGGGCCCCTCAGGGGTGCGTGCTCAGTCTCCTCCTGTACTCCCTGTTCAATCATGACTGCACGGCCAGGCACGACTCCAATACCATCATTAAGCCCTAAAAATTGTCAAAGACTCCAGCCACCCTAGTCATAGACTGTTCTCTCTGCTTCCGCATGGCAAGTGGTACCGGAGTGCAAAGTCTAGGTCCAAGAGGCTTCTAAACAGCTTTTACCCCAAAGCCATAAGACTCCTGAACATCTATTCAAATGGCCACCCAGACTATTTGCATTATCTGTGGCAGACAGCAAGGAGAGGTGAGGGGATTGCTAATTGAGGAGAGATATCTTGCAGGTCGTTGGCTCCATCCCCAAGCCTTATATGGACTTCCTGCCCCAATGTGGCAAGACTATGATTTGTTAAGTCAGGGAATGCTTGGGGATAAAAAAGGAAGCAGCCTGCACAAAGGGGGAGAGTAGGTGAGAGACAAGAAAGTTATGAAAAGTTATGAAAAGTTATGAAAAGTGAGAGTAAAATCTGTGTGATTACCCGTTTTGACCTGGACTATCGGACTACCTCCCTTGTGTACCAGACCGGATTGGCTGAGAACCCGAGTGTGAGGATTTCCCTTGAAAAACGGAATGGACAACGTGTACGGCTTGTGGACTGAGGTGATTGGTGAATTCCCCCTTCTTTCCCCGTGTACAAAAACCTGTTTTGTTACTGAATTTGGTAATGTGGAAGCCCCACACCCTGGAGCCTGCTACAACGCCTATGTAGATATTCCATTACAAATCAGCCGTTTCCAGCTACAATAGTCATTTACAAAATTAAAAATGTCTACACTGTATTTATGATCAATTTGATGTCATTTTAATAGACAAAAATTGCTTTCTTTAAAAAACAAAGAGATTTCTAAGTGTCCCCAAACTTTTGAACGGTAGTGTAAGTCATTGGAGGACTAGAAAAGTATCCTCATACATTACACAACACAAATAATCTTTCCATGTGGTTGATGACCGCTACTAGCCAATGTCCATTGGTGTCCATTTGAGTAAACAAAAACGTGCCTTTGAAATTGTGTGCTAAAATTGCAACCCCAGCTTAATGACTAGTCCCGTGGGCCAATAAAATGTCACTGCCCCACAGATTTTTCAAAAAAATTATAGTCCTCTTTGCATGAATGTGCTTCTTGAACGAATACAAGATCTGCGTTGCAGTCCTTACCAAAAAAAGCTTTCTTCTTCAACAGGTTTCGTATCCCCCTGGCATTGATTGACATAAAATCCATATATAAAAAATAGAAAGGGAAAATCCTATGCAATCTCAACTCTACCCTCTCTATAAAAAGGTGCTTCATATATGTATTAACAGAAGTCTTAACTTTTAAACCATAACACCACAATTCAAAACTAGAATGCTGAGTTTGGTGTGGGGGAGGGGCTATCTTGTAAGCCTTCCGGTGGAGCAAATCACCCCAGTGGAATTTATTTTCTGTCGGCGAAAAAGGCTCTGATTCCCTTGTTGTATCCACCCTTTCCTTGATTTCAGGCTTGTTGGACGAGAGGCCACAACTTTGCCTTTGCTGCCTTGTCTGCTGCAGTCAGAATCTAAATGTTCTCTCTTTCAGAAAGGCACTTTCATTTGCTTTCTTCCGAACTGCTTCTCTCGCTGTACGGAAAGTGAACTGGATGATGATGGAGTGGCTGCCGATGGCATCTTGCTTATTCCCAATATGATGAGCTACATCCACAGCCGTGTTCATATATCCTTCAGGGAAGTCTGGGCATTCACGGTACAGATGCCACTTACTACGCACTTCACATTCTCACCCTGGTCCTTGGGGAAACCATAAAGCCATAGCCTCCACCTTCTCCGGTATTTGCTCTGCTTCCAACAAGCGCTCTTGCATGTCAGCGATGGTCTTCTTCTGTGCAGTGCATTTATCAGAGGTTGCAGTGTTTGCAAGTTTAAGCTCTTCGATACTCTCATATGCATGATTCAGAGAGGTCTCAATGTCAACTATTTTTTATGTGTTTTCGCGTATCATTTTCTCCAGACCATCGGCTTTTTCGTTTTATCTTTGCAGTGACAGCATCGATTATGTTCTCCTGGAGTTTGTGCAAAGACAATTATTTTCGTGTATTTTTGGGTGCAGGACTATTGACTGGAGTTTCTGAATCAACCGAATGTTCAGATTACTCCGTTTCTTCTCCTGAGGAGTTTCTCTCTGGTGTATGACTAGTCAGCTAGCAACTGCCTTTTCCTCCATTTGCTCTTTTGCAAATTTTTTTCTTCCATTTTTTTCTTCCAAGTTTCAAATCACATTAGCGGTCTACTGTGCGCTTTTGTCTGTTGTGTTCACTATAAACCGAGTTTTGTTACATTTAAATAAGTTTTAGAGGGATAAAATGTGTACTTTACAGAGGAGTTGGTGTATTTAATTTATGGATGTTGTTTTACTTCTCTGGGCCTTTAAACCCCCTATGCTCCTTTGAGACCCCTCTTCAAAATCACAGATCTCTTCTAGTTATGTCAGCCAACATAATGGGCAACTGAGGATTTTTATAAATGATGTTTTAACCTCTACGGGCCACGGGGGCAGTATTGAGAATTTTGAAAGAAATATGTTCCCATTTTTAACTGCCTCCTACACCAACTCAGAAGCTAGGATATGCATATTATTAACACATTCGGATAGAAAACACTCTGAATTTTCTAAAACAGTTTGAATGGTGTCTGTAAGTATAACAAAACTCATATTGCAGGCAAAAACCTGTGAAAAATAGATTAAAAAAAATGAGAATTTTGTGACTGTACTATTTAGTGTCATTGTTTTAAAGATACCACAGTGAGAAAGGATTCAGTTCGCAACTCCTACTGCTTCCACTAGATGTCAACGATCTTTAGAAAGTTGTTGGAAGCATCTGTCATGAATACAGACCGAATAAGAAAGCTTACAAGTTGACACGTCATCACTTCATTTTTTGCGCCTGCGCATGAATCTGAGAAGAGTGCCTTTGTCATTATCGTTTATTCTAGACACTTGATAGGTTGTGTGAAAATATTACTGATGTTTACTGATGTTTCACGTTAAAAATGGAACAAAAGATTAGTGCTAAACAACGTTTGACATGTTTAAACAAACGTAAATAGATTATTTACTAGGTTTTCTTTAGCTTTTCGACGTGACTTTACACTGCCCACCTCATTTTGTGGGAGCCTACTGAACGCTAACTATTTGGACATAAATTATGAACTTTGTCAAAAGAAACCACATTTGTTCTGGACCTGGGATCTCTGGCAGCGCCTTCTGATGGAGATAATCAAAGGTAAGGGGATATTTAGAATGTTATTATCGATATTAGATGATGCTAATGCTAACGGTATAGCTTAGCTTAGCTTAGCATATAGCTTATTGTTGTTAGCATAGTACCCAGTTTATGCAAAATGTGATTTCCCAGTAAAGTTATTTTGAGATCTGGCCATTCGGTAGCAATTACGAGATGATAATATATTATTCTTTGAATGACAATATTATAATTTACCAATGTTTTCGAATAGTAATTCCGTGATTTGTAATGCTGGATTCACTGGGTGCATTCGAGCCGAAAAAAATTCTGAATTTCACCGCGACTGTAAATGCTGTTTTTGGATATAAATATGAACTTGATGGAACTAAAAATGCATGTATTGTATAACATAATGTCCTATGAGTGTCATCTGATGCAGATTGTCAAAGGTAAGTGCATAATTCTAGCTAGTTTTCTGTCTGTTGATGCCCTTCTTTGAATTGGCTAAACATTACACGCAGCTATTGTCAATGTACTCTCCTCACATAACCTAACTTTATGCATTCTCCGTAATGCCTCTGAAAATCGGACAGCGTGGTTAGATTTAGGAGATATATCTTTCAAATGGAGGAAAATAGTTGATTATTTGATTTTTTGAAATGATTACTCTTGCAGTTTTGAATTCCCCGCCATGGTCACATGACAATGAATCCCAATACCGGGATAAGATCGGGATAAGATCCTCAACAGGTTTTAAGCATGATGGGATATTAACTGATTAATTCATTCAGGAATCACACCTGTGTGGCAACACCTGCTTTCAATGTACATTTTATATACAAAGTATGTGGATTCCCCTGCAAATGAGATGATTTGGTTATTTCAGCCACACCAGTTGCTGACAGGTGTATAAAATTGAGCACACAGCCATGCAATCTCCATAGACAAACATTGCCAGTAGAATGGCCTTACTGAAGAGCTCAGTGACTTTCAACGTGGCTCCGTGATAGGATGTCACCTTTTCAACAACCCCTCAAATTTTTGCCCTACTAGAGCTGCCATTGTCAACTGTAAGCAATGTTATTTTTAAGTGGGAACGTCTAGGAGCAACAACGGCTCAGCCGTGAAGTGTAGGCCACACAAGCTCACAGAACGGGACTGCAGAGTGCTGAAGCGCATAGCGTGTAAAACTTGTCTGTCCTCGGTTGCAACACTCACTACCGAGTTCCAAACTGCCTCTGGAAGCAACGTCAGCAAAATAACTGTTCTTCGGGAGCTTCATGAAATGGGTTTCCATGACTGAGCAGCCGCAAACAAGCCTAAGAACACCATGTGCAATGCCAAGCGTTTGCTGGAGTGGTGTAAAGCTCACCACCATTGGACTCTGGAGCAGTGGAAATGTGTTCTCTGGAGTGATGAATCACGCTTCACCATCTGGCAGTCCGACGGACAAATCTGGGTTTGGCGGATGCCAGGAAAACGCTACCTGTCCAAATGCATGGTGCCAACTGTTAAGTTTGCTGGAGGAGGAATTATGGTCTGGGGCTATTTTTATGGTCGGGCTAGGCCCCTTAGTTCCAGTGAAAGGCTAGATTTTTCTGGGCTTACAACTTCGTGGCAACAGTTTGGGGAAGGCCCTTTCCTGTTTCATTATGACATTACCCCTGCACAGAAAGCAAGGTCCATACAGAAATGTTTGTCGAGATCGGTGTGGAAGATCTTCACTGGCCTGCACAAAGCCCTTACCTCAACCCCACCGAAACACCTTTGGGATGAATTGGAACGCCAACTGCGAGCTCGGCCTATTCACCAGACATCAGAGCATGACCTCACTAATGCTCTTGTGGCTGAATGGAAGCACGTCCCACAGCAATGTTCCAACATCTAGTGGAAAGCCTTCCCAGAAGAGTGGAGGCTGTTATAGCAGAAATTAATGCCAATGACTTTGGAGTGAGATGGTCGACGATCAGGTGTCCACATACTTTTGGTCATGTAGTGTACTTTGTATCCCTCATTTACCCATGTGTTTCCTTTTTTTGGCATTTATCTGGAGATTTTTACGCATTGCTAGAAAACACACATTGTTAGATCTGAGTCCTCCATTGGAAATGGATGCGCTGGAGCACCAGTGGCCTCGGACCCTCCTTTACGCTTTTCCCCTGTGGAGCTGATTCAGCCCATGCTGGACAGGGTGTGTCGGGAGGGCTTGTCATTGATCCTTGTGGCTCCCCGTTGGCCCAAACGACCTTGGTTGGTGGAGGTCAATCGCCTTTTAGGCAGGGACCAATGGCAAGGTGCAAGTGCAGGTCTGGCATCTGTGGCTGGAGATTTGTAATCTGTGGGCTTGGCCCCTGAAAGGTCCAATCTGATGGCAAGGGTTTTCGCCTCTGAACGTTATTGCTACTAAAGGCACCTTCCACGAGAGGGTTATATGGTCATACGTGGTGGGCATTCAAGATTTGGTGCCAAAATAAAAGGAATTGTTCCTTTTCAGAGCTCTGTTTTGGACATTTACATTTTCCTACAGGGGCTTTTCGGGCAGTGCCGTTCATTCTCCACCCTGAAAGTGTATATGGCAGCTATTTCAGCGTTTCATGTGGGCATAGATGGTGCACTCCAGGGGCTCAACCCCTGGCACTGCAGTTTTTAAAAGTTGTGCACCGTCTCAGGCTTGTTTTCTGTTTCTATTGTGCCCACTTGGGACTTGGCTTTGGTTTTTGATGTGCTATGTGAGGCCCCTTTTGAACCGATGGAGTCTGTGGATCTGAAGATCCTCTCCTACAAGACCGACTTGCTCCTGGCTTTGGCATCGGCTAAATGCGTGTTATCTGTTCACCCCTCCTGTATGAAGTTGGCAACTCTAATGTGACTTTATGCCCCTAACGTCATGACTATGTTCTAGCTTTTTAGATTTTTCCTTTTTTGCCTCCTCCCTTTGCTTCTGAGGAGCAACGGTTATATGCCCTGTGTCCGGTATGAAGGCTACGCATGTACATTGAGCAGACCAGGGGTGTCCGTTTGTGTGACCAACTTTTTGTCTGTTTTGCTCGTCCGACTTCTATTTCTCTGGCATATGACAGCAAAAGGCAGGAATTACCTAACAGTGTTATCGCCCAATCCACCAGTGGTCTGGCGGCGTCTTGGGCATTTTTAAAGGGTTGCCTATGGGAGATATTTGTGCTGCCACAAGTTTGGCATCACCACACACTTTTGTGAGGTTTTATCGCTTGGATGTCACTATCCCCAGTGTAGCCAACAGTTTGCTTACGGCTGGGGTAGGAGAGGGTTCTTAGGCAGCGCACAGATTGCGCAACACCTGGGTACCGCAGGTTTTCCTGTCGGATTGGTGTCCTCTGGGGTCAGCTTGGCGCATGATTTCATATCCCCAAGGACTGTGTTGTACCGAGTTGACAGACTGAAAAGGAACATACAGTGATGACTATAACTACTATTCCCTGAAGGAAGACTGTTTGGCCCCGCTCGACCCAGTTCGCGGCTTGTGAATATCGATACTGAATTAAAGGACTTCCAGGTTTATCACCTGTGGAAGGTGGGGCTTCCGGTGAGGCACGGTGTTCATTGGCATTATCAAGCGTGATTCTAACCTCATTATGACTAACAGTAGTTAGTCATAACTGTTCGTTCTCCAGAAATTCTTTCACTTTGGAATTTGCTGAATGGGATCTCTCTAGATCGCTGAAGGGTCAGCTGGGACTAGCTAGTGTAACACAAAAGGCCACATTCCAACAAGTCTGGGAAATCCCCCTTGCTTTTGACTCTTGATGGCGACAAGCTGTGCTCCATATTAAGGCAGACTCTCCTGAACTCACCCTCACCCTGGTGGCTTGATAACGCTACACAAGTTTCTGTCCCCTCTGTCCCTGGAGAGACGCTTGGGCTCAAGTAGAACACCCACTCACAAAGCTCCACTGTCTCCCTGGCGACTCGGAGGGACCATGATTGGTGCTGCTGGGTTTTAATCAATTCTCTCCCTGTCCTTCTCTTTTCTTTGAGACAGAGTTGCTTCATTTTTTTTCCTTCTCGCTCCTTGTCTTGACTCTTGACATATGTGACCCATTTCAAGAAGCTAGGCATATGCCACACGGCATTATTACACAGGAGAGGCATTATAATTGTTATACTTTTTTTAATCTAAATGCCTTCTGGAACATTTTTCATGTGCCTTAATAACAAACTTGTATGCGATCTATAAATTACGAGCCTATTTGGTTCAGTCCCGGAAAAAGACAGGAAGCTTCCCTCTACCCATGATTTGCTGAGATAATGGACATGCTGAGAGATGAGTTTGGATTGGTTTACCATGTAGCACGCTTCTCTCTATAACATGAGTTGCTCAGTATGTGTGGATGATCCTTGTGACCAAAGCTTTTTTGAAAGATATCATGGAGAACTGAGAAAGTATTGCTACTGCTCTATTGCTGTAATGAATTTAGCAGGCACTATCGACAAAGGTCAGTGGGAAAAAGTTGTGATGGACTACTTTCTGGAGGACAATTGTGCAATCTGACTCTCTCTGACTCAGACGATGAGGAAATCTCTGATCTAGGTAAAACATTTCTGTTGAACCAGACATTGTAGAGTCTTCTGATGACAGTGATGGGGGAAGAAACAGTGATCAACAGTTGACTGAGTTTTCAATTCAGTTGATTGCCCGGGTAAGAAGAGAATGTTTGCAAATGAAGAGGGAGTCGAAAAGAGAACACAGAAGGCTGTTGTATAAAACACCTGTCTCTGGATTACATTTTCAAACTAAGGGCAACTATGGCATCCATGACAGAGAGGGAGAAGCGTTCATACATTTTTACAGGTAAGTCTAGCTACATTTTGTCAGAAAGTTGTTTTCATTGCAAGTTAAAGCGTACTGTTAGCTATCAAGCTAGCGTTAGCTGTTATTATTTGTATCTCAGAAAGCCATTTGCATTGCCAGTTATAGCCTAATGATAGCTAGCTACCTAACACTGAACCTAGTTGGTTTGCTTTAGCTACCTGCAGATGCATGCATGGCGGCTAGCTGTTTGTATTGCTAATAGTATGGGTTGGGATTATGTTTCATTGTTTAGTGCACTTTGTTTAGCACATGGCCTCTCATGTGAATCCTTAAAGAGATAGGTGGAGCTAAGGCTTAATAAGAGGGTGTGAACGATGCTGAATGGGTGTAGAGAAAGGAGCACTCTCCAGGAAGGTCTACCAAAACATAAAAGTGCCATTTGTCTCAAAAGTGGGGTTACAAGCTGCGCGTGTGTACGGGTGCTCAATAGCTTCGAGACTGCAGGGCACTTTCCCCGGGACTGCCATGCATAATTAATATTAGCCGACAGAGAGAAGCATAAGATTGAACTTCACTCAACTTTCTAGAGCAGTGGTCACCAACTGGTCGATTGTGATCGACCCGGTCGATCTAGCCTATAGATGCACTTTCTTCTTATTTCCACTCAGCGCTATAACAAGCACTGCAGCAGTAATGAATGAGTAGGAAAGTGCATCTATAGGCTTGTGTTGTTATTATTATTAGGGGCTTGTTTTTTTATATCGAGGAATATTCAACTTTCTCTTTTCATGGGAGTAACAACATGAATTTGTGCATGAGGCAGAAATAATGCGGTGCGACTCGAGTTTCGCGATCAGCTGGAATACAGTGTCCCTTTTTGGTCAGTGTCAGTGGAGGAAAGGGAGAGCGAATGGATTTTGAGAGGTGACCCGCAGTCTGCTGGTCTCTCCCTCCGCTGAGACTGGCCATAAGATGCAGGCACCATCATCCCAGTAAAATAAAAAGAAAATGATTTAAATGTATGCTCACTCAGCTGTGCCTCAAAAGTAATACAATAAGGGATATATTACCGGTGTGATCCTACAGCCTAAGTCAAATTTTGAAATCTAATTTAGAAAAATCGCCGAACAACAATTCAAGGGCAATTCAAGCAAAGCCAATATGCGAAGATTATGTATTGGGCCTATAGCTTACTGCATAAACCTCATTGCTACAGCACTGTTTTTAATTGGTTAATGTTGCATAGGCTTACATTTTATAAAGAAAGTTAAAAAAAAAACTGAGTAGAGATCTCAGTTTGCATTTTGACTCCCAAGTGATCTTGACTCAGAAAAAGTTGGTGACCACTGTTCTAGCGTTTTCCCTGTTAACACTATCAACATTTCCCTTTACTGTGGCAATAGTGATGAAATCAACACAATATTAGTCACTTTCAATGCAGCATACCGAAACAAAACAAACGATGCAAGAGATTTTGTTGTAGGCAAAATGCTTTGGAGTAGGATTTCTATTGCGTTGACATGCACTACTCAGCCCATACTCTACACAGACCAGTACTCTATTGAGACTGGTGTGGTATAAACAATCAGAGCTGCAGTAAGCCTATATGCAAATAGAATATTACCATATATGGATCTGTGCCATTTACTTTGAACTGGACTGTGTTTACAGCATGAGCGGTCATGAGTAGATGCATTTGTTTTGAGATCAAAGCGAGAGCTGCATGTAGCCATGTGTGCACATTTTGTTCATATACTTTGCTAGTTAGTGAGTTATTAGCCCAGTTAAAGATAATTTGTAGTCAGAAATAGGGGAGTGATTGCTTCTTACAAGAGCACAAAACATGTGCATTTCTAGACATTTTTGAAAACCCAGTTAAGTAAAGAGCTTG
This sequence comes from Salmo trutta, assembly GCF_901001165.1. Lineage (NCBI taxonomy): Eukaryota > Metazoa > Chordata > Actinopteri > Salmoniformes > Salmonidae > Salmo > Salmo trutta. Next base: position 52,273,725 of record NC_042968.1, on the reverse strand, counting down.
TTTTGTCTTAAAGGGGCAGTGTTGTATTTTGGGACAGGCTTGAATAGGCTAAGTAGCCAATAGGCAGAGTATAATTTGTCTTATTCTCTGTAATAATGGTTTGGGAATAATAATGCATTTTATTTTGTAAAGTGGTTTCTTGCATCAAACACAACATTTTCAGTCACCTCCTTGTCTGAAGGACATGTGGATAAACAGGTCAATGTCATAAGTCTTATGGTATGTGGGCCTACATTGAACACCACACATTGGCTGCTACTCTGCAGTTGAGAAACAATGGGAAAGTAATTCTGCTTTGAAGGTTGATAAACTTGCAACCAACGTTCCCTTTCATGTTTGCAGAGCGCAAACTTGAATGTTGTGAAAATTCTGTGCAACTTCCAGCTGGAGTTTACGATGAACACTGAGGCTGTACCCGCTTTAAGTTACAGTTTTAACAGCGGCCAAGTAGACTACTGTGGCCATTTGATCATAATGTAGGTCTACCAGAATGGCCTACCATCAAAAACAATGGGGGCAATGCATCCCACAACATTTTAACATGGAAATAGCTGTTCTATCATTCAGCGTGTATGATATACCATTTTCTAGCTCTGAGTCTCACAATTTCAAATGTTGCTACATAAGACCGAATCGAGGAGGTGGATCACATATTTGCCTCTCTGTCTCTCCCTTCCACTTTCTCAACCTCTCTTGCTTCTTTTTTCTTTCCTTTCCTTCTCTCTTTGCATCTGTGTTTTCCCTTCACTTTCTATCCATCTCACTTCTTTAGCTTTCATTCTCTTTTTGCTTTTCTGACTTTCCCTTTCTCTTTCTTTCCTGCTTGCTTATTTTTCTTTCCTTTCTTTCTCTCTTTGCCTCTCTTTCTTTTATTTACCCTGTTTCTCCTTTCTCTTTTTCTCCACATCTCTTCCTTTCCTTTCCTTTCCTTAGCTCTTTGCCTCTCACTGTCAGTAAACTGGGTAAACTTAACTGCTGTCCAAGTCCCAGACTTCCCTACAACTCACCCATAATGCACTCCTGTGTTCTGTCTCTGCATGGAGACATGCTGCGGCGCCATTGGAACACATGCGGTTGTGACCATGACAGTCATGGGGCATGTCATTGGCCTAGTTGAGTTACACAGTAGATTAGCTAGAGTAGGGCCACACATGACTCCCATGATTGTGCGTCGTAAAACCACTCCACACAAACATGTTTTGTCTGAAGGGTTCTTATTTGACCTTATTTCTGCCACAGGCCACGAAGTGAAGCTAGCTTTGTTGATACTGTACGTGCAATATCTAACAACTGTATACCTGAATTTTAATGATCACATCAGGGGGCCCTATTTTGAGAATGCAACAAAGTGGTGGTGTTACCCCCCCAAAAAATGCATTTGTATTGTGTATAAATTAGCCTTAACACACAAGCTAGCTCTGAGTCACTGTAGTAAATACTAGTAGCTGTTGTCTATACTTTAGATGGATAAACAGGCAGATGGACAAGGTCATGGAACAGTATGACTACTAAGTCATATGGCTTAGGTCTGGAGACATCATGATGAACTAAATCTCACATGTATATGGCTCTGGTCAAAAGTATTGAGGTTGGCTAATTCAAATTCAATGGGTTGAAGTCCCACCCTGCAGAACAGTGCAAAGAGTAGGTCACTGTGAACATCATGCCCTCAAGATTGCCTTTAACTTATTCCTACAAGTTATAGATAGTGATATATCAGCAGTGTGACTAATATGAAGTGGGTTCTACTGTAATTTCAGCTAACTTCGACCGGAATGACATAGATAGCATCACTGCAACGTTAACAGATAGAGCTGACATGACTTTGCCATAGACCTCTGCTGATAACGATCTATTTAGATATGGTGAATCCCCCAATTTTGTCATTTGCAATACAAATGGGAAGACATGATAGAATTATAGGCAATCCTTCAATATAAGCACAATGATATTTCTCCATGATTTATTATCTGGAGTTGACTAGGCTAGGACACACATACTTTTATTCTCCAAATATGTCTGTAATGTAGCAAGGCCCCTTTTAAGAACGTCACATTCAGTATCCCTGAGTGAGAGTTAGAAAATGAGGCATGATTTTATTATGTTGTATAAAATATTGTAATCGAATTACATTGTAGTTAACGATATGCTAACTCGTTGGAATGCTTGAATGACTGACCAAAGACGCACCCTACTTGTAGTCAGTAAGAGGGTTTTTGTATGCATACTGCACATGTGTGTACGGGAACATGTGTGCATGTCATTGCGTGTCTTGATAATCAACTACATGTGTTCGGGGGGAGCTGGCAATAGAACTGGGCTTTCTAAGCATTGTTAAGGAAGCTTCATTAACTGACTTTGTCCAGGTCGTTCGGTAAAAGTGTCTTGTTTGTGTGTGAGTGTGTGTGTTTCATTATGTGTACGTGTTTCAGAGAGTGTGTGTGCGTCTGTGTCTTTGTCTGCAAAGGAATTGGTTTCAGTGAGAAAGGTGAGTCCGGGGCCTAAAGTGTCTCCAGACATGTGGCTACAGGAGGAGCCTGGCTGGATCAATGGCCTCTGTTTCCCTCCTCTCCCTTATCTCCTCCTTTCTCCAGCCATCCCACAATCCCCTGCTCATGAAGCTCAATGTTTTCCTGACTCCTCGGCAACCTAACCACCAACACCCGCCCTGCTTTACACCCTGTCTCCTTCTTAAGCTATAATAAAACAAAACCAGGGTTAGCCAGTGGTTACACATATGGACGGCTGATAGGGAGGATGCAGGATCACGTCTTCGGTTGTGTTGTCTTTTTGTTTTCTGAATTTTATCTTATTTGCAATTGTGAAGTTTTCTTTATTGGCAGTGTCAATAAAACTAATATGCTATGTGCACAATATTATTTGTTTTGGGGGGTAGATAGAATTCTGGTTAGACTTTTAGAATAAAAATCCTTGCTAGTTGGTGTGGTTGTGGAGCACATTTGCATTCAGGGTTTCTAGGTGGAATAGAGGAATTGGAAACAACTTTGTACAACAACAGATAACATGGCAATGAAAAGAATAGCATAACATGGCACCTCACATTATAGGTCATGACTGAAGCATGATATACTGTCTACAGTACCCATAATGCTCTGTAACCATTTCTGGTTTTATCTTACTATTTAGCACAATCAACCTCATCTCTCATATCAAGTGTTTATGTTTTTGAATTGTGAAACAGTGACCAACTCGGTCCCGCTTTAATAGGGCTAGGGGGCAGTATTGACACGGCCGGATAAAAAAACGTACCTGATTTAATCTGGTTACTACTCCTGCCCAGTAACTAGAATATGCATATAATTATTGGCTTTGGATAGAAAACACCCTAAAGTTTCTAAAACTGTTTGAATGGTGTCTGTGTGTATAACATAACTCATATGGCAGGCAAAACCCTGAGACAAATTCTGACAGGAAACTGAAATCTGATGTGTGGATATCACTTCAAACATTTGCCATTGAAACACACAGGGGCTTGTGGATCATTTAGCACTTCCTATGGCTTCCACTAGATGTCCCCAGTCTTTACAAAGTGGTTTGAGTCTCCTACTATCAAAAAAGACTGAAAGAGAGCCTGTTTATCTTGGTCACAGGGGATGGGCCATTACCATTGTGACGTCGGCGCCCATGGGTACTCTCCCTTTTCGAAACATTTTGAAAGACAATGCAACCGTCCCAATGGAATATTATTGAAGCCCTGGTTGAAAAAGCCCCTAAATATTTATGTTATACAACGTTTGACATCTTTGAACGAACTTAAATATTTTTTTTTTTGCTCATTCCTGACGACAAGTCAGATGCACACGGTATATTTTCACGAGCCTTCGGAGCGCGCTAACACTATTGGGACATAAATTATTAACTTTTTTGAACAAAACTACATTTGTTATGGACCTGGGATTCCTAGAAGTGCCTTCTGATAAAGATAATCAAAGGTAAGGGATTATTTACAATAGTATTTTTGATGGTTGATCGTTCCAAGATGGCTCAAAACATGTATAGCCTAGACTATTTTTCTGGGCATACCACGTCGTTTATTGCAAAGTGTGATTTCCCAGTAAAGTTATTTTTAAATCTGGCAAAGAGATGGCATTCAAGACATGTTAATCTATAAGTCTTTGAATGACAATATTACATTTTAACAATGTTTTCGAATAGTAATTTTGTAAATTGTAGCGCTAATAAACCGGAAGCATTTGAGGCAAAAGATTTTCTCAACGTCATGCGCCGATGTAAAATGCTGTTTTTATATATAAATATGAACTTTATCGAACAAAAAATGCATGTGTTGTGTAACATGATGTCCTAGGAGTGTCATCTGATGAAGGTTGTCAAAGGTTAGTGCTGCATTTAGCTGTGTTTTGGGTATTTGTGATGCATGCTAGTTGCTTTGAAAATGGCTGTGTGATTATTTCTGGCTGGGTACTCTGCTGACATAATCTAATGTTTTGCTTTTGCTGTAAAGCCTTTTTGAAATCGGACAACGTGGTTCGATTCAGGAGAGGTGTATCTATAAAACGGTGTAAAATAGTCATATGTTTGAGAAATTGAAGTTATAGCATTTATGAGGTTTTGCATTTAGCGCGACGCAATTCCACTGGCTGTTGATTAGGGTGGGACGCAAGCGTTCCACTGGCCCAGAGAGGTTAAATTACGTGCAGTTTATAAAGGATTTGCCAAATTGTACATATTATATTACTCTAAAACATTTCTAGTATGGCCCGGCTTCTTTACCTCTTGGGTGACATAGTCAATATTGGACCTGACCTCAACGTTAGGATAACACACTCTAAAGTACAGTCAAGCACAGCAAAACAACTTTAGTAGGGCCTTTTAACCCTGGTCGGGCTCATCCAGCGAAAAATCCTATCGCCATTAGCATAACGAAAACATATATATATATTTTTTTCAAATATAGGACTATGTTATATCGTTTTATAGATACACCTCTCCTGAATCGAACCACGTTGTCCGATTTCAAAAAGGCTTTACAGCAAAAGCAAAACATTAGATTATGTTAGAGGAGTATATCGTAAAAGTAGCCACATAGCCATTTTCCGACCAACCACATGCATCACAAATAACCAAAAACAGCTAAATGCAGCACTAACCTTTGACAATCTTCATCAGATGACACTCCTAGGACATCATGTTGCACAATACATGCATTCTTTTGTTCGATAAAGTTCATATTTATATATAAAAACAGCATTTTACATCGGCGCGTGACGTTGACTAACTATTTTCCCTCAAATGCATCCGGTGAACCAGCGCTACAATTTACTAAATTACTATTCGAAAACATTTCTCAAATGTAATATTGTCATTCTAAGATTAATAGATGAATATCTCTTGAAAGCACCTGTAATGCCAGATTTAAAAATAACTTTACTGGGTAATCACATCTTGGAACAATCGCATATCAAATCTACTCTTGTATACTATTGTCAATAATCCCTTACCTTTGATTATCTTCATCAGAAAGCACTTCCAGGATTCCCAGGTCCACAACAAATGTATTTTCGTTCGAAAAAGTTAATCCTTTACGTCCCAATAGCTTGTTGTTGTTAGCGCATTCTGAAGGCTCCTCCAAAACTTCCGTCGGCCGCGGGACGCCTCTTTCAATAAAATGCTTTTTTTTATTTAGGTTCGTTCAAACATGTCAAACGTTGTATAACATAAATCTTTAGGGCCTTTTTCAACCAGAGCTCCAATAAGATTCAAGGGGGACGATTGCATTGTCTTTCAAAACGTTTCGAAAGGGGAGGGTAGCCAGGGGCGCCGGCGTCATAATGGTGATGGCCCTCCTCATGTGACCACTTTCCACAGCGTCTCATTCAGTCAGTTTTCACAGTAGGAGACTCAAATCACTTTGTAAAGACTGGGGACATCTAGTGGAAGCAATAGGAAGTGCTCAATGAACCATTGCTCACGGTGTGATTTATAGGCAAAGTGATGAAGTTGAGCCCGCAATTCAGAATTCCACATCCTGTTACGATCGGTCTCGGGGTTTTGACTGCCATATGAGTTCTGTTATACTCACAGACACCATTCAAACAGTTTTAGAAACTTTAGGGTGTTTTCTATCCACAAGTATTTATTATATGCATATCCTAGCTTCTGAGTTTGAGTAGGAGGCCGTTTAAAATGGGCACACATTTTTTTCAAAAATTGCTGTAGCGCCCCCTATCCTAGGCGACCGTCAAGAGGTTAAATCATTTTTAATTTACATTTTATTTAATTCAATATTCTCCGTTTTTTGGGAGGGAAAAAACAACAACATTAGATTTTCTGTTTTCACAACAATGCTTAAACCACATCAGGGGATGACTTTTAAGGTCTGTGAAAAATCTAAGAAACGTAGATATTTGAGTGTAGTTGTCTTTTAATTCAGTGCACTGCCCACGCTGTTGTTTGGTTAGAGGGTTTTCTGTAGCGCAGTAATCGCAGATGTGATGATTATGTATTCCATATACAGTGATTCACATTGTGGCTGCCAATGGAATGGGTGGAGTAAAAGGCCAGCAACACTGTATTATTCAGAGCCCCATGAAATGACACCATATATACATTCTACAAACTCTACTGAGTACTCCCTACAATAGTTTTTGCTCTATAAGACAATATGTATTTCATATACAGTGATTCGCATTGGGGGCATTTATATGACCTTGAAAACATGTTTTAAAACCCAAATTTAATACAATTGTCACTTAAATATGAACAAATATGAATAATTGATAAAGTTTAGACAATTATTTTTCATATATCATTAGTAAATACAGGTTATTGACACTTTCATGCTGTTACGTGGGGACTTTTATTTGGAAAGAAACAGAAATTCCGTGACCCGGTAGTACTTTGTTACTGATCATGTAGTGAATTCGCAAATCAAATGCCCAATTATTGTGTCACCGGACAGCAAAAAACATGTAAGTTAACCTTTACTTATTGTAATTTAAATTAGTTTGTAGTAGTTAAGTGTTGACTTAGATTACATACTGTAGCTACCTCAGTCGTTATTTCAAATAATTTGGATGACTTCACAGCAATTGCTGGCTAGCTGAAACAAAAAATCCCCTTAGATAGCACAGCAATTCCCTTATCCATATAGTGTGACAAAGGCATTTCCTAACAGAACTGCTAACTTTCTTTTTTGTTACTTTTAAAAGATGCTTAAAATGATTAAAAGACAAAAATGTGATTGTGATTGTGTTGAATTGTTTTGGGGAAATAAAGATAGACATTGTTTTAAAAAGGTAGAGGTAATATTTCATTCACTACAGAAATTTGTAGATGGCTTAACTCACCCTGTCCCGCAGCATGTTTTCAAAACTGTAATGTTTATATTAATTTACATTATTTCCAGGGATACACAACATCCTGAACTATATGTAGATATCTTTGTCAGAAATGATACTATATTTCCCTTGACGGAGTGATGCTGAATGTAAAAAATGGCTCAACTTACCCAACTCTACCCTACATTATGTACACGTGTCACAACAATGTTTACAGTATGTGATTGCCAATGGCTTTGACACCCATGATCTATAGAACTTGCATAACATAACAATAACATTGACACCCTACCATGTCAACTGCCATAGAACATCAACCACCTTACAGGCCCAGAGAACTCATTCCTCGGAGTGTTCTTCATGCATGGACAAAAATTCTCAAATAAATTACAAAAAAAAATCATTGACTTTGTCCTAAAAAAAGAGAGTGTCGTTCCTTCCTCCTTTAATTCGTAGGAATGTTGGGTTACACGTCTCTACCCTCAGCCATGAACAAGCTCGTCCTTCACAAAGCGACGGGAAACGTGCTATCTCCCTCATCCCTATGATTGCAGGGGCACCCACCAAAGTCTCTCTCTCTCTCTCTCTCTCTCTCTCTCTCTCTCTCTCTCTCTCTCTCTCTCTCTCTCTCTCTCTCTCTCTCTGAGCGGGCGATGAGTTGAATTAGTCATAATTAACGTGGTGATTTTGAGTGTGCAAAGGGAGGCCTAATAGTCTGCTGGTATTGTTGGGCCTTGCATATTTCAGACTCTGGTGTGTGTTTGTGCGTGTGTAGTGTATGTTAAAGTATATGTATTATACATGTGTGTGTTTGGGGAGACTGTTTTATAGTGTGTGTACATAGTATGTATGCATCATATACTGTATATGTGAATGGGCTTTCAGAATGTTCTTTACATGGTAGCAGCATTCTTACAGCTCCTACTGTGATGACTCTTATACATACTCCTCTAGCTCAGTGATTTCAAGGTCCAAGTTTAAAGTGGCTTGACCTTTAAATAGATGGTCACTAGGAAAGTGTTGAAATACATGGACCCTATTGTCAATAACAATATTGACAGGATTCAAGGAATTGCAGATAGAGTCATAACAGTGGGAGCTGTAAGAATGCTGCTAACATGTAAAGATTATTCTGAAAGCCAATTCACACATATACAATGCATACATACAAAGTACACACACTTTCAAACAGTCTCCCCACACACACATGTACAATACATATACCTTCACATACACAAAACAAAGACTATCTATTATACTGACAAGATTATCAACTGACCACTCTAACAATGGAAATACATATCTGCAAAGGCGAAAGGCAGGCGAGAGGAAGCGAGATCAGATGAAAACATTCTACCAATGAGAACAGATATGTGTATGAACAACAGAGACAACTCAGATATAAAATATTTTTCCTTAAAGTTGCCGGAATGTCACAAGCATTACACTTAGTGTCTTCAGAAAGTATTAATACCCCTTGACTTTTTCAAAATGTTGTTTTGTTTACAGCCTAATTCCACAGGCCTACACACAATACCCTATGTCAAAGTTGAATTATGTTTTTATACATTTTTACTAATTAATAAAAAATTAAAAGCTGAAACATCTTGAGTCAATAAGTATTCAATCCCTTTGCTATGGCAAGCCTAAATCAGTTCAGCAGTAAAAATTTGCTTTGCAAGTCTGAACACAGATTCAACCCCAAAGACCAGGGAAGTTTTCCAATGCCTCGCAAAGAAGGGCACCTACAGTATTGATATCCCGTTGGCCATGGTAAAGTTATTAATTACACTTTGGATTAATAATTACACTTTGGATGTATCAATACACCCAGTCACAAAAAAAGTTACAGGCGTCCTCAGTTGCCTGAGAAGAAGGAAACCGTTCAGGGATTTCACCATGAGTCCAATGGTGACTTTAAAACAGTTAGAGTTTATTGGCTGTGATAGGAGAAAACGGAAGATGGATCAAGAATATTGCAGTTAATCTACAATACTAACCTAAATGACAGAGTGCAAAGAAGGAAGAATAATACAGAATAAAAATATTCAAAACAATTGTTTGCTATAAGGCACTAAAGTAAAACTGCAAAAAATGTGGCAAAAACATGACTTTATTTCCTGAATGCAATGCGTTATGTTTGGGGCAAATCCAACGCAACACATCACGGAGTACCACTCTATATATTTTCAAGCATGGTGGTGGCTGCATCATGTTATGGGTAAGCTTGTCATCGGCAAGGACTAGGGAGTTTTTTTTTTATAAAAAGAAACGGAATAGAGCTCATCACAGACAAAAAAAAATCCTAGAGGAAAACCTGGTTCAGTCTGCTTTCCAACAGACACTGGGAGACAAATTCACTTTTCAGCAGAACAACAACCTAAAACACAATGCTAAATGTACACTGCAGTTGTTTACCAATACGACAGTGAATGTTCCTGAGTGACCTAGTTACAGTTTTGACTTAAATCATCTTGAGTCTGGCAAGACTTGAAAAATGGCAATCTAGCAATGGTCAATAACCAACTCAACAGTGCTTGCAGAATTTTTTAAATAACAATTTGCAACTATTATACAATCCAGGTGTGCAAAGCTCTTAGAGACATACCTAGAATGACTCTAGCTGTAATCGCTGTCTCAGAGGGTTGAATACTTATGTAATCAAGACATATTAGTGTTTTATTTTTTATATATATATTTTTACAAATGTTGGAACTTTTCTTAATTGCAGAGTATTTTCTGTAGATTGTTGACAAAAAATATGATAAATTCATTTGAATCCCTTCTTGTAACACAGCAATTTGGAAAAAGTGAAGAGGTATGAATACCTTCTGAAGGCACTGTATATCACTACACTCGTTACAACCTAAGAATTATGAAACTTCTATTTAATCAAAGCCTCACATATCCAAAGAGAAATTGACTTTTATACTGACCAAATTCGACACTCTCTCATTGCCCTCCATACAAAACATGGCTCATGGCTCATGGCCATACAAAACATGGCTCATGGCTACAGACATGAGTGCTACAGGTCGGTAGTCATTTAGGTAGGTTACCTTGGCATTCTTGGGTACAGGGACTATGGTGGTCTGCTTGAAACATGTTGGTATTACAGACTCGGTCAGGAACAGGTTGAAAATGTCAGTGAAGACACTTGCCAGTTGGTAAATGCATGCTCGGAGTACACGTCCTGGTAATCCGTCTTGTCCTGTTGCCTTGTGAATGTTGACCTGCTTAAATGTCTTACTCACATCGTCTGTGGAGAGCGTGATCACACAGTCATCCAGAGCAGCTGATGGTCTCATGCATGCTTCAGTGTTGATTGCCTCAAAGCGAGCATAGAAGTTATTTAACTTGTCTGGTAGGCTTGTGTCACTGGGCAGCTCATGGCTGTGCTTCCCTTTGTAGTCTGTAATAGTTTGCAAGCAATGCCATATCCGGCGAGTGTCGGAGCCGGTGTAGTACGATTCAATCTTAGTCCTGTATTGATGCTTTGCCTGTTTGATGGTTCGTAACAGGGCATAGCGGGATTTCTTATAGTGTCCAGGTTAGAGTCCTACTCCTTCAAAGCAGCAGCTCTACCCTTTAGCTCTGTGAGGATATTGCCTGTAATCCTTGGCTTCTGGTTGGGGTATGTACGTACAGTCACTGTGGGGACGACGTCATCGATGCACTTATTGATGAAGCCAGTAACTGATGTAGTGTACTCTTCAATTCCATCGGAAGAATCCCAGAACATATTCCAGTCTGTGCTACAAAACAGTCCTGAAGCTTAGCATCGGCGTTTATGAACACTTCTTTACTGAGTGAGTTACTAGTACTTCCTGCTTTAGTTTTTGCTTGTAATTAGGAATCAGAACGATAGAGTTATGGTCAGATTTGCCAAATGGAGGGCGAGGGAAAGCTTTGTACGTGTCTCTGTGTGTGGAGTAAAGATGGTCTAGAGTTGTTTTCCCCTCTGGTTGCACATTTAACATGCTGGTAGAAATTAGGTAAAATGGATTTAGGTTTCCTTGCATTAAAGTCCCCGGCCACAAGGAGCGCTGCCTCGATGAGCATTTTCTTGTTTGCTTATGGCCTTATACAGCTCGTTGAGTGCCATCTTTAGTACCAGCATCAGTTTGTGGTGGTAAATAGACAGCTATGAAAAATACAGGTGAAAACTCTCTTGGTAAATAGTGTGTTCTAAATCTTATCATGAGATACTCTACCTCAAGCAAGCAAAACCTTGAGACTTCCTTAATATTAGATTTCATGCACCAGCTGTTGTTTACAAATAGACACAGACCGCACTTACCGGAGACAGCTGTTCTATCTTGCCGATGGACTGAAAACCCAACCAGCTGTATGTTATCCATGTCGTTGTTCAGCCACGACTCGGTGAAACATCAGATATTACCGTTTTTAATGTCCTATCACAGTTTTTTTAATTTTGTCCGTTTTTAATACCATCCATAATGACGTACAATCAGACTAAGGCTACATTCAAAATGCAGTAAAGCTTCAACAGTGCTACTATGCAATCAAGATCATGACGAACAGTTTTTTCTCCATGAAGAACCAACTTTTGTTGAAGGAACATAAGCTCAAATATAAAATGAGTTGTTTAGATCCTGGATGCAGACTGGTTGCTGAGTTCTTCACCACAATCCCATGATAATGCCTATTAACAGTTCCATTTCAATTGTCAATGCACATCCACTGTCCCAGAGCCTAGACAGATTTATAAATAATATTTCCCATATGCTACTATCCTAGCATTTGGTTTGCAACAGTTGGGGTTTGTCTAAACCTTGCTGTCTGCTTCTCCGACCTCTGGAACAATGTCAAAATCAAATTTTGACTAAATTTATTAGTCACATGCGCCGAGTAAAACAGGTGTAGACCTCTACAGTGAAGTGCTTACTTACAAGCTTCTAACCAACAAAGCAATTTAAAAAATACAAATAACAATAAGAAATAAAAGGAACTAGTAATTAAAGAGCAGCAGTAACATAACAATAGCGAGACTATATACAGGGGGTACTGTTACAGAGTCAATGTGCGGTTGGTCAAGGTAATTGAGGTAATATGTACATGTAGGTAGAGTTATTAAAGTGACTATGCATAGATAATAACAGAGTAACAGCAGCATAAAAGAGGGGGTGGTACCACACTCCGGTAGCAGAGAGAACAGTCTATGACTAGGGAGGCTGGAGTCTTCGACAATTTTTAGGGCCTTCCTCTGACACTGACACGCCTGGTATAGAGGTTCTGGATGGCAGGAAGCTTGGCCTCAGTGATATACTGGGCGGTACGCACTAACCTCTGTAGTGCCTTGCAATCTGATGCCTAGCATATGCCATACCAGGAGTTGATGCAACCAGTCAGGATGCTCTCGATGGTGCAGCTGTAGAAACTTTTGAGAATCTGAGGACCCAAATCTTTTCAGTCTCCTGAGGTGGAATAGGTTTTGCGTCCCCTCTTCACGACTGTCTTGGTGTGCTTGGACCATGTTCGTTTTTTGGTGATGTGGACACCAAGGAACTTAAATTGAAGCTCTCAACCTGCTCCACTACAGCCCCGTTGATGAGAATTTGGTTGTTGCCCTGGCACCAAGCAGCCAGGTCTCTGACCTCCCCCCTATAGGCTGTCTCGTCGTTGTCTGTGATCAGGCCTACCAATGTTGTGTCATCGGCAGACTTAATGATGGTGTTGGAGTCGTGCCTGGCCGTGCAGTCATGAGTGAACAGGGAGTACAGGAGGGGACTGAACACGCACCCCTGAGGGGCCCCCTGTGTTGAGGATCAGCGGGGCGGATGTGTTGTTACCTACCCTTATCACCTGGGGACGGCCCATCAGGAAGTCCAGAATCCAGTTGCAGAGGAAGGTGTTTAGTCCCAGAGTCCAATTATGTAGTTTTATTTTGCAATCTCCACCATGCCATGGATTTGAACAAGACAAGACTGACAGCTTCTCTGAGACAGGAACATTATAATGGATAAATCCAAAGAAATGGCAATAGAAACGAGTGTAAAACAAATGAAAATGCACATAGTTTTCTGTCATTTCAGCTGCTTGATGTGATTGTGTTAGCTTTAGTTGGATAGCTAGCAAAAGAGAAGTAGCTAGCCTGCATAGCTACATGCCAATTATTTGTTTAGCATAGCAACCATTGTAAATAGAATGGATAGAATGAACGACCAGCCAATTTGGTTTGTAATTTCAGAATCTCAGAACTAATGACTGTTTTTTGCCAATACTATTTTGTATGGTGGAAAGATGAAATAAAAGCAATTTGCAACCATTTTAATGAAAACATGTCGTTAAGCTTTTTTTTCATGTGTTGGCAACCGTTTTATAAAAACAATTTGGTCCCCGAACCCAGGAATTATTGTGAATAACACCCTCCTGAAGGCTGTTTCTCCGGCCCTTCGCTTTGCCTCGGGCTTAAGAACAGCCCTTCGTCAGGAGTTATTCACAAGATAATTCCTAGGTTCTCATGCCTTATTGCTTAAACACTCACTGACAGTTCTAAAACAAACTGAGGTTACATATAAATAATCACTTTTAAGATATTGCATTCTCCACAGACATTATAGAACATGAGCGTACACTGTGTGTCTGGATTTAAAGAGAAATGAAATATACATCAGTTTCATGGCTAAATTTCTAATAGGGGAATAGTTTAATCTGAAAGGATGCAAAGCAAGAGCATTTCGGGACAGGATACCGAATGCGGCAGCCTGCTGACTCTCTCAGTGCTTTTTCGGCACAGCACAGTGCTCCACCAACATCAATGGTTCATTAATCACCACGTACATACACAGAAATGAAAGCCCCTTTCCCACCGCAGCCAATCATCAACGTGTTGCCAAGGAAACAACCTCCACCCTAGAGAGGTTTTTTCATGGATTTTACTTTTTGGTTGATGTTCCCTTCGTTCCCGGAATCATTTGGCAGTCGTCTGACAGAGGGAGAGAGCGCATAGCCAAGGAGAAGAAGTGCAGAGTGAGAAACAACAGAACTCGAGAAACACAAACTAGTTTGAGAAAGAGCCGGATACATCATTCATTTCTATGATGTACGTTCTGTTGTGATTTTGGATGTTCAGTGTTTTTTTAGCATATATAGTAGCTATACAGTAGCCTACATTGTAGGCTAACTAGCGACCATTGCTAGGCTATATCTCCGATGGCTATGAAGGGAACAACTAGATGTGGCCAGTGTGTCATAAACAAACTAGGCTGTAGTCTGTGATGTTGTAGTTTGATTTGATGTATTTCATTCATGCTCACAGTTGACAAGACTGCATTTTGCATTTAGACAATACTTAGAAAACCCACAAGATATTACATTCAGTTAAAAAGATCCTATCTTACGAGAAGTTACAGTTTAAAAAGTCACATTTGGCTATTAAAAAGTCTGATGGCAGTGGCAATGGTCGAATTTTTCAATCTGTCATTGCATTTATGCTGGACAGTTGGCTCCGATTTCGGAGAATTCTGCAAGTACTTTCTTCCCTTCTATGGGGTAGGAGATCATGTAGAGGGTGGTCAGGTTAGTGCAGTTCAAGAGGGACCTATGAGTGTGGCACAATGACAATCAAAATTGGTTCAAGTATTTCAAATATTTTTGCACTTTAGTCCATGCAAAGGCTATCAAAATGATGCAATGACAATCACTTGTTACAGGGAACAAATCTTTCATGGTGACAATTAGGCCCACATATGGCACACATTTCTTTATCACATAATAATGATCAAGAAAATAATAAGAGCATTATAAAGAATAATATATTTCTAGTCGCTTTACCACAGCCTTTAAGTTTGTGAATCATCTTTTTAGTTAAACAGTAAACTATGTTACTGTATGTAAAAAAAGCTGCTCTTGTTGCATGCGCCACACAGTCAGTCTGTCCAAACAGACTGGAATCAGACTTTCTGACTGACTTAGGATGAAACTGACTCTGTGAACTCATGGGGTGAGTTTGTGTCAACTTGACATTGATACACACAGTTGACTGACCTTGAACACCTTCAAATATATATATTACATTTTTATTTACTTGGATTCCATTATTTCCATCAATTTAGTTGTTATTGCTATAGATTTACAGGTAAGGTTGTGTTGCTTTGGGAGATTCACAATCTATCTGGCAATGTTGTGCATCACTGTTAACTTTGGGTTTAAGGTAGTTTCAAGTGGATTATGATTCAAACGTTCACAAAAAAGTGCAGGCTCTTCGCATTAATACACTTTTTATACCAATGCCGTTTAATAATTATCCACCCAAACAAGTCGGAAAGCTCTCATCTGGGGAGCTGGACAAACTCAAGGCTGTCTGGATCTATTCACTGAGCCCACCTTTACTTTTTTTTTAGCAGTTTCTGAAAAGTCTGTTAAAACCTGTCAAAACGTGGTAGCACTTTATTTGAAAGGGTATTCAAAACACCCGATATGAATGGTTCATGACACATTTAAGAGTGTTGAAGTATCAACCTTTGATTCAACGTTAATGTAACTTCTGACAGTGGATGTCAAAATAAAAGTCGATTTTGATTACAATATCTAAGATTTTTTTATTTTCAAATAGATCACTTCTAAGTATGTGTGTGTGTGCATGCCCCAGGTGTGTGTATTGGGTGTGTGGGGAATCCCCATGATCACCAGAGAAAAACCTTTACAGGACAGGACCAAAAAGAAGAAATTGGAGAATGATTTAACACTTATTTCTGAGGCTGGACGGGGGTCTAACAGAACCACACTCTGATAGTGAGGAAAGCAGATTTCAAACTACAACAATGCAGGAATGTCCCCCTCAACCCTATTTTTCTCAGTCCACACCTCTCTCCTTCAACCCATCATACTCAGATAATCTATCTGTCTGTCACTCTTTCTCTCCATCCTTTTTCAATTGAGCCTTGAGAAGAAGTGTATTTTCATCCATATCTGATGAACCACTCTTTGTACATAGTCCCCCATTTTTAGGGGAGCAAAGGTATTGGGACAGATTAATTTATATGTGTATTAAAGTAATACAAATAAAGTACACTGCTTAAAAAAATAAAGGGAACACTTAAACAAAAACAATGTAACTCCAAGTCAATCACACTTCTGTGAAATCAAACTGTCCACTTAGGAAGCAACACTGATTGACAATAAATTTCACATGCTGTTGTGCAAATGGAATAGACAACAGGTGGAAATTATAGGCAATTAGCAAGACACCCCCAATAAAGGAGTGGTTCTGCAGGTGGGGACCACAGACCACTTCTCAGTTCCTATGCTTCCTGGCTGATGTTTTGGTCACTTTTGAATGCTGGCGGTGCTTTCACTCAATTGGTAGCATGAGATGGAGTCTACAACCCACACAAGTGGCTCAGGTAGTGCAGCTCATCCAGGATGGCACATCAATGCGAGCTGTGGCAAGAAGGTTTGCTGTGTCTGTCAGCGTAGCGTCCAGAGCATGGAGGCGCTACCAGGAGACAGGCCAGTACATCAGGAGACGTGGAGGAGGCCGTAGGAGGGCAACAACCCAGCAGCAGGACCGCTACCTCCGCCTTTGTGCAAGGAGGAGCAGGAGGAGCACTGCCGGAGCCCTGCAAAATGACCTCCAGCAGGCCACAAATGTGCATGTGTCTGCTCAAACGGTCAGAAACAGACTCCATGAGGGTGGTATGAGGGCCCGACGTCCACAGGTGGGGGTTGTGCTTACAGCCCAACACCGTGCAGGACGTTTGGCATTTGCCAGAGAACACCAAGATTGGCAAATTCGCCACTGGCGCCCTGTGCTCTTCACAGATGAAAGCAGGTTAACACTGAGCATGTGACAGACGTGACAGAGTCTGGAGATGACGTGGAGAACGTTCTGCTGCCTGCAACATCCTCCAGCATGACCGGTTTGGCGGTGGGTCAGTCATGGTGTGGGGTGGCATTTCTTTGGGGAGCCGCACAGCCCTCCATGTGCTCGCCAGAGGTAGCCTGACTGCCATTAGGTACCGAGATGAGATCCCTTGTGAGACCATATGCTGGTGCGGTTGGCCCTGGGTTCCTCCTAATGCAAGACAATGCTAGACCTCATGTGACTGGAGTGTGTCAGCAGTTCCTGCAAGAGGAAGGCATTGATGCTATGGACTGGCCCGCCCGTTCCCCAGACCTGAATCCAATTGAGCACATCTGGGACATCATGTCTCGCTCCATCCACCAACGCCACGTTGCACCACAGACTGTCCAGGAGTTGGCGGATACTTTAGTCCAGGTCTGGGAGGAGATCCCTCAGGAGACCATCCGCCACCTCATCAGGAGCATGCCCAGGCGTTGTAGGGAGGTTATACAGGCACTTGGAGACCACACACACTACTGAGCCTCATTTTGACTTGTTTTAAGGACATTACATCAAAGTTGGATCAGCCTGTAGTGTGGTTTTCCACTTTGATTTTGAGTGTGACTCCAAATCCAGACCTCCATGGGTTGATAAATTGGATTTCCATTGATTATTTTTGTGTGATTTTGTTGTCAGCACATTCAACTATGTAAAGAAAAAAGTATTTAATAAGATTATTTTATTCATTCAGATCTAGGATGTGTTGTTTAAGTGTTCCCTTTATTTTTTTGAGCAGTATATTTGGTCCAATATTCTTAGCACGAAGTGACTACATCAAGCTTGTAACTCATTTGATGGATGCATTCGCTGTTTGTTTTGATTGTGTTTCAGATTAATTTGTGCCCAATATAAATTAATGGTAAGTAATGTTTTGTGTCATTTTGGGGTCACTTTTATTGTAAATAAGAATAATATATGTTTCTAAACACTTCTACATGAATGTAGAAGGCTACCATGATGACGGATAATACTGAATGAATCATGAATAATGATCAGTGAGAACGATATAGACGTACAAATATCGCCACCTCGTCCCGCTGTGTCATCCGTTATTTCCAAGGTAATGTACAGTACATTGGCATTTATCCCTTACATATACAGTGCCTCCAGAAAGTATTCATACATGTTGTTGTGGAACAGCATGAATTCAAAAGGGATTAAATATAGTTTTTCTCTTACCCATCTACACACAATACCCCATAATGACAATGTAACATTTTTGTCATAATAAAATACAGACGTATCTAATTTACATAAGTATTCTAACCTCAGAGTCAATGCATATTAGAATCACGTTTGGCAGCGATTATAACTGTGATTCTTTAAGAGTGTTGCACAGCTGGACTGTACAATATTTGCACATTACTATTTTCTAAGTTCTTCAAGCACTTTCAAATTGGTTGTTGATTATTGCTAAGCAACCATTTTCAAGTCTTGCCATAGATTTTCAAAAAGTCAAAACTCTAACTCTGCAACTCAGGAAAATGCACTGTCTTCTTGTTAAGCAACTACAGTGTATATTTGGCATTGTGTTTAAGGTTATTGTCCTGCTGTAAGGTGAATTAATCTCCCATTGTCTGGTGGAAAGAGGACTGAACCAGGTTTTCCTCTAGGATTTTGCTGTTCTTATTTACACTCTGTTTCTTTTTTATCCTGAAAACTCCCCAGTCCTTAATGGTTACAAGCATACCCATAACATGATGCAACCACCACTATGCTTGAAAATATAGAGAGTAGTACTCAGTAAGTTGTTGTACTGGATTTGCCCCAAACATAACACTTTGTATTCAGGACAAAAAGGTAATTGTTTTTCCACCTGTTTGTGTTAAGAACTGCAACACTGCTGGGTTTTTCAAGCTCAACAGTTTCCCATGTGTATCAAGAATGGTCCACCACCCAAAGGACATCCAGCCAACTTGACACAACTGTGGGAAGCATTGGAGTCAACATGTGCCACAATCCCTGTAGCACATTTTCGACACCTTGTAGAGTCCATGCCCCAACGAATTGAGGCTGTTCTGGGGGGTGAAACTCAATATTTGGAAGGTGTTTTAGTGTTTGTACACTCAGTGTATGAAACTTTGATAAACTTAATTTAAAGTTTGTAAACTTGATACACAGACAATGAATGCAATATCTACCATATTGAAGCTGAATATATAAACATAGAATTTTAATATTCAATTGAAATTTTTTACTGATTGAAATATTCATTAAATTCAGTATCAAATCATGTAATACAGGTTACATTTTATGAATTCAATGATTCAATTTGCGCATTATAAATGAAAAAATATTCAATTAAAATTCAATATCCTAATACAAAAATGCTAAATTATAGAATTCAAATACAATTTCTGTTGGCACTGACATCGCTCCATAATTCTCATGGTGAAATCCTTGAGCGGTATCCTTCCTCTCCAGCAACTGAGTTAGGGAGAACGCCTGTATCTTTGTAGAAGCTGGGTAAATTGATACACCGTCCAAAGCGTAATTGATCATTTCCCCATGGTCAAAGGGATATTCAGTGTCTGTTTTTTTCCCAATAGGTTCCCTACTTTCCGAGGCATTGGAGATAGGGCAGTCATTCAAAAATCATGTTAACCACTATTATTGTACAATAATGAGTGAATCCATGCAACTTATTATGTGACTTGTTAAGCAAAGTTTTACTCCTGTACTTATTTGGGCTTGCCATAACAAAGGCGTTGAAAAATTATTGACTCAAGACATTTCAGCTTTCCATTTTTTATTAATTTGTAAAATATTCTAAAAACAAAATTCCACTTTGACATCATGGGTATTGTGTGTAGATCAGTGACACAACATCTTAAGTTCATCTATTTTAATATCAGGCTGTAAAAAGTCAAGGGGTGTGAATACGTTCTGAAGGCACTGTAGGTATGTTTCTTGTCCAGGTGGAATAAAGCAGCGTGTAGTGCAATATCGATTGCGTTGTCCCTGGATCTGTTAGGGCGGTACGTGAATTGTAGTGGGTCTAGGTTGTCGGTTAATAAGGTTGAGGTGATATGATATTTTTTGGGGGGTATATTTTTGGTATTTTACTAGGATCCCCATTAGCTGTTGCAAAAGCAGCAGCTACTCTTCCTAGAGTCCACACAAAACATGAAACATGACATAATACAGAACGTTAACAGGTAAGAACAGCTCAAGGACAGAACTTCATCAATACAGAAAGGCACACGTAGCCCACATATCAATACATACACACAAACTATCTATGTCAAATAGCGGAGAGGCATTGTGCCCCTAGCCTGTCAACGCGCATCATGATGATAGAAGTGAGTGCTACGGGGCTATTGTCATTTTGTTCAGTTATCTTCGTTTTCTTAGGTACAGGAACAATGGTGGACATCTTGAAGCAAGTCGCGACATCAGATTGGGATATCGAGAGATAAAATATGTCCGTAAACACTCCAGCCAGCTGGTCTGTCTACACATGCTCTAAGGACGTGGATTGGGATGCCTTCTGGGCCGGCAGCCTTGAAAGGGTTAATCATACATCTAGATGTTCCCCTAGCGGAACGCCTCGCCAATATCCAATGATAGAGCGTGGCGCGAATTACAAACACCTCAAAAATCCCAAAACGTCAATTTTTCAAACATATGACTATTTTACACCATTTTAAAGACAAGACTCTCCTTTATCTAACCACATTGTCCGATTTCAAAGAGGCTTTACAACGAAAGCAAAACATTAGATTATGTCAGGAGAGTACCCAGCCAGAAATAGTCACACACCCATTTTTCATGCTTGCATATAATGTCACAAAAACCAAAACCACAGCTAAATGCAGCACTAATCTTTGATGATCTTCATCAGATGACACTCCTAGGACATTATGTTATACAATACATGCATGTTTTGTTCAATCAAGTTCATATTTATATCAAAAGTCTCTGCACAATAAGTCTTCTGTCTGAGCCATTGAATTGCGACTCCACTTTGTCCCCTGTACTGTCATTTCGCCTCTATGATGCCTTGCGAAGGTCATAGCGATCACTATATTTTATTGGAGGTCGCTTTACGGAGGTCAAAGCGATCACTTTATTTTATCGGAGGTCGCTTTACGGAGATCAAAATAGTAGTGATTTCATTAGTTTATAGTGGTGTCACTTTACAGTAAATGAACAACTTATATAGCATGTATAGCATTCCTACAGTATTCATAAGCGCTACATAAATGCTCATCAAATGAACCCTTGCAATGAAAATCAATCATGTATAAGTAAAGTCATACCACATAAAGGTTGATGTTAAAGGTCATGATATCTGGGGCTTTGCCAACTATGGCATTACGCTTTTGCCACTCTTCATACAGTATAGCATGGCTTTTGTTTATAAACGGTTTATGAAGGCTTCATTAGGCCTTAAAAGGTATGCTTCGTTTAACGTCGGACCAAATATACTGTATATCTGTGGTAAATATACTCTGAATAATGGATGGTACTGTGATTTCACTCACTCTTTCACTACTATCATTTGTTTCTATCTCTTCATCAGGATATCTCCTCTAGGCCTATCCTTTTGATATGGAAATAGCATGCAAAATAACACGTGGCATGAAGGACAAAGTCAATAGTGAGACAACCTTGTATGGTAGAGATGTTTAAATGGAGAATGTTTAGTCCAATGAGATTTCTAATTCTTTTTCAAGAAAAACCTAGCTAAACCCACAATACAAATGTAGTTACAAGACAAGGATAAATATGAAAACATCAAATGTAACATATCAATGAAAAGTATTAATAAAAAAGCCGCAATTTATATTTAAAGAAAATGTAAAAGTTTTTTATGGTTCATTAAGGTTCGTAACATGTTCTACTTTTAGAGATACATTGAGCAATTCTATGTACACAATATTGTGATACTGGCACACAAAAGCATAATAAAATACTAAATATAAGTATTTACAAAAATGTGTGCAGTCATGCCTATTTATGTGATACAACACTTTTCCAGGAATAAGGGCATAAAAACACAAACAAACCACAAAATGGTTATTGTTTCAAGGAAAGTTTTAGCACCAGGGGGGAGAGTGACGGAGAGTGTGCATATGTGTGTAGCCCACTAGCCAGATTTGGAAGTGCGGAATGCGAAAGGTCAACCAAAAGATACATAGCATCAGCACACAATTGATTTTTGGCTCCAGTCAGCTGTGGCTATCGTGGCCCGCTGAATTGTGGCCCCCTCGATCTGCTGGGTCGCTTGTCCCCAGTGCCTCTGGCAAGGCAGCGCGGGGAGGTTCTCTGGAGGGTTGTGGCGATTAGCCAGCGGGAGCCATAACTCCACACAAACACAAACACCCTTCACAGAGGCTGGGCTGCTGGAAGCCATCCAATTAAGGCAATGGAGGATGGTGAATTTGCATACATATTAAAGTGAGGCCCGTTATAAAAGAAAAAATGAGAGAGCGAGAGAGAGTGGCAGGGAGGGAGAAAGAGAGAACGGGGAAGAGAGAGAGAGAGCGAGAGATTAAAATGAGCGTATATGAGTGAGATTCTCATAGAACTCTTTCATAAAAAATACAGGGCTGCCTTTGCTCGCGCATAGATTTGCATATTTTTAGGGAGATGCACAACCGTGCATGGGCACCAGTGGGAAACAGGATGCTAGTGATGGACACACCCATTTCGGTGTACTGACGAGCACCTCTGGTAAACCAGTCAGTCCTCTCAAAGGATAGGCTACAAGCAGTACTCTATTGCAAAGCCAGTCTCCAATGGTCAAAAACCTAATAGTCTTTGAATACCCAAATGGTCAGGTATTTACAACTCCTGTCCTGGAGAGCTGCAATGTGGTCAGGCTTTTGTCTACAGCCCAGCAGTAGCCCACCTGATAACTAATCACTTTGTTATGGTTTTCAATTTAAATCACAATTAGTATAATGAGGTAAACTTGGAATCAAAGCATGTTGCCCATCCCTTGGCTCAATGGAGATTAACTTCCTGTAACTGAGGCCTCTTTAGAATTCAAAGAATACCCCTGCTGACTCTAGACACCAGCAGTGACAATAGTCCTTGCAACAGTGTCATATGTTAAACCTGACATCATCTCCAACTCCAGTCCTGGGGAGCTTGTGGTTGTGTATGTGCCGATTTCAACTAATGGGGGTCAAGACTGATGACCATGATAAATTGAAGGTATGCTGGTGTTGGGCTGGAACAAAAGCTTGCACACCCAGTTTCTATTCAGGACCAGAGTTGGATAACCTTATAATGAGGTACAGTGTGCTTGACTTACCCAGTGGACAGTCAGTACTAAACTATAGAAACACCGAATTCAACACTGAGGTGTGGAGAGTTGAAAAAGAAGATGATAAAACCGTACGAGAGAAGAAACAGTATTTATTTTAAAATATGAAAATCAACTCTAGATAATGTAAATAAAGAAGAGGCAGACATAGACACAAAAATGATCTTGACTGCTGTGTGCATGAGATGATAAGAGACAGAGAGTGAAAAAATGAGAGGAGAGAGAGAGGAGATGAAGTGAATGCAGAGGAAAGGAGGTTTTGATTGTAATAAGAGAGGCCCAGCTCCACTCTGTCAGGATCAAGCCACTCTGCAACTGCTGCCACTACCTCTAACTGCCCTGCTCGCGGATTGCACACATTCCTGTCTAACCTCAGAAAGGCATGGAGAGAGGGAGAGGGAGGGGGAAAAGAGAAGGAGGGAGGAGTGTGTGAGAGACAGAAAAGTGTGAGGCGAGAGAAGGAGAAAGAGCAAGATTTACAGGGGACGAGGGAAGAAAGCGGAACGCAGTGTGTGTGTGTGTACATTACACAATAGGACCCCAAAAAATGTGAAGCATTTATAATTTTTGTATTCTCTCCGTCAGCAGGAATGAAGAGTCCTGATGTAAATATGCAATGACTAAGAGTGTAAACACTGTAAAAATAGAGACACAGCCAGTGCAAGAGACTGAGTGACTACATCACATACAGACACACAGAGACAGACACACTGCCACACACAGATGCATAGACACACACACACACACAGAGAGAGAGAGAGAGAGACACACACAAACGAACAAATATGCACACACAGACATACAGAGACCGTATACAGTATACATAAATACAGACAGAAGATGAAATGGAGACCATAGTAATCTGTCTCAGAATGTAGGAGTACAGAAAACAGGCATATACTGTATAATAGTATTACAAAATAGCACATATACAAACATGAACACACAATACCATAGACATACCAACACACACACACACACACATATGCATGCACGCACATGCACACGTACACACACAGGAATGCACTCACACAGCATCCACACAGACACACCCACCCACTCACAAACACTCACACACAACCACCCACAAACACACATACATGAAACTGAAGCCCCTTTGGCTGTGGTCTGTGTCGTGTGTGTGTGTGTGTGTGTGTGTGTGTGTGTGTGTGTGTGTGTGTGTGTGTGTGTGTGTGTGTGTGTGTGTGTGTGTGTGTGTGTACATGCATATGTTTGTATGTGAAGGCGTGCCTACTATACACGCAAGCTTACTAGAGGGGCAGGCTCTGAAAATGAGTGATGAGATTCTCCATGAGTGCTATAGAACCTGGCCTGTCCTGAGTACAGACCATAGATGGTTGTATGTCTCAGGGCATGCCTAAAACCTCAAATGGAATTGTAGAAATTAAGCTCAAACTTTTTCAGAGAGAAAAACTGTGGCCAGTGCAGTAGGTTGAGCCAACAGAAAAGCAACACATTCGAACCAGTGGCGGAAAAACAGATAACGTTGAACGAAATGAAACCAATTGATGTGTGTTGCATAAATGCAAAGCTCCATCCTAATTATTTAACTGAGCAAGCTTGGCCCGGAGCTGGCGCGACCACGGCCACAGATTAAGTTGAGCCCATTAGACATACTTTAATTTGGCAATTTAGAGGAAAAGGGCGGGAGAGGAACTCAGTGTCGGAAGAGGGGGACATGGCCAGACCTCAGACCGAAAGGGAACGGTATCTCTGTCTTCATACAGTACCCTCACATTTAAATGACAACCACGTAGAATATAAAGTCTATATTTTATGTTATTATGGCATTATTATAAAGGTTATATAATAATGCCACAGGTTACTGTTTATAATGTATATCATTATACATTAAAATTACTTCACTGATATACAATATTGCCTTAGATGATGACATGAGTGCTATATACTACCTGTCATTGTGGATAAGGCCATGGTAACCAATCTCATTCCTTATGTCAAGTGACATAGGCCTCTTATGATGCATGACAGAGTTTTTGGTCCCGCTTTAAATTAGGTTCAGCTTATAAAGGCTTCATAAAGCCTTCATAAAGACTTCACAAATGTGTTACAAAGTATCTGTAACCATATGTCATGCTTTATAAAGTGTTAAATGTGGCATTACTGTGTAACATAATCACCAGTGTCAAATGTGACATAACCCACTATGTCGAATACGATATAAACATAACCCACTATGTTGAATATGATATAAACATGTGTTTTATAAAGGATGACATGTTGGGTCGAAGGATTGGAATACACTCTAAAGTGAAGTCTTGTTAGTCACATTACAGCTAATCTCTTTCCTAGGCACTTCCGCCCAAATGAGGTTTAAGCTAACATATGGAATTGTTTTAAGTTGGTCATACCAAATATTATTATTTAGCTATTTTATTTGGAATTTTAAGACCCCTTAAGGTATCAAAAAAATATATACAAAAAATGTTGGATGAAATGCTGAATTTGGCATTACTGCTATTAGACAATATAAATGCATTGAATAACAGATTCACTACATGGAACAACAGATAGTCCCCCCCAAAAATCTGAAGTAAGTTTGTTCTGAAGTGTCTGTCCTATATCTGAGAGCTATAAGAATGATCAGGAAACTATTATTATCACTTTTTTACATGTATTTATTGCCTTATTTTAGTCCCTAACTATCTCCATATATATACTACTTCCATTCATTTTTGTAACTGGTATCGGGGACCTTCAGACGAGACTTGTGAGCGCCCTAGAGCAAAACAGAGAACACCGTCGTGTTTGTGAGAGTCATCTTTCAATATAGTGGTAATAGTTTGTAGGCCAAACCATTCGGACTCTGCAGACGTTTTTGTGAGAATACCGATTTTTGGGATGTCTCATGGTCTGACAAACACTGCCCTAGCTCTGCCACCTTTCACCAAGGGTGATATCGGCGGATGTTGTTGATTGAGACACAGCCCATGCAAAAAACAGATATCTCTAGTTTAAACAGACGGATTTTGATGGGGATTTTTTGATTATGTTAGTTTCTGCGGGGGCGTTCACATTGTAGGCAAAAGGTTTAACTAGTGACGATGACAAATACTTTACTCAGGAAGATCACTCCTATAGAATTCTATGGTCACTCCCACTAAGACAAAATTTGAATGGTTGTTATAAAACGAGTGTGTCTAATCCTGAATGCTGATTGATTAAAACCACATTCCAGCCTGTGTCTATTCCACAAGTAATCTATGACGTTAAAATGCCTATTTACTCTGCTCCATCTGACTGCGCAATCCACTGCCTCATCAGCCCAGCCAGGCAATTTATAAACTTTATCTCCACTATAAAAAGCATCTAGAAAGTATCTCACATTTCTTTTAGACTAACATTTAGTTTTTAACAGCTGAAATGTTTTAAACCTTGCTGTCTGTCTCACTGATATATGCAACATTGTTTCAATATAAACATTTGATCTCCAGCTGTCACATTGTAATGATGTGTAAGGAGTCGGGATGAGGCAGGCAGGGAGGCAGCTTTTCTCAGCCAGTCGAAATCATAATTCAAAATAATTGTTATGGATATATACAAAGAGATATCAATAGGAAACAGGTAAATGAAATGAAGTGCAGGTAGTTTGCAGTCTTTCCAGCTTCAGTTTGAAGTGAGTGTGTTAGCTGTGTTGTTGGCTAGATCTCTTGTCCTGACAAGAGATCACATTTTCTATGCCAAGTGAAATCGCACCTCATTAGCTCATTGTTATGGATATATCCAAATAAATGTCACTAGAAAACAGCTTAAACAAATGCAGATGAAGCAAATTCTTATTTACAATGACGGCCTACCCTAGCAAAATCCTAACCCGGACGACGCTGGGCCAATTGTGCACAGCCCTATGGGACTCTCAATCACGGCCGGTTGTGATACAGCCTGGAATCAAACCAGGGTCTGTAGTGACGCCTCTAACACTGAGATGCAGTGCCTTAGACCACTGCACCACTTTTTATTCTGGCTGCCCTGTTTGACATGACTGTTAGCCGTAGTTGGCTAGCTAGCAAGCAAGGGATAAGAATGTTGCCACCCAGTATGGCAATAGAACATTTTGAACGAACGACTGGGTCGCGTCAATAGATACAGAACAAAAAGACTGAACGACTGGGTCGCGTCTCTGGCAACCGAATAGAACGAACGACCAGCCGGCTTGGGTAGCAACCCTAGATTTGTGTCGGGACTATATATTGTGGAAGGATGAAAGAGTAGGAATAAATTAATCAAAATAATGTTTTTAATGAAAATATGTATATCATTGTTTGAAAATGTTGGTAACCCGTTGTATAAAAGTGATAATGTTGTTTGGAGGATATAATGGCACAGTTTGCGACACCCGTGCCAATATCCTCCAAACAACATTTTCTCTGGCATTATCAGTTAAATATGCCAGGCTTTTTTTTATTTTTATTTAACTAGGCAAGTCAGTTAAGAACAAATTCTTATTTTCAAAGACGGCCTAGGAACAGTGGGTTAACTGCCTTGTTCAGGGGCAGAACGACAGATTTGTACCTTGTCAGCTCGGGGATTTGAACTTGCAACCTTTCGGTTAACTAACACTCTAACCACTAGGCTACGCTGCCCATTAACCCATTTAACTAACTGCACTGTCCAATTTACAGTAGCTATTACAGTGAAACAATACCATGCTATTGTTTGAGGAGAATGCACAGTTTTGAACATGAAAGTTATTAATAAATAAATTAGGCACATTTGGGTAGTCTTGATAAAACATTTTGAACAGAAATGCAATGGTTCATTGGATCAGGTAAAACATTGTACATACACTGCTGCCATCTAGTGGCCAATTTCCAAATTGCATCTGGGCTGGGAAATTACATTATGGCCTTTCTCTTGCATTTCAAAGATGATGGAACCAAAAAAATAAGGTTGTTTTTTTCTTTGTATTATATTTTACCAGATCTAATGTGTTATATTCTCCTACATTCCTAACACATTTCCACAAACTTCAAAGTGTTTCCTTGCAAATGGTACCAAGAAAATGCATATCCTTGCTTCAGGGCCTGAGCTTCAGGCAGTTAGATTTGGGTGTGTCATTTTAGGCAAAAATTGAAAATAAAGGGGGCGATCCTTAAGACAGAGAATAGTATGTTCAAAAGGGAAGATAAATAATGAAGAGCGTGCACCTCATTCACACGCACAACAAGACTACTTTTCTAATGAGAGACACCTTGAAAAAACTACAACTACTCGTTTGTTTTTCAAAAAACAAGCCTGAAACCATTTCTAAAGACTGTTGACATATAGTGGAAGCTATAGGAACTGCAATCTCGGTCCTTTTTATTTGTATATCCCATAGACTAGCATTGAAATGGCCTGTGACCTCAAATTGTTTTTGGGACTTTCCTCGGGTTTTTGCCTGCCATATCAGTTCTGTTATACCCACAGACATTATTTTAGCAGTTTTAGAAACTTCAGAGTGTTTTCTATCCAATGCTACCAATGCATATCCTATATTCTGGGCCTGAGTAACAGGCAGTTTACTTTGGGCATGTCAGTCATCCGAACTTCCGAACACTGCCCCCTAGCCCTAACACAGCTAACACTTTATTTTACACTTTTAACATAGGACAGGCCCTGTTGTTACCTCATATATAATGTTTACATACTGCTTTACTCATTTCATATGTATATACAGTATTCTATTCTACTGTATTTTAGTCAATGCCACTCCGACATTGCTCGTCCTAGTATTTATATATTTCTTAATTCCATTCTTTTACTTTTAGATTTGTGTGTATTGTTGTGAATTGTTAGATACTACTGCACTGTTGGAGGTAGGAACACAAGCATTTTTCTACACCCACAAGCATTTTGCCACGCTGATCCTCAACACTGGAGCTCCCCAGGTGTGCTTGCTCAGTCCCCTCCTGTACTCCATGTTCACCCACGACTGCATGGCCAGGCACGACTCCAATACCATCATTACGTTTGCTGACGACACAACAGTGGTAGGCCTGATCACCGACAATGACAAGACAACCTATAGGGAGGAGGTCAGAGACCTGGCCGGGTGGTGCCAGAATAACAACCTATCCCTCAACATAACCAAGACTAAGAAGATGATTGTGGACTACAGGAAAAGGAGCACCGGGCACATCCCCATTCTCATCGACGGGGCTGTAGTGGAGCAGGTTGAGAGCTTCAAATTCCTTGGTGTCCACATCAACAACAAACTAGAATGGTCCAAACACACCAGGACAGTCATGAAGAGGGCACTACAAAGCCTATTCCCCCTCAGGAAACTAAAAAGATTTGGCATGGGTCCTGAGATGCTCAAAAGTTTCTACAGCTGCAACATTAAGAGCATCCTGACCGGTTGCATCACTGCCTGGTACGGCAATTGCTCGGGCCTCCGACCGCAAGGCACTTCAGAGGGTAGTGCGTACGGCCCAGTACATCACTGGGGCAAAGCTGCCTGCCATCCAGGACCTCTACACCAGGCGGTGTCAGAGGAAGGCCCTAAAAAGTGTCAAAGACCCCAGCCACCCCAGTCAGACTGTTCTCTCTACTATCGCATGGCAAGTGGTACTGGAATGCCAAGTCTAGGACAAAAAGGCTTCTCAACAGTTTTTACCACCAAGCCATAAGACTCCTGAACAGGTAACCAAATGGTTACCTGGACTATTTGCATTGTGTGCCCCCCCCCCAACCCCTCTTTTACGCTGCTGCTACTCTCTGTTTATCTTATATGCATCGTCACTTTAACTATACATTCATGTACATACTACCTAAATTGGCCCGACCAACCAGTGCTCCCACACATTGGCTAACCGGGCTATCTGCATTGTGTCCCACCACCCGCCAACCACTCTTTTTACGCTACTGCATAGTCACTTTAACCATACTCACATGAACATACTACCTCAATAAGCCTGACTAACCGGTGTCTGTATATAGCCTTGCTACTCTGTTTTTCAAATCTCTTTTTACTGTTGTTTTATTTCTTTACTTACCTACACACACACACACGCACACATACCTTTTTTCGCACTATTGGTTAGAGCCTGTAAGTAAGCATTTCACTGTTGCATACACCTGTTGTATTCGGGGCACGTGACAAATAAACTTTGATTTGATCTGCTAGTTATGTGTATGTGACCAATACAATTTCATATGATTTGATATCCTAGCGATAATGCCTTGGATTATGCCTGGAAAGAAAACACTTCAATTAGCTCAACTTGCCATTAGCTCAACCATTGGCTCAACTTACCCCATGGCCATTGACTCAACTTACCCCAAGGCAAACATTTTGACTATGTTAGCCCACACAGCTACAAGGATGCACTTAGGACCTAATATTGAAGCTTATAGTGACCCCAACTGATATATAGAACAATCTAAAAATTATCTACTTTGGTTTTGATGCAAGCACCACGAAACCTCTAACACAATACATTCATTTGATTTGGTGAAAATCAGTTTTTTGGACCTAATTTGCTTACCACTTTTTCCATGTGGTTTCTTCCTTCACAGACCTCATGAAATGATAACCTCTTTGTAAATATTTGGTCAAATTATTCATTTTGTGTATGGTTTCCTAGAAATAAGGGTGGCTCAACTTACCCTTTGGCTCAACTTACCCCACTCTCCCCTACTAACATGTGCACCAAAGACATACTGACATGCGTACATATTCTTTATGACATATATAAATAGTGTTGAAAGCGACCCAATGCTTCTCATATCTCTGCCTTTCAAATTGTCTTTGAGGAGACCATTTCTAAAACAAAGCCAACTAAAGTCTCTTAGGGGGAGGTTTCTTGGTGCACAACACTATCAGTGAAGTCCGATCGGCAACCTGTCCACAGAGATCACTCTAGATTCATGGCGAAATTTGACGATTTTACATTTTTGCAGGTCCCCAGGACGTCGGGAGACACCGTCAAAACCGCCCAGTATGGGCAAAAATCAAAAACTCAATGCCCAGAGCTGGGATTGAACCCACAAGCAGGAGCTCATTGCTTAGATCACTGCACCATCCATCCACAATGAGTTAACAAGTTGAGGAGATGTGCCTTCCCTGTAGCTCAGTTGGTAGAGCATGGTGTTTGCAACACCAGGGTTGTGGGTTCGATTCCCACAGGGGGCCAGCACAGAAAAAAAATATAAATAAATAAATGTATGAAATTGTATGAAATGTATGCATTCACTACTGTAAGTTGCTCTGGATAAGAGTGTCTGCTAAATGACTAAAATGTAAATGTAATGTGGAGTTGTTTTTCTTATCAAACCTTATCCCAAAACGTAATCCTTAACTTAACCAATCTGAATGAATGCCTGAATAGTTAAACAATTGTAATGAATGCCTGAAGTTAACCCTAGAGTTGTTTCTGTATCCCAAACCTTAACCCTTAATTTAACCCAGTCAGAATGAATGCCTTAACCGTAGTTGTTTTTGTGTGCCTAAAACTCATAAGGGAGCTGTGCGCCTACATACAGGATGTCGCCACTAGGGGCAATGATGAGTGCTATTACTACCAAGTAGGCTTGGGTTTTGCTAGGGTGGGAGATGAGTGTAATCCGCGAGCTCGTGCTCTGAGGGTTGCATGTTCAATCCCAGTGATAGGCACTAGTTTTTGCAACTTCTGCAGTGAGACTGTTAGAGGTTGTTGACCTGTCACCGTGTGACCAGAGTGCCAAGAAGAAAGACAAAGAAAAAAGCACATTGATCGGTTTGTTTGAAACATCCACCCTCAAGGGCTATGGCTGAAGGGTTGTGTCTGTGTCTGTGTGAGGGAGAGAGAGAGAGAGTTTGTGTGTGGGTGTGTTGTGCAGGACTGCGATGTCTGGATTGGTCTCCTTGGTGACTGGCCCGTGTAAAAAAAATTGCTGTGAGTATTGATCTAGCCGCCAACGTCTCCTGGGAAACGAAGATCTGTTGCCTTCCTCAAAAGGGGAACTGATGTGACAGGTTCATGTTGCTGAGGGTGGTAAAATAGGGGTGCCTGTACCAAACACTTTCCATCTCTCATACAGTAGTTACCCTGAAAGTGGCTTGGTATGAAGGGAGAAAATGACTGTCATCAACCACATCAATCCATGGATTGTAGTAGTCATCATAATGTCTTAGTTTTGTTACGGCCATTCATTCAAGACAATGAATAAAACAACAAAGTGTGTTCAGAGTGTTCAATTTTACAGGCTACACTTTCCTACGTTCAAGATCCCCACACCCTTTTCCTAAACCAGTAACATGGTCAGTTACTGGTTTAGATCCAAAGGGTTTGGGGGACATGAACACAGCTAAATACCTATTAATACAATTGACTCACAACCTACAGTGGACTACTGACACATAAACATACAGACTCAGATTCAGCTTCGTACCCCACTAACATCCTCACAACATACTAAGAGGATAGTTACATTAGAATAAGCAAGCGTTTGTATCGCTACCACCTATGTATTAGCCTAATACCGGGTGTCATTATATATTTACTGTCTATTTAAAATATTATTGTGTTTTGACACTTTTTTAGTCCTCTGTGCTGCTTTCTACTGATGTTGTTGTTGCACAGAGATCACCTCGTTATTTCTCCTCATGCAGTCTTTCTCTCTTTATCTTATTCTTTCTCTCACACACACATTGACAGTTTTCTGTGTTTATTGTTGAGCCAGCTTTCTTCACACTCTTAAATGTGGGCTAAATAAGGTTACTCTACTTGTGGTTCTGTGTCTGCTAGTTTCTCAACATTTTGGACACTAGTACAATTTCGATACAACACCTGTGGATGTGCACCATCAACTCTAACTCATGGTTGTTAGAGTCAGTCAAAAATCACCAAGATGTCAGCAAAGTTAGCGTTGTCTGCCATTGGCAGCCTTTTAAATTAGCCAACATTTCATTATTTTAAACTGTACTATTACCAGGGTTGGGGAGTAACGGATTACATGTCCGTTAATCTGTTAAAGGCAAGGGATTACAAAAAAACGGTAACTGTAATCTGTTACGTTAGAATGTTTGCAAAAATAAATACTTCACACTTGTCTGTTTTCTCAATGACATTCAAAAAGGCGCAAGTTAAGTTTGTTCCAACTGAGTGAGTCTGACCACAAGTCAGAGACCACTATGATGACACACCAAATGTGTTTGATGGAAGAGCAGGAATAGGCTTTTGTAGGCTACAGTCCAAGCCATGTCTTCCAATGGTCCCACTGCTGTCGACATCCAAAGATTATCCAACTTGAATAAACGCTTGGAGGTAAGGATGACAGCAGTGATGTAGTCTACGGCGATATGGATATGACTTATTATTGATATCTACACAGCGCATTGATGTGAATCACACTGCTGCTCTCTGATTTAGCTATTTGCGCCTTATCGATTGTGGTTGTTGTGGATGGCTGTTCACAAATCTAAATGTGTATTTGAACCCAATAATGTTTGAATTCAAGAAGTTTAAGCTGCCTATCAATCATTGTTTTCGAAACCAGTGGACAGCCAGTGAAAAATGTGCTCTTGCAATAGCTGCATAGTGTGGATCCCAGCCTACTGAATAAAAGTGGGGCTTATATTGCTCAATCTAATTCATGCTGATAAAGAAAATATATCATAGGCCTATTGGACACATTCTCAAATTTGCATATATATAAACTCAGCAACAAAAACAAACGTCCCTTTCTCAGGACCCTGTCTTTCAAAGATAATTTGTAAAAATCCAAATAACAGATCTTCATTGCAAAGTGCTTAAGCACTGTTTCCCATGCTTGTTCAATGAACCATAAACAATTAATGAACATGCACCTGTGGTACGGTCGTTAAGACAATAACAGCTTACAGACGGTAGGCAGTTAAGGGACACTAAAGAGGCCTTTCTACTGACTCTGAAAAACACCAAAAGAAAGATGCCCAGGGTCCCTGCTCATCTGCGCGAACGTGCCTTAGGCTTGCTGCAAGGAGGCATGAGGACTGCAGATGCGGCCAGGGCAATAAATTGCAATGTCCGTACTGTAAGACGCCTAAGACAGAGCTACAGGTAGACAGGACAGACAGCTGATCGTCCTCGCAGTGGCAGACCATGTGTAACAACACCTGCACAGGTTCGGTATATCCAAACATCACACCTGCGGGACAGGTAAAGGATAGCAACAACAACTGCCCGAGTTACACCAGGAACGCACAATCCCTCCATCAGTGCTCAGACTGTCCGCAATAGGCTGAGAGAGGCTGGACTGAGGGCTTGTAGGCCTGTTGTAAGGCAGGTCCTCACCAGACATCACCGGCAACAACGT
The DNA here is from genome assembly GCF_901001165.1 of Salmo trutta. Taxonomy (NCBI): domain Eukaryota; kingdom Metazoa; phylum Chordata; class Actinopteri; order Salmoniformes; family Salmonidae; genus Salmo; species Salmo trutta. The sequence continues at coordinate 52,238,960 of NC_042968.1, read as the reverse complement.
CGCCTACTCTGGAGCGGGATCGATTTGGAGATGGAGGGTCCGTCATGGTCTGGGGCGGTGTCACGGGCGTCATAATGAGTAGACCAAGGTAGAGTGTGGAATATGTTAATCTTGTAATTTTAATGATAGAAGAATGAACACTTACAAATTAAACCAAAAAATTACAGCAGACAGTTCCGTCAGGTACTTTACAACTAAACGGAAAATAACTACCCACAAAAAACAAAGGAAAAACAGGCTGCCTAAGTATGGCTTCCAATCAGAGACAACGATAGACACCTGCCTCTGATTGGAAACCATACCCGGCCAAAACATAGAATGCCCACCCACCTATCACACCCCGGCCTAGCTAAACAGAGAAAACACAGCTCTCCTAGGTCAGAGCGTGACAGGCGGTGTGTCATTGCAGGCAATCTCAACGGTGTGCGTTACAGGGAGGACATCCTCCTCCCTCATGTGGTGCCCTTCCTGCAGGCTCATCTTGACATGACCCTCCAGCATGACAATGCCACCAGCCATACTGCTCGTTCTGTGCGTGATTTCCTGCAAAACATGAACGTCAGTGTTCTGCCATGGCCAGCGAAGACCCCGGATCTCAATCCCATTGAGCACGTCTGGGACCAGTTGGATCGGAGGTTGAGGGCTAGGGTCATTCAACCCCAGAAATGTCCAGGAACTTGTAGGTGCCTTGGTGGAAGAGTAGGGTAAGATCTCACAGCAAGAACTGGCAAATCTGGTGCAGTCCATGAGGAGTAGATGCACTGCAGAACTTAATGCAGCTGGTGGCCACAACAGATACTGACTGATCATTTTGATTTTGACCCCCCCCCCCCCCCCCCCCCCTTTGTTCAGGGACACATTATTCAATTTCTGTTAGTCACATGTCTATGGAACTTGTTCAGTTTATGTCTTAGTTGTTGTGTCAGCGTGTATAAAAGAGGCGAAGTCAGGTGCAGGAGAGTGGTGTGATGTAAACAGGCGCACTTTATTAAAGTTCCTAAACGAGAGCACAACATAAATCAAATGCGCTCAAAAACATGGAACATAACAAAAGTAAAGCGCATAAAAAGACACCACAGCAACATGAAACAATTACACACAAAACATGATGGGAAACAGAGGGTTAAATACAAGTAGCTTAATTGGGGAAATGAAAACCAGGTGTGTATGGAAACAAGACAAGACAAATAGATATATGAAAAATGGAGCGGCGATGGCTATAAAGCCGGTGACGTCAATCGCCAAACGCCGCCCGAACAAGGAGAGGAGCCGACTTCGGCGGAAGTCGTGACATGTTGAATCTTGATTTGTACATACACATACGTTTCCTGAAAATAAACTCAGTTGTCATTGAGAGGACGTTTCATTTTTTGCTGAAATAAATATAAATATATATTTATATATATATATATATATATATATATATATATATATATATACATTTGAAGTCGGAAGTTTACAAACACTTAGGTTGGAGTCATTAAAACTCATTTTTTTTAACAAACTATAATTTTGGCATGTCGGTTAGGACATCTACTTTGTGCATGACACAAGTAATTTTTCCAACTATTGTTCATTGACAGATTATTTCACTTATAATTCACTGCATCACAATTCCAATGGGTCAGAAGTTAACATACACGAAGTTGACTGTGCCTTTAAACAGCTTGGAAAATTCCAGAAAATGATGTCGTGGATTTAGAAGCTTCTGATAGGCTAATTGACATAATTTGAGTCATTTGGAGGTGCACCTGTGGATGTATTTCAAGGCCTACCTTCAAAGTCAGTGCCTCTTTGCTTGACATCATGGGAAAATCTAAAGAAATTAGCCAAGACCTCAGAAAAAAAATTGTAGACCTCCACAAGTCTGGTTCATCCTTGGCAGCAATTTCCAAACCCCTGAATGTACCACGTTCATCTGTACAAACAATAGTAAGCAAGTATAAACACCATGGGACCACGCAGCCGTCACACCGCTCAGGAAGGCGACGCATTCTGTCTCCTAAAGATGAACGTACTTTGGTTCGACAAGTGCAAATCAATCCCAGAACAACAGCAATGGAACTTGTGAAGATGCTGGAGGAAACGGGTACAAAATATCTATATCCACAGTAAAACGAGTCCCATATCGACATAACCTGAAAGGCCGCTCAGCAAGGAAGAAGCCACTGCTCCAAAACCACCATAAAAAAGTCACACTACGGTTTGCAACTGCACATCTCCAAAAAGATTGTACTTTTTGGAGAAATGTCCTCTGGTCTGATGAAACAAAAATAGAACTGTTTGGCCATAATGACTATCGTTATGTATGAAGGAAAAAGGGGGATGCTTGCAAGCCAAAGAACACCATCCCAACCGTGAAGCACGGGGGTGGCAGCATCATGAGGTGACTCCGGGATGCTGGCCTTCTAGGCAGAGCTACAAAGAAAAAGCCATATCTCAGACTGGCCAAAAAAAGTAAAGATTAAGATGGGCAAAAGAACACAGACACTGGACAGAGGAATATTATGAAAAAGTGTTATGGACAGAGAAATCTAAGTTTGAGCTGTTCGGATCACAACGAAGAACATAAGTGAAATGCAGAAAAAATGAAAAGATGCTGGAGGAGTGCTTGACGCCACCTGTCAAGCATGGTGGAGACAATGTGATGGTCTGGGGGTGGTTTGGTGGTAGTAAAGTGGGAGATTTGTACAGGGTAAAAGGGCTCTTGAAGAAGGAAGGATATCACTCCATTTTGCAACGCCATGTCATACCCTGCGGACGGTGCTTATTTGGAGCCAATTTCCTCCTACAACAGGACAATGACCCAAAGCACAGCTTCAAACTATGCAAGAACTATTTAGGTAAGAAGCAGTGTGCTGTTACTCCGTCTATGATGGAGTGGCCAGCACTGTCACCGGATCTCAACCCTATTGAGCTGTTGTGGGAGCAGCTTGACCATATGGTACGTAAAAAGTACCCATCAAGTCAATCCAACTTGTGGGAGGTGCTTCAGGAATCATGGGGTGAAATCTCTTCAGATTACTTCAACAAATTGACAACTACAATAACAAAGGTCTGCAAGGCTGTAATTGCTGCAAATGGAGGATTCTTTGACGAAAGCAAAGTTTGAAGGACACAATTCAAAATCATTATTTATAACCTTGTCAACGTCTTGACTATATTTCCTATTCATTTTGCAACTAATTTCATGTATGGTTTCATGGAAAACAAGGACATTTCTAAGTAACCCCAAACTTTTGAACGGTAGTGTAAACCCATTGATTCTCGTAGAATATAACTTAGAAATTAGTTAGTTCAACTGTCACATTCCATGAGAACTGAAAATATAAGCTTGTTTTTCTACAATGTTTGTAAACATTGTAAATGTAAACAAACACTGTATAGCCTCATAACATGGTTAAAACAATAATTTTGATATATTGGATGGACAGTCCTTGCATCCATAGGTCTGTCTATTAATCTGAGAGTGGCTACATTTCTCCAGGCCCATCCCTCAGATTTTTACCAAAACATAGGCGAGGTGGCTGTTTTGTTATTGTTTCATCTGTGGATTAGCCCTTTAAACAGCTGCATATTATCAATATATCAAAGTGTCACCAACAAAACGATAAACAATAGGCCTATAGCAAATGCAGTTCATTGCATTCATTCTTCACATGTAAATAGCACTTTTCAGTGGTGCTCAAAGCATGCCATTCCATGAGCGCGGCATTTATTTTCCAACTCGAACCAATGAGCCCAATCAGATCTCTATGACAACAAAATCATAATCAATAGTAGGGCTGGCTAATAAATCCTTAGATTTGGGGTTATGCTAAGGTAAAACAATTTGGCTAATCTGTACTTCCATATTTCCTATTCTTGAAGATCAAGGGCTATAACATTTATTGGAGTGACTGTAAATCTGATAGACTTTGGTTTTTAATGTAAATACATAATTGAATCGTATTATATGTAGTAGAAAGTGATGTGTTAGAAGAAGCCTACATATCCAACACATAAAGTAAAATGTAACATCCACATATAGCCAGTTATGTAAACATTAACATTGATTTATCCTGCAATTAATGTCGTTCGTTAGTAAGAAACATTTTGGTCTTTTTCTAATGCCTCTTAAGGGGAAAGTAATCTAAAAAGTAACGGAATGTAATCAGATTATGTTACTGAGTTTCGTTAATCCAAAAGTTACATTACTAATTACAATTGTGGACAGGTAACTAATAACTGTAATGGATTACATTTATAACGTAAACAACCCAACCCTGACTATTACTGTGTTTTAATCAGCTGTTGCTTGAAATGTCAGACATACAGCATATTTGGCTGAAATCGTTATCACCCTACTACTACATGCTAAAGGCCATTCAAATAGACAGCTAGTAGCACTGCTAGCCAACTATCAGGTAGCATAGTGGTTAGAGCTTTGGGCCAGTAACCTAAAGGTTGCTGGATTGAATCCCTGAGCTGACAATGTAAAAATATGTCATCTGCCCCTGAGCAAGACAGTTAACCCGCTGTTCCCTGGGCACCGAAGACATGGATGTCGGTAAAGGCAGCCCCCCGCACCTCTCTGATTAGTGCGGGTTAAATGTGGAAGACACATTTCAGTTGAATGCATTCAGTTGTACAACTGACTAGATATCCCCCTTTCCCTTCATCTAGCTTTCACTGGTTGAAGTTGGAGTCCCTTTTGAGTTCAATACAGTTGATTGTGACAATGACTTGAAAACAACGAGAGTTAAATGACGGGAGTAACAATCTGATCACAATACAAGCAAATGTTTGAAATACATTTACCACTAACACGCTTCGAAGCGAGTCCCTTTACCTCACATGGTGATTGTTGAAGTGCCCAGATGAGTCATGTTAATGTATAGTCCTTGCTTTAAATGAAGGGTTGCAAAAGACAGTAACTAATTAGCTTACTAACATGTATGCATGTATAATGATTTAAAAATGATCAACAATTATCTTAAATGATTTAGTAAGAAACATCATCCCATAGGTTGGCGCACAATTGGCCCAGCATCGTCCGCGTTTGTCCGGTGTAGGCCGTCATGTATAAGAATTTGTTCTTAACTGACTTGACTAGTTAAATAAAGGTTAAGTGTAAAATGTAACTTTAAAAAAAAAAGTTTTGCCAATGATATCAAGCAAGTACATGCTTTATAAAGATGTTTTGGAGTACTGTAGGGAATGAAAGCACACCTGTGGAGTGCTAAGATTAGCTTAAAGGCTAACATTAGGGAACAAGGATACAGAGACTGTGTATTCCTGTGACACATTTCCTATGAAGTCCTTTGAAGGGAAGAAAACAATATTAAGTTAAATAAAAAATTTTACTGCCCCTTTTAACCATTATGAAAGCACTTGTAGCCTTTATTCATGATTGGTTGTGACTACTTTACAATGTCTTTTGATTGACTATGAGACAATGGGGCATTATACAGTCATTTATAATGCATTGCACACTGATGGCTTATAGTGTTAAAAGTTTTCAACATATCATTAATTATCACTGCAATAGGACATTTTTTGCAATCTACAGCGGCAAGAAAAAGTATGTGAACCCTTTGGAATTACCTGGATTTCTACATAAATTGGTCATCAAATTTGATCTGATCTTCATCCAAGTCAGAACAATAGACAAACATAGTGTGCTTAAACTAATAACACACAAATTATCTGATCCGCAACTACAGAAAACGTTTGGTTGAGGTTATTGTTGCCAAAGTAGGGTCAACCAGTTATTAAATCCAAGGGTTCACATACTTTTCCCAACCTACACTGTGAATGTTTACATGGTTTGTTCAATAAAGACATGAAAACTTATAATTGTTTGTGTGTTATTAGTTTAAGCAGACTGTGTTTGTCTATTGTTGTGACCTAGATGAAGATCAGATCGGATTTTATGACCAGTTTATGCAGAAATCCAGGTATTTCCAAAGGGTTCACATACTTTTTCTTGCCACTGTATATGCACTTTAGACTTTATATAATTTATTTTGAGTAATAGATTCTTCCTGTAGTGGAAACAAATTGACAGAACTGAGAAGGAAATAAAATATTTTACAAAGTTACAGTTCATATAATAAAAATAAAAAATCTAATCAAATGTTATTTGTCACATACACATGGTTAGCAGATGCGAGTGTAGCAACATGCTTGTGCTTCTAGTTCCGACCATGCAGTAATAGCTAACAAGTAATCTAACCTAACAATTTCACAACAACTACCTTATACACACAAGTGTAAAGGAATGAATAAGAATAAGTATATACAAATATATGAATGAGCGATGGCCGAACGGCATAGGCAAGATGCAGTAGATGGTATAGAGTACAGTATATACATATGATATGAGTAATGTAGGGTATGTAAACATTATATAAAGTGGCATTGTTTAAAGTGGCTAGTGATACATTTATTACATACATTTTTTCATTATTAAAGTGGCTAGAAATGAGTCTGAGTGTTGGCAGCAGCAACTCAATGTTAGTGATGGCTGTTTAACAGTCTGATGGCCTTGAGATAGAAGCTGTTTTTTAGTCTCTCGGTCCCCGCTTTAATGCACCTGTACTGATCTCGCCTTCTGGATGATAGCGGGGTGAACAGGCAGTGGCTCGGGTGGTTGCTGTCCTGTGACATAGGGTGGTGTCAGTGTCCTGGAGGGCAGGTAGCTTGCCCCCGTTGATGCGTTGTGCAGACCTCACTACCCTCTGGAGAGCCTTACGGTTGTGGGCGGAGCAGTTACCATACCAGGCGGTGATACAGCCAGACAGGATGCTCTCGATTGTGCATCTGTAAAAGTTTGTGTTTTTGGTGACAAGCCAAATTTCTTCAGCCACCTGAGGTTGAAGAGGCGCTGCTGTGCCTTCTTCACCACACTGTCTGTGTGGGTGGACCATTTCAGTTTGTCTGTGATGTGTACGCCGAGGAACTTAAAACTTTCCACCTCCTCTCCTTTCCCGTCGATATGGATAGGGGGCTGCTCCCTCTGCTGTTTCCTGAAGTCCACGATCATCTCCTTTGTTTTGTTGACATTGAGTGTGAGGTTATTTTCCTGACACCACACTCCGAGTGCCCTCACCTCCTCCCTGTAGGCCGTCTCGTCGTTGCGTAATCAAGCCTACCACTGTAGTGTCGTCTGCAAACTTGATGATTGAGTTGGAGGCGTGCATGGCCACACAGTCATGGGTGAACAGGGAGTACAGGAGAGAGCTGAGAACGCAACCTTGTGGGGCCCCAGTGTTGAGGATCAGCAGGGTGGAGATGTTGTTACCTACTCTCACCACCTGAGGGCGGCCCATCAGGAAGTCCAGGGCCCAGTTGCACAGGATGGGGTCGAGACCCAGGGTCTCGAGCTTAATGACGAGTTTGGAGGGTACTTTGGTGTTAAATGCTGAGCTGTAGTCGATGAACAGCATTCTTACATAGGTATTCCTCTTGTCCAGTTGGGTTAGGGCATTGTGCAGTGTGATTGCAATTGCATCGTCTGGACCTATTGGGGCGGTAAGCAAACTGTAGTGGGTCTAGGGTGTCAGGTAGGGTGGAGGTGATATGGTCCTTGACTAGTCTCTCAAAGCACTTCATGATGACGGAAGTGAGCACTTCGGGGCGATAGTCATTTAGCTAAGTTACCTTAGCTTTCTTGGGAACAGGAACAATGTTGGCCCTCTTGAAGCATGTGGGAACAGCAGACTGGGATAAGGATTGATTGAATATGTCCGTAAACACACCAGCCAGCTGGTCTGCGCATGCTTAGAGGACGCGGCTGGAGATGCAGTGAAGGAGAGCCCGCAGAGCCCGCAGGTTTTGGTAGCGAGCCGTGTCAGTGGCACTGTATTGTCCTCAAAGCGAGCAAAAAAGTTGTTTAGTCTGTCTGGGAGCAAGGCATCGTGATCCGCGACGGGGCTAGTTTTTCTTTTGTCGTACATAATTGACTGTAGACCCTGCCACATACCTCTCGTGTATGAGCCATTGAATTGCGTCTCCACTTTGTCTCTGTACTGACGCTTAGCTTGTTTGATTGCCTTGCGGAGGGAATAGCTACACTGTTTGTATTCGGTCATGTTTCCGGTCACCTTGCCCTGATTAAAAGCAGTGGTTTGCGCTTTCAGTGTTGCGCAAATGCTGCCATCAATCCATGGTTTCTGGTTGGGGAATGTTTTAATAGACGCTGTGGGTACAACATCACCGATGCACTTGCTAATAAACTCGCTCACAGAATCAGCGTATTCATCAATGTTATTGTCCTACGCTATGCGGAACATATCCCAGTCCATGTGATCGAAGCAATCTTGAAGCGTGGAATCCGATTGGTCGGACCAGCATTGAACAGACCTGAGCACGGGCGCTTCCTGTTTTAGTTTCTGTCTATAGGCTGGGAGCAACAAAATAGAGTCGTGGTCAGATTTTCCGAAAGGAGGGCAGGGAATGGCTTTATTTGCGTCGCGGAAGTTAGAATAACAATGACCCAGGGTCGCATTCAATATGCTGATCAAATTTAGGGAGCCTTGTTTTCAAATTAGCCTTGTTAAAATCCCCAGCTACAATAAATTCAGCCTCAGGATATGTGGTTTCCAGTTTACATAGAGTCAAATGAAGTTCTTTCAGAGCTGTCGATGTGTCTGCTTGGGGGGGATATACACGACTGTGATTATGACCGAAGAGAATTCACTTGGTAGATAATGCGCTCGGCATTTGATTGTAAGGAATTCTAGGTCAGGTGAACAAAAGGACTTGAGTTCCTGTATGTTGTTATGATCGTTAATCATAAGGCATACACCCCCGCCCTTCTTCTTACCAGAGAGATGCTTGTTTCTGTCGGCGCGATGAGTGAAGATACCAGGTGGCTGTACCGACTCTGATGACGTATCCCGAGTTAGCCATGTTTCTGTGAAACAAAGAACGTTACAATCTCTGATGTCTCTCTGGAAGGCAACCCTTGCTCGGATTTCGTCTACCTTGTTGTCAAGAGACTGGACATTGGCGAGTAGTATGCTCGGGAGCGGTACACGATGTGCCCGTCTACGGAGCCTGACCAGAAGACCGCTCCGTCTGCCCCTTCTGCGGTGCCGTTGTTTTGGGTCGCCGGCTGGGATCCGATCCATTGTCCTGGGTGGTGGACCAAACAGAGAATCTGCTTCGGGAAAGTCGTATTCTTGGTCGTAATGTTAGTGAGTTGACGTTGCTCTTAAATATCCAATAGTTCCTCCCAACTGTGTGTAATAAACCCTAAGATTTCCTGGGGTAACAATGTAAGAAATAACACATAAAAAACAAAATACTGCATAGTTTCCTAGGAACGCGAAGCGAGGCGGCCATCTCTGTCGGCTTCAGAAGTACAATAGTCAATTTAAATAAATTCATTAGGCCCCAATCTATGGATTTCACATGACTGAGAATACAGATATACATCTGTTGGTCACAGATACCTTTAAAAAAAGATAATGGTATGGATAAGAAAACCAGTCAGTATCTGGTGTGACCCCTATTTGCATCATGCAGCGTGACACATCTCCTTCACAGAGAGTTTATCAGGCTGTTGATTGTGGCCTGTGGAATGTTGTCCCACTCCTCTTGAATGGCTGTGCGAAGTTGTTGGATATTGGCAGGACCTGGAACACGCTGTCGTACACGTCAATCCAGAGCCTACCAAACGAGCTCAATGGGTGACATGTCTTGTGAGTACGCAGGTCATGGAAGAACTGCCATCTACCCAGTACAGATGAAACCGGGATTTATCGATGAAGAGCACACTCCAGCGTGCCAGTGGCCATCGAAGGTGAGCATTTAACCACTGACGTCGGCGCCGATCACGTCAATACCCTGGTGAGGACGACGTGCATGCAGATGACCCTCCCTCAAATGGTTTCTGACAGTTTGTCCAGAAATTCTTTGGTTGTGCCAACCCAGAGTTTCATCAGCTGTCTGAGTGGCTGGTCTCAGACTATCTTGCAGGTGAAGAAGCCGGATGTGGAGGTCCTTGGCTAGCGTGGTTACATGTGGTCAGCGGTTGTTAGGCCGGTTGGACGTACCGGCAAATTCCCTAAAACAACGTTGGAGGCGGCTTATGGTAAGAAAATGAACATTAAATTACCTGGCAACAGCTCTGGTGGACATTACATTTACATTTACATTTACGTCATTTAGCAGACGCTCTTATCCAGAGCGACTTACAGTAGTGAATGCATACATTTCATACAATTTACAATTTCATACAATTCCTACAGTCAGCATGGCAATTGCAAACTCGCTCAAAACTTGAGAAATCTATGGCATTGTGTTGTGTGACAAAACTGCACATTTTAGAGTGGCCTTTTATTGTTCCTAGTACAAGGTGCACCTATGTAATGATCATGCTGTTTAACCTCTCTAGGGCAGGTGGCACCAAATCGTCCCACCTACGTAACAGCCAGTTGAATCCTGTGGCGCGATATTCAAATACCTTAGAAATGCTATTACTTCAATTTCTCAAAAATATGACTATTTTACAGCATTTTAAAGACAAGACTCTCGTTAATCTAAGCACACTGTCCGATTTCAAAAAGGCTTTACAACGAAAGCAAAACATTAGATTATGTCAGCAGAGTACACAGCCAGAAATAATCAGACACCCATTTTTCAAGCTAGCATATAATGTCACAAAAACCCAGAAGACAGCTAAATGCAGCACTAACCTTTGATGATCTTCATCAGATGACACACCTAGGACATTATGTTATACAATATATGCATGTTTTGTTCAATGAAGTTCATATTTATATCAAAAAACAGTTTTTTACATTAGCCTGTGACGTTCAGAACTAGCATACCCCCAGCAAACTTCCGGCGAATTTACTAACAATTTACTAAATTACTCATGATAAACGTTCACAAAAAGCATAACAATTATTTTAAGAATTATAGATACAGAACTCCTCTATGCACTCGATATGTCCGATTTTAAAATAGCTTTTCGGTGAAAGCACATTTTGCAATATTCTAAGTAGATAGCCCGGCATCACAGGGCTAGCTATTTAGACACCCAGCAAGTTTAGCCTTCACCAAACTCCGATTTACTATTAGAAAGGTTTGATTACCTTTCCTGTTCTTCGTCAGAATGCACTCCCAGGACTTCTACTTCAATAACAAATGTTGGTTTGGTCCCAAATAATCCATAGTTATGTTCCAACAGCGGCGTTTTGTTCGTGCGTTCAAGACACTATCTGAATGGTAAATAAGGGTCACGCGCACGGCACATTTCGTGACAAAAGATTTCTAAATATTTCATTACCGTACTTCGAAGCATGTCAACCACTGTTTAAAATCAATTTTTATGCCATTTTTCTCGTAAAAAAAGCGATAATATTCCGACCGGGAATCTGCAATTAGGTAAACAGACGAAAGAAAATACAGCACAGGCTCGACTCGGGCACGCGCCTAAGCCCTTTGTCCTCTGATCGGCCACTTGGCAAAGGCGATAATGTGTTTCAGCCAGAGGCTGCCTCGATATCGTTCAGCTTTTTCCCGGGCTCTGAGAGCCTATGGAAGCCGTAGGAAGTGTCACGTTACAGCTAAGATCCTGAGTCTTCAATAAACAGAGGCAAGAACAACAACACCTTGTCAGACAGGCCACTTCCTGCATGAAATCTTCTCAGGTTTTTGCCTGCCATATGAGTTCTGTTATACTCACAGACACCATTCAAACAGTTTCAGAAACTTTAGGGTGTTTTCTATCCAAAGCCAATAATTATATGCATATTCTAGTTACTGGGCAGGAGTAGTAACCAGATTAAATCGGGTACGTTTTTTATCCGGCCGTGTAAATACTGCCCCGTAGCCCTAACAGGTTAATCAGCTTCTTGATATGCCACACCTGTCAGGTGGATGGATAATCTTGGCTAAGGAGAAATGCTCGCTAACAGGGATGTAAAGAAATTTGTGCACAAAATTAGAGAAATATTTTTTGGTGCGTATGGAACACTTCTGGGATCTTTCATTTCAGCTCATGAAACATGGGACCAAAACTTTACATGTTGCATTTATATATTTTTTAGTATATTTACTTGTTCAGTAATTAATTAAAGTGGAAATAAAAAAATTGCAGATTGTATACATTATTGCCATGAGACAGCATTCTAAATAGCAGCAGTGAGGCACCATAGGCCGATAGCTTCGTGAAACATAAACGTTAGGCTTAACATGAGAAAATTATGACCAAATAAAAATAAACATCTATCCATTAACCTGTTTGGGGTAGGGGGCAGTATTGAGAATTTTGGAAAAAATATGTTCCCATTTTTAACTGCCTCCTACACCAACTCAGAAGCTAGAATATGCATATTATTGTTCAGGTTTGGATAGAAAACACTTTGAATTTTCTAAAACTGTTTGAATGGTGTCTGTGAGTATAACAGAACTCCTATGGCAGGCAAAAACCTGACAAGGTTTCAAGCAGGAAGTACCCTGTCTGACAAGGAGTCGTGCGTCTTGCATCTTTTTATTGAAAAGTAAGGATCTTAGCTGTAACGTGACAATTCCCAGGGCTCCAATAGGCTCTCAGAGCCCGCGAAATAACTGAAGGTTTACGAGGGAGCCTCAGGTTGAAACAGATTATCGCCTTTTGTAAGTGGATGCTCCGAGGACCTTTGAATGATGCGCGTGCATGAGTCGCTTCTGAGGAGAAATTTTATTCGGCTGTTTAGGCTCAATGCATACTCCCGGTCGGAATATTATCACTAATCTACGAGTTGAATGGCATAAAAATTGGTTTTAAACAGCGGTTGACATGCTTCGAAGTACGGTAATGGAATAGTTAGACATTTTTGACACGCCAATGCGCCATGCGCGGGACCGCGAAGAAGCATTCTAGAACTCACGAACAAAACGTCGCTGTTTGGATATAACGATGGATTATTTGGGACCAAACCAACATTTGTTATTGAAGTAGAAGTCCTGGCAGTGTATTCTGATGAAGAACAAGCAAGGTAAGAACATTTTTCTTATAGGAAATGTGATTTTGGTGGATGCTGACCTGGGTGGGTATCTAAATAGCTAGCCCTGTAATGCCGGGCTATGTACTTAGATTATTGCAAAATGTGCTTCATCCGAAAAGCTATTTTAAAATCGGACATATCGAGTGCATAGAGGAGTAATGTATCTATAATTCTTAAAATAATTGTTATGCTTTTTGTGAACGTTTATCGTGAGTAATTTAGCAAACTGTTAGTAAATTCAACGGAAGTTTGCCGGGGGTTATGCGTTTTCTGAACGTCACATGCTAATGCAAAAAGCTGTTTTTTGATATAAATATGAACTTGATTGAACAGACATGCATGTATTGTATAACACAATGTCCTAGGTGTGTCATCTGATGAAGATCATCAAAGGTTAGTGCTGCATTTAGCTGTGGTTTGGGTTTTTGTGACATTATATGCTAGCTTGAAAAATGGCTGTCTGATTTTTTCTGGCTGGGCACTCTGCTGACATAATCTAATGTTTTGCTTTCGTTGTAAAGCCTTTTTGAAATCGGACAGTGGGGTTAGATTAACGAGATTCTTGTCTTTAAATAGCTGTAAAATAGTCATATGTTTGAGAAATTGAAGTAATAGTATTTCTAACGATTCAAAAATCGCGCCACTGGAATTTCAGTAGCTGTTACGTAGGTGGGACGAAATCGTCCCACATACCCGAGAGAGGTTAAATCGAAGCTATAGGCTATTACATGCTCTAGCACCACATCATCTGATAGCCTATCGATAAGCAGCCGCGTAAACATTGCAATTTCAGAACCATGTCTATACTTTGTGAGTGGCTGACGCGTAAAAAAAAATATTGGTGTGTGGTGAAAACTCCAACTTTGCAGGGGATCCAGAGAAACTGCACTACGCCAATGGTGCACTGGTGGATATATTTATATCTGATAGACTGTCAGCATAGCACATTCCCTAATGGTCTGGGAGAGCAGCAGAACAAAACAAACATTCAAACAATAAATCTTAAGGAATAAAGTTTTGAAGTATCTGTCCTATATCTAGGAGATATAAGAAAGCTCAGGAAACATATATTTTGTTATACAAATATTTACCTCTTTTTTTTGCTGGCACAAAACTACTTCCATACTTCCTTTCATTTTTGAATCAGGTACAGGGTTACCGGTTACGAGGCCGTGACTCTTGTGGGGGTAGTAGAGCAAAACAGAGAACACCATTGTGTTCGTGAGAGTCTCCCCTTTTCATATTAGTTTGTATTCGTCCTGTTAATTTGTAGCGTTCAGAAGCTACAGACATAAGTTGGCACATCGACAGTACCTTCAGACGAGTCCTGTGACACTAGTGGGGGTCGAGAAGACCGATTTTCGGGATATCTCCTGGTCTGATGAACAGCGCTGTAGCTCTGCTACTTTCCACCGCAGATGCGGAAAGGCCGACATAGGCAGATGCGGTGGATTGATTGTACAGACAGATTTTTGTATTGTGTTAATTAGATTGACGTACGGATGACTCTTAAGTTAAACCTCAAATACACTACAAGTTTTACATTTCCTGTATTGCAGGAAAGTTTTCCTGTAACAGGGTGATCAAATTACGATACTACATCTGTACATAGTGCCCTACTTTTGACCAGAGACCTATGGACCCTGGGAATAGGGTGACATTTGGGACGCAGACAGGATGTGTTATCAGCCATGAACACAATGAGATCAGTAGGAGTGAAGTTTGCTTAATAATTTATGATGTGGGATAAGCCTTTTTTTCCCTTAACTGTTGGAGGGTTGAAAAAACAAGTAAATATCTCACTCATCATTTATTCATGAGTACACTATATCTTCTCAGCTGCTTTGAATATGAAGCGTGAATGCAGCCAATTTGTATATCTGTTCACGGATGGTCTATCTACAGTATGCTCTGGGGTAAAGTTTCCCCTAAGTACAGATTTAGGATCAGCTTCCCCTCCCCCTCCCCCTCCCCCAATCCTAACCATAACCATTAGTAAGGATATTGCATAACTAATCAGTCTATAGGCTACCCAGTAATTCATATCACAATTTTGCTCTAGATTTGGCATCAATTCACAGAGCAGAATAAATATGTTATGGTTTTCCTGGGTGGTTATAATGTCTCCAACATTGGTCATGCTTTGTGTTCATGTACACAGAGCACCATATGCCCTCTATGTAAACCTGATTGTCATGCGATTTCCAGGGAAGTTGAGCACAAGGCAGGAAGGTGGAGTCACAATGAGGATGTGGATGAAGTGGATGTGACTAAGGCCTGTACCATGTGACTGTTGCAAAATCCTGTACGAGGCTGTGTGTGTGTGTGTGTGTGTGTGTCACCCACTGTGGTGGCATTCCTGTGTGCTACTATCACTCCTAAACTTCCAGGAAATGTTTACTCATTGGTTATTGACAAGACTCCCCCACCACCTCCACCACCACACACACACACACACGCATGCACACACACACACATACACACACACACACACACACACACACACACACACACACACACACACACACACACACACACACACACACACACACACACACACACACACACAGGACCATTTAATTGTCCATTTGGACAAGATATCCACAGTCCTGTGAGTGGAAAAGGTGGACGTCTCAATCTCGATGGAAACTGTACATTCAGGCAACATCTATCACTGCCATGTCTGAACTGGCTGTGAGTGTCACTGATCTCCACAGAAAAGAAAACAGAGGAAAAACATTCTGTAACCAGGTTAGACAGCAGAGTCATCTGTGGTGCATAGTGTGGGGAGTGAGGGTGCATGTTAGGACTGGGAACTGTGGAAATGTACATGCTAGGCTATAGTAGGAGACTTCAATTACTGATTTTAGACAGTACAGAGAGAATAGGTGTGAGCCAGTTTATAATGCATTACGAGCACTCCTCACTTGACGATGTCCTAATATGGACAACATACCATTTGTTTATTTTAAGACTTGCTAAGAAAATGGAAAACATTATCACACACATATTTTTCTAATATACGTTACAATATCGCTAACTAAAAAAATATTGTTGATATACATATTATTGGCTACATTTCGTGAAATAGAAAATCTGGTCACATACTGTAATTCCCCCCAAAAGTCACATAGCCTCAGTTGCTATGACTTACTACGCTGACATTTCGATGCACATAGCTGTGGTAGAGAACTTTGCTTTCTATTCCTCATCATCTGTGACTTGACCAGAGTGGGAATTCAAGGACCCAATCAGCCTCTACACTCACACCGATAATTGTCCACTTACGTTTGGGCACCATCGAATATGTCAGGGGCACATGTCAATGCATCAATTCAAGGGCACAGCAGTAGGCGTTGTCTATGATGTGGTTTTGGATGCACCCTATCACCGCTGACCTCATTCAGTACTGAAGTGGGAGATTTCGAATGTACTGTACAGTGGCTAGAAAAAGTATGTGAACCCTTTGGAAATACCTGGATTTCTGCATAAATTGGTCATAAAATTTAATCTGATCTTCATCTAGGTCACAACAATAGACAAACACAGTCTGCTTAAACTAATAACACACAAACAATTATACATTTTCATGTCTTTATTGAACACACCGTGTAAACATTCACAGTGCAGGATGGAAAAAGTATGTGAACCCTTAGATTTAATAACTGGTTGACCCTTCTTTGGCAGCAATAACCTCAACCAAATGTTTTCTGTAGTTGCGGATCAGACCTGCACAACTGTCAGTAGGAATTTTTTAACCATTTCTCTTTACAAAACAATTTCACTTCAGCAATATTATTGGGATGTCTGGTGTGAACTGCTCTCTTGAGGTCATGCCACAGCATCTCAATCGGGTTGAGGTCAGGACTCTGACTGGGCCATTCCAGAAGGTGTATTTTTTTCTGTTGAAGCCATTCTGTTGTTGATTTACTTCTGTGTTTTTGGTCGTTGTCCTGTTGCATCTACCAACTTCTGTTGAGCTTCAATTGGCGGACAGATAGCCTTACATTCTCCTGCAAAATGTCTTGATAAACTTGGAAATTCATTTTTCCGTCGATGATAGCAAGCTGTCCAGGCCCTGAGGCAGCAAAGCAGCCCCAAACCATGATGCTCCCTCCACCATACTTTACGGTTGGGATGAGGTTTTGATGTTGGTGTGCTGTACCTTTTTTTCTCCACACATAGTTTTGTGTGTTCCTTCCAAACAACTCAACTGTAGTTTAATATGTCCACAGAATATTTTGCCAGTAGCACTGTGGTACATCCAGGTGCACTTTTGCAAACTTCAGATGTGCAGCAATGTTTTTTATGGACAGCAGTGGCTTCTTCCGTTTTGTCCTCCAATGAATACCATTCTTGTTTAGTGTTTTACGTGTCGTAGACTCGTCAACAGAGATGTTAGCATGTTCCAGAGATTTCTGTAATTCTTTAGTTGACACTCTAGGACTCTTCTTAACCTCATTGAGCATTCTGCGCTGTGCACTTGCAGTCATCTTTGCAGGACGGCCACTCCTAGGGAGAGTAGCAACAGTGCTGAACTTTCTCCATTTATTAACACTTTGTCTTACAACGGACTGATGAACATCAAGGCTTTTAGAGATACTTTTGTAACCCTTTCCAGCTTTATGCAAGTCAACAATTCTTAATCTTAGGTCTTCTGAGATCTCTTTTGTTCGAGGCATGGTTCACATCAGGCAATGCTTTTTGTGAATAGTTTTTTGTAGGGCAAGGCAGCTCTAACCAACATCTCCAATCTCGTCTCATTGATTGGACTCCAGGTTAGCTGATTCCTGACTCCAGGAGAAGTCATTAGCCTAGGGGTTCACATACTTTTTCCAACCTACACTGTGAATGTTTAAATTATATATTCAATATCGACAAGAAAAATACAATGTGTGTGTTATTAGTTTAAGCACACTATGTTTGTCTATTGTTGTGACTTAAATCCGATAAAATTTGATGACCAATTTATGCAGAATTCCAGGTAATTCCAAAAGTTTAACATACTTTTTCTTGCCAGAATTCAGGTCCAGAGTTATTGGATCCCTTGATAAAGATGAGGAAAAAAGTAATGTATAAAATAAATAATACAAATACTGAGCTAAATTGTATGCTCAATTTAAAAATATAAATAGTACATATATAAGCGAAAACAGGTTATGTTTGGAAATGTATTCAAAATACATAACAGAAATACCTTATTTACATAAGTATTCATATCTATTCCTTGAGACTCGAAATTGAGCTCAGGTGCATCCTGTTTCCATTGATCATCCTTAAGATGTTTCTACAACTTGATAGAGTTCACCTGTGGTAAATTCAGTTGATTGGACATGATTTGGAAAGGCACACAGGAAGGAATTGTCCGTAGAGCTCCGAAAAAGGATTGTGTAGAGGCACAGATCTGGGGAAGGGTACCAAAAAATATCTGCCGCATTGAAGGTCCCCAAGAACACAGTGGCCTCCATCATTCTTAAATGGAAGAAGTTTGGAACCACCAACACTCTTCATAGAGCTCGCCGTCCAGCCAAACTGAGCAATAGGGAGAGAAGGGCCTTGGTCAGGTAGTTGACCAAGAACCCGATGGTCACTCTGACAGAGCTCCAGTTCCTCTGTGGAGATTATTGTCCTTCTGGAAGGTTTTCCCATTTCTTCACACTCCACCAATAAAGCCTTTATGGTAGAGTGGCCAGACGGAAGCCACTCCTCAGTAACAGCCCACTTGGAGTTTGCCAAGAGGCACCTAAAGGACTCTGACCATGAGAAACAAGGTTCTCTGGTCTGATGAAACCAAGATTGAACTCTCAAGCTTGTAGCGCCATACCCAAGAAGAATCAAGGCTTTAGTTGCTGCCAAAAGTGCTTCAACAATGTACTGAGGGTCTGAATACTTATGTAATTTCTAAGAACCTGTTTTCGCTTTGTCATTATGGGTTATTGTGTGTAGATTGATGATTACATTTTTTAAATCCATTTTAGAATGAGGCTGTAATGTAACAAAATGTGGAAAAAGTCAAGGGGTCTGAGTACTTTCCAAATACACTATATACACAGTACCAGTCAAAGGTTTGGACTCATTCAAGGGTTTTTCTTTATTTTTACATTTTTTTTACGTTGTAGAATAATAGTGAACACATCACAGCTATGAAATAGCACATATGGAATCATGTAGTAACCAACAAAGTGTTAAATAAATCAAAATATATTTGAGATTTGAGATTCTTTAAAGTAGCCACCCTTTGCCTTGATGACAGCTTTGCACACACTTGGCACTCTCTCAACCAGCTTCACCAGGAATGCTTTTCCAACAGTCTTGAAGGAGTTCCCACATATGCTGAGCACTTATTGGCTGCTTTTCCTTCACTCTGCAGTCAGACTCATCCAAAACCATCTCAATTTGGTTGAGGTCGGGTGATTGTGGAGGCCAGGTCATCTGATGCAGCACTCCATCACTCTCCTTCTTGGTAAAATAGCCCTTACACAGCCTGGAGGTGTGTTGGGTCATTGTCCTGTTGAAAAACAAATTATAGTCCCACTAAGCCCAAACCAGATGGGATAGCGTATCGCTGCAGAATACTGTGGTAACCATGCTGGTTAACTGTGTCTTGAATTCTAAATAAACAGTGTCATCAGCAAGGCATCCCAACACCATAACACGTCCTCCTCCATGCTTTACGTTGGGAAATACACATGCAGAGATCATCCGTTCCCCCCCACCGCATCTCTTAAAGACACGGCGGTTGGAACCAAAGATCTCCAATTTGGACTCCAGACCAAAGGACACATTTCTACCTGTCTAATGTCCATTGCTCATGTTTCTTGGCCTAAGCAAGTCCCTTCTTCTTATTAGTCTCCTTTAGTCGTGGTTTCTTTGCAGCAATACGACCATGAAGGCCTGATTCACACAGTCTCCTCTGAACAGTTGATGTTGAGATGTGTCTGTTATTTGAACTCATTATAGTGCTTGATGGTTTTTGTGACTGCACTTGAAGAAACTTTCATGTTCTTGAAATGTTCCGTATTGACTGACCATGTCTTAAAGTGATGATGGACTGTCTTTTCTCTTTGCTTATGTGAGCTGTTCTTGCCATAATACGGACTTGGTCTTTTACCAAATAGGGCTTTCTTCTGTATACCCCCCTACCTTGTCACAACCCAACTGATTGGCTCAAATGCATTAAGAAGGAAAGAAATTCCACAAATTAACTTTTAAGAAGGCACACCTGTTAATGGAAATGCATTCCAGGTGATTACCTCATGAATCTGGTTGAGAGAATGCCAATAGGGTATAAAGCTGTCATCAAGGCAAAGGGTGGCTATTTGAAGAATCTCAAATATAAAATACATTTAGATTTGTTTTGAAAAAAGATAAGGATGAAAATGATTGGATCCCCTATTTTCAACACTCCAGCACCCTCCTCTTGATGGGATGACAACACTAAGACTTTTTCTAAAATGTTTTATGAGGTTGGAGAACATAATGGGAGGGTTCTTAGACCATTCCTCCATACAGAATCTTTCCAGATCCTTGATATCTTTTGCCTGCGCTTCTGAACAGCCCTCTTAATTTCAAACCACAAGTTTTCACAATGGGTTTCCTGTCTGGAGACTGAGATGGCCATTGCTAAATGTACATTTTGTGGTCAAGTACCCATTTATTTGTGAATTCGATGTTGGATTGTACAAGGTTTGAAAGTGTCTATGGTTTTATGCATTGATTTTGGTTACTTATAATGATGTATTTTGATAGAACCTCCTTTGACTGTTTAAGCAATAACCAAATAAATAAATTGTAATAATAATTATCACAGAGTGATAAGAGGGAGTATACCGGTAATGTTGTCTGAAGAGATAGCCTTGAATTGTACAGCTGGGTAGAGATATGGTGGAGAGACGGCCTTGACCCCCTCCTCAGACCTTGACAGAACGCCCAGAATATGTTCTATAAGTTAAGATAGGAGATGGTGCCAGTCACATGCAGGAACAAACCCTATGAACCAGGCCTATGTAGCTTTTTTGTATAGCTGTATATGAGAACAAATGGGACTGTCACTGCAGAGCTCCTGACCGACGTGTACTATGGTGCATTAAGTTTGTTGGAACCTCTCCAACTTGCTGATAACAAATAATTATTAATTTAAGTTTGACTTTGAGTCCCTGGTGGTGAATTTCCACGACAGGGTCATTGTCTTGCTGGAAGATTCACTTGCGGCCAAGTTTCAGCCTCCTGGTAGAGGGAACCAGGTTTTTGGATAAAATATCCTGGTACATGGTAACGTTCATGATGTCATTGACCTTAACACGGGCCCTAGGACCAGAGGAAGCAAAATAGCCCCATAACATCAAAGTTCCACCACCATTTTTAAAAATAGGTAGAGATGACTTATTTTATGCATATGCATTGTTCTTTCGAAGGCCAAACCCACTGTTGGTGTGCGTGGCCAAAGACCTCTATTTTCTTGTCCCATGACCATAGCACTGGTTCCAATCCAAGTGCCAATGCCATTTATTAAAGTCCAGGCGGTGCTATGGCCAGATTACATGAAAATAGAGCTCACACCAATGGTGGGTCACTCCAACACCCCAATAATTCCAGACCCCACTGTATACGTTTACACATCGTCACAATCAGTAGCCTTTTCATATGCAAACGTCATACGTCATCAATATGACTCAGATCACCATGCAGCTCTTTTCCAATCAAGAAAATAAATGAATGTGTAAAAACATTTAGATTGCGTGATATTGCAGTTATTTGAAAATAAATTCCACATCTCCATATAGGAACATAATAATAATGGTGGATATTATGAAGAGGAGAGAAAGACAGAAAGTAGAGAAAGTGATAGAGAGAGAGAGCGGAAGAAAAATAATGTGTAGGGGGGAATTGGGATTGGGATTGACTGGCAGGCGTTGCCATGGAGACATTCCCACGGGTCTCCAAGCACTCCTCACTTGCTGACAGCAGCGGAGAGAGCAAGTGATATAGTGAAGGAAATAAGGAGCTAGGGAGGGTGGAGGTTGTAAGGAAGACAGGAAGGGAGATGGATGAAGAAAAGTGGGATCGAGGGAGATAGAGAGAAACACAGAGAGGAAAAGTGCATGGATGAGACAGAATGAGATAGAGAGAGAGAGTGTGTGTGTGTGTGGACGTGTTTAACTATACTTGTGGGGGCCAGAAATCCCCACAAGAATAGTAAACAAACAAAAAATGTTGTTAGTCCCGACAACGTCAAATGCTATTTCTAGGGGGTTTAGGGTTAAGGTTAGAATTTGTGTTTGGGTTAGAATAAGGTTTAGGTTAGGGTTTGCAACTAGGATTCGTTTTAGGGTTAGGAGCTAGAGTTAGGTCTATGGTTAGGGTTAAGGTTTGTTTTTCGGTTTAAGGTTAAAGTTAGGGTACAGGTTGGGTTGAACGAGACTGAATTGTTTCTCCACAAAGTTAGTTGTACAATACTGTGTGTGTGTGTGTGTGTGTGTGTGTGTGTGTGTGTGTGTGTGTGTGTGTGTGTGTGTGTGTGTGTGTGTGTGTGTGTGTGTGAGTACATGCGTGCATAAAAGAGGGAGAGAGAGGGTAGGAGATGAAGAGACAGAAACACAAAAAGAGAAGCACAGTGCACTGCGATGACTTCAATTTTTTATCATCATGCATCACGGGGCTGGCACTGTAGGAGTGACTTAATAATGGACAATTACACAGAGCTGAGGACTCAGAGTAGGAAGCAGCATACAGACCACAGCTTTCGGGCCTTACCATATATATATACACTGTGTTTGTGTGTGGGGGTGTGTGTTTGTTTGTGTGTATGTGTGTGCGTGTGTAGCGTTGTGGCGTGTATTTCACGTGCGTGCATGTTTGAATGTGCGTGCCTGTCTGTCTTTCTGTCTGTCTCTTTGTTTGTCTGTCATGAATATCATTATCAACACAGCCATCATCATCAGTGTCATCAGAGTCATAGGTAACACTTTGTGTAATTACAGATCCTTGATATCCTTCGTCTGCGCTTGTGGACTGCCCTCTTCATTCCAGACGACAGGTTTTCACAATGGGTTTCAAGTCTGGAGACTGAGATGGCCATTGCTAAATGTATATTTTGTTGTCAAGTACCCATTTATTTGTGGATTCGATGTTGGATTGTACAATTCAGAATGAAGGGTTTGAAAGTATCTGTGATGGCCATTGCAAAATGTTAATTTTGGCCGAAGACCTCTATTTTCATGTCCTATGACCATAGCACTGGTTCCAATCCAAGTGCCAATGCCGTTTAGTAAAGTCCAGGCGGTGCTATGGCCAGATTACATGAAAATGGAGCTCACACCAATGGTGGGTCATTCCTCCTCTGTGTTTGTCTGTCATCATCAAAATCAACATCATCACAGGCATCCTCATCAGTGTCATCAGAGTCATAGGTAACACTTTGTGTAATTACACTGTAACAAGTATTGTAGTTCATTTTAATAACTCATAGTTACACTGTAAGGTGTTAATTGCGGTGGTAATTGCGGTCTGTAATTGCAGAGGTGTAACAACAAATGCTTGTTACAATGCTAGTTACAAATGAGGAAGTTTCCTTTAAATTCACAAATTTCATTTTTAGTTTCTTCTCAGCTTCATCCGATTCAGTAATAACTGTCACAAGGTTGTAATCTCTTGTGGACATTCACTCTGCGTCCGAGATTACAAAGGTTGGAGGCTCAATGGGCTCCAATTACCACCTGTGAGTGCGCACTCTTCAAAATCTCCACTTAATGTTGTTGGTAGCGATTGCCACACTAAAGAATACCATCTGTGTTAACAGATCAGTTATAGGCCAACATCACTAACTGAGATCTACCATACGAGTGTCATCCCAGATTATAATTTTTAAAAGAAATGTACAAAAATGTGTACGTTACCCATTATGACAACCTGAACCTCCTTGCTATCCAAGTGAGAGGATAAACCCAGAGTACCTGTAATATCGGCATAAGTACAATGTAATTGCTATGTGTTACAAAGGATTTAGCTCGTTAAAATGAAGTTGATTTTGAGGTACTTACTTCTAATTAATGTGTATTTATACAGTACATTACCCATCCTTACAACCTGGCCCTCATTTTAAGGCTTCTGGAAGCCCCATCCAAGTGCTCCACCTAACCTGCTCTCTCTCAGACTAAGGCCAACTGAGCACTTAAGTACTATTAAATGCAGTTTGGCTGAGATCATTCCATTCCTACTGTCTAGTGAGCTGGCTACCTGGCTGACGTGCTATTCTTCCTGACATTTTTCCTGTCAGAGGGTAGCTAGAGAGCTGGCTACCTTGCTATCAGTTGACAGGGTGGCGCCCTTGAGGATTCTCACTGACGTGTAGTTATTAAATTGAACACAGCTGGGCACTCGTGAGTAGCCAGTTGCTTTTGAGCACCTACTTATACCATGGAAGATGAAGAAGAAGAAGAAGCTATAGAAAATGGTGCATTGTTTTTGCTCTGGAAGAGACCGTTGTTTTAGAGCTCAATGGAAGAGACAGGGCAAAACTTCATAGGTACGTTTTATTGAAAGCTAAGGTAGTCATCTAATTTGATGTCCATATATGTAAGTGGCAGTTTTGCATGAATTATCTGTACAAAATAGTATATTAATGTAATGTAAATGTGCAAAGAAGTGTATGGAAATCTGTGTGTGTGTGAACGGCAGCTAGCAAGATAGCTAGCTAGTTAGTTAGCAATGCTATTATACTGTATCTAGATACTGGTCAGTATACACACAGTGTGCATCATGGGATTTTAACAAATTATGAGTAGGCATTGCCTACTAATTGTCCACTAATTTGTTGATGATGTCATTGGAAACATTTATCTTCTTGTATTTTCTTTTGTACAAAACATGCCATTTTCACATATGTTGATGTTGGGGTGTTGATGGAGATGATGAATATGAAGTTGAAAATAATTGACATTTTGCTTCAACTTCATTTTTTTAAGAGTACCTCATCTCTGTAAGGTCCCTCAGTCGAGCAGTTAATTTCAAACACATATTCAACCACAAATACCAGGGAGGCTTTCCAATGCCTTGTAAAGAAGACACCTATTGGTAGATGGGTAAAAAAATAAGCAGACATTGAATATCCCTTTGAGCATGGTGAAGTTATTAATTACACTTTGGATGGTGTATCAATACACCCAGTCAATACAAAGATAGATGCATCCTTCCTAACTCAGTTGCTGGAAAGGAAGGAAACCGCTCACGGATGTCACAATGAGGCCAATGATGAATTTAAAACAGTTACAGAGTTTAATGTCTGTGATAGGAGAAAATTGTGGATGGATCAACAAAATTGTAGTTACTCCATAATACTAATCTAATTGACAGAGTGAACAGAAGGAAGCCTGTACAGAATGTTTGCAATAAGGCACTAAAGTAAAACTGCAAAAAAATGTGGCAAAGAAATTAACTTTATGTCCTGAGTACAAACTGTTTTGTTTGGGGCAAATCCAACACAACACATCACTGAGTACCACTCTTCATATTTTTAAACGTGGTGGCGGCTGCATCATGTTATGGGTATGCTTGTCATCAGCAAGGACTAGGGAGTTTTTTATGATAAAATAAATGGAATAGAGCTAAGCGCAGGCAAAAACCTAGATGGAAACCTGGTTCAGTCTGCTTTCCAACAGACACTGGGAGACAAATTCACCTTTCAGCAGGACAATAACCTAAAACTCAAGGCCAACTGGAGACGCTTACAGAGACGACATTGAATGTTCCTGATTGGCCTAGTTACAGTTTGACATAAATCGGCTTGTAAAATATATTGCAAGACTTGAAAAATGGCTGTCTATCAACAACCAACTTGATAGAGCTTGAATAATTGTGAAAAGAATCATGTGCAAATATTGTACAATCCAGGTGTGCAAAGCTCTTAAAAACTCACAACTGGAATCTCTGCCAAAGGTGTGAATACTTATGTAAATTCGATATTTCTGTATTTCATTTTCAGTACATTTCAATACATTTTCGAAAAACATGTTTTCACTTTGTCGTTATGGCCAAAGAAAAAATGTATTTAATGCATTTAAAATTCACGTTGTAATGCAACAACGTGCAATAAGTCAAGAGGTATGAGTATGAAGGCACTGTAGATGGTTCATTGATTAGGTATTCAGGCTGGACGATCTGATTGCTAAACTCTGAAAAAAATTTCAGGACAGGTGGGTGAGATATTTATGATGATACGAAAACCATGGTGATTTGCATTGTTTGAGATGAGCCCTGAGGGGCTGGAGTAAGATGGCTAAAGTAGCAAGCTAGCTAACGTAAACTCACTCACTTTGTTCCGTACAATTGACCTTATTTTAGCGCCCCAAAAACGTAATACTTCCAGGTCAACTTTAATGTCAATACCATTGTAAAGCACAATTTCTCCCCTTTCCAACAAAATTAATGACATGACCTCCAAGCTGCCCGTTTCTGCATAATTCAAGAAGGCAATGAGCTCAGTCAGGTCTTTTAAAAATGGCGGATGGGGAAGCTAAACTAATGCGTGGTAGTGAGAAGGAGAGGAGATGTGTGGGAAAACTGCTTGTTTTCACTCCATCTGTCCAACGTATCACCTTATCGCCTCTAAAATGTAAATAAAACACTATAAAGAGTTTATATAATGTGTCATTACATACCTATTTGAAGGTTTGTGTCGAATTTGAATCGGATTTTTAGGGTGGTGCTAAAGTGATCTTCAGAAGTAAACAGCGGCTTTGAGAGTCATGATTGCATACAGTGATGACGCAAAAAATGACTAGGTATCCCCCCCTTACCCCCGTCACTGTCCATTTCTTGTTTTTAAACGATGAGAGAAGTGCTACACCTGGTGGAGAGAGATTGTAAGACAGAAATAGTTGCTTTATGCGTGCTGTACATTATGGCATGAGGGTCAGTTTTTTTCAGCTTTTCTCCAATACTATAGAGCCATTACCATGTCGATCAACGCTTGAATAGAAACGTAGTTCACACCCCAGATTTTGAAGTCAACACAGTCGCTACAGTCCCATTAGTTTTCTTTGCAGCCTCGTTTGAATGTCGCGGTTGCGCACATTTGCACGGAATGGGGTGAGTTTACGTTAGATAGCTAGCTAGCTTCTAGTTAGCTATCGCTAGCTACTGTTGCATTTAATTACAATTTCTTCTTAAGTGTTTTTTTTGCATGTTTAACTATCTGGCTATCTATTTGAATGTCATTTTTATCTAGGTACCAGATAATAATGATGTTGAACGTTTGCAAAATGTGTTTGTAATGTTGTGTCTGCATTGCCAGTTTGCCTGGCATAAAAAAAGTGTACTTGCAGAACTTAGTCCTGTTTTTAGATGGTCAATTTCAGTGTTGCTTTGGCAGTCAACAAACAATAAGCTATGTGATAAATACATGTGCAAACTTAGTTTGAAATGTATATTTTTATTTAACCTTTATTTATCCAGGTTAGTCTCACTGAGATAAATTCTATTTTTCAAGAGAGACCTGGTCCAACCATGACAGCAACAGGGGGGGAACATTGTTTCAGACATATCAGACATAACTTACAGACATAGACATACCATAAACAGAATTTAGACGTAAACACACATACAATTGCATAGTTTTGGAATGATTATAACAAAAACACAAGCAAACAAATAAACACAAGCGCATGAAACACACGGGTTCAGCTGCTGTGTTGGTGGAGGAGATCTTAGCCTATGCTTCTTATTAAATGTTGTCTCCATGTTGCTTGTTGCCCAGCATTGCTCCAGTGTCTCATACCCTGTAGCCTGTAAAATTGCAACGCATTATTGGCTCATCAATTTGGCAGTGTACAATGGGCTATATTGAAAAGAGCCAATGCTAAGCAGAATTGTGCATGCAGGACATCAAGAAAAGGATTGTTTGTGTGTTGCCAGGTCTCTTACCGACAATTAAAGATGACATACCATTTTGAGACCCCTGAATTTTCACTACAATTAATTCCTTCTACCTGACACTTTATTATGCCTTCCCATGAGGATATTGTGCGTGTGGGATTGCCGCAACCTTGTTCGCAGCAGGAGAGGCTAATAGAGAAAGACAGATAGCCACTTCCAACACGGTTTTCACAGTAAGGTATTGTAGCTCCACAGATACCAAGCTACTATTAATACTTTCTCTAATTATATATTTTTTTACCAGTCCTCTTTTAACACTGTAGTTACAACTATTGCTCAGGTTTTTTACGCTGCAATTCTTATTAAATCAGATGGAGAAAGACAAAGTTTTGACTAGGGGACCTTTTTAGCTTGATTTATAAAACACTGAATGATGCCTCCAATGTTAATCCTGAAGCCATTGTTGTCAAATGTCTCTCAGTGCGACAGCAGGCATTTATCAGGAGATGAAGGGAGTGAAGCACATAGGATCTGGAAGAGGACATACATGGAAACAACCAGAAGGCACCATCACTACAGCACTCTCTTACATGTACAACATTAAGAGCAGGACTGGCCACCCCTCAGAGCCTGGTTCCTTTCTAGGTTTCTTCCTAGGTTCTGGCCTTTCTAGGGAGTTTTTCCTAGCCACCGTGCTTCTACATCTGCATTGCTTGCTGTTTGGGGTTTTAGGCTGGGTTTCTGTACAGCACTTTACTACATCGGCTGATGTAAATAGGGCTTTATAATAAATTTGATTGATTGATTAAGAGCATGGAACATCACACTCCACACTGCCATTTCCGACCTGGACAAAAGAAACATCTATGTGAGAATGCTGTTCATTGACTACAGCTCAGCCTTCAACACCATAGTGCCCACAAAGCTCATCACTTAGCTAAGGACCATGGAACTAAACACCTCCCTCTGCAACTGGATCCTGGACTTACTGACGGTCCGCCCCCAGGTGGTAAGAGTAGGCAACAACACATCTAACATGCTGATCCTCAACACTGGGACCCCTCAAGGGTGCATGCTTAGTCCCCTCCTGTCCTCCCTGTTTGTCCATGACTGTGTGGCCAAGCACGACTCCAATACCATCATTAAGTTTGCTGACAACACAACAGTGGTACGTCTGATCACCGACAACCATGAGACAGCATAGAGGGAGGAGGTCAGAGACCTGGCAGTGTGGTGCCAGGACAACAACCTTTCCCTCAATGTGAGCAAGACAAAGGAGCTGATTGTGGACTACAGCAAAAGGCAGGCCAAACAGCTCTAGTGGTGCGGGTTGAGACTTTCAAGTTCCTTGGTGTCCACATCACCAATGAACTATCATGGACCAAACACACCAAGACAGTCGTGAAGAGGGCATGACCACACCTATTCCCCCTCACGAGACTGAACATATTTAATATAGTTCCCCAGATCCTCAAAAAGTTCTACAGCTGTAACATCGAGAGCGTTCTGACCGGTTGCATCACCACCTGGTATGACAAGTGCTCGGCATCTGACCGCAAGGTGCTACAGATGGTAGTGCGTATGGCCCAGTACATCACTGGGGCCAAGCTTCCTGCCATCCAGGACCTATACACTAGGCGGTGTCAGAGGAAGGCCCAAACAATTGTCAAAGACTCCAGTCACCCAAGTCATAGACTGTTCTCTCTGTTACAGCACAGCAAGTGGTGCTAGAGTGCCAAGTCTAGGACCAAAAGGCTCCTTGACAGCTTCTACCCCAAGCCATTAGAATGCTGAACATCTAATCAAATGGCCACCCGGACTATTTACATTTGACCCCCCCCCCCTTTGTTTTTACACTGCTGCTACTCGCTGTTGATTATCTACGCATAGTCACTTTACCCCTATCTACATGTACAAATTACCTCGACTAACCTGTACCCTTCCACACTGAATCAGTACCGGTACCCCCTGTATATAGCCTCGTTATCTTTTAAAAAAACTTTTTTTAAACTTTAGTTTATTTAGTAAATATTTTCTTAACTCTATTTCTTGAACTGCATTGTTGGTATAGGGCTTGTAACTAAGCAGTACACATTAAGGTCTACTCTACACCTGTTGTATTTGGCGGATGTGACAAATAACATGTGGGCTACCTTCAGCAGTAGCAGAGCTATGAGGTGATGGATAGATACTGCAATGCCTTTTGAGTCCGCTCTGTGCTACTGTACATTCTCATCATACGATAAGAAGTGTTCATGTGTTTTCATGTGGTTTAGGTGATCACTTGCTGGTGAGAGAAGACATTCCAAGCATTTATTTGCTTGCTTTAAAATTGCTGTTAGCATATTCATGTTTAACAGGCTTATTTTAAATATAACATGTCAACTACAAGATTTGTGGGAGGACATTTGTTCAATAAACCTTACAATGATGAACATCAACAATAGAAAAATAGTATTTCCTAATGTGTATTTTCTGAAAGTCAATATAATTAGACTTTGTACATTTTCAATGGTAATTTTGGGAGCCTCTGACTGTTGGGGTTAGTTCCTGTTAGATGTTTGTCCCAGACCCTCAGTCTACAGGCAAATGTAACATCTGGACACATATGTATCAATAGCAGCTGGCAGCCTTACTCAAACCCATTAGATATTATCCGTCTCTTTGTCTATAGTGCTTTCAACAGCTGACCATGTAGATGTATATCCTGGTCCCAGATGTTTTTGTGCTGTCTTGTCAAGTCCTGACATTAGGATTTGTTAATACACAATATACAGATCAGTAGCCGGGCCGGAGGATGTACAGTCAGACACATATTATTTACCTCATTGATTATATCTATGCCACAGCTGAAATTGATTGAATAGTTAGTACTGTACATACAGTACATACATAACACTCATACGATAAAATAAGATGTTCTCTGGTTAATTGAGTGGAACTAGTTGGTAGATAGCTAAACAGAATGAAGGAGAAGGTTGATCACATGTGGCTCAGTTGGTAGAGAATGCTGCTTGAAATGCCAGGGTTGTGGGTTCAATTCCCACTGGTGACCATTACAAAAAAATATGAAAATCTATTCACTCACTACTTTAAGTCAATCTGGATAAGTGTGTGTGTTCAATTACTAAAATTGAACAGACACAAAAAACCTGGTGTGTTCTATTCCAGGTGCTGGAGGTTTGTAGAGCGTCATGGGAAGCAGTAGAGGGTGCACACGGCTACCCAGTTCAGCAGGCATCAGCTATTGAGGGCAGCTTCAGAAGCCAGGCTAGCACTGAAAAACAAGGAGCAGGTGTGTGTGCATGCAGTGTTTCCTTTACCTGATAGATATTGCGTGAGATTTTGAGTATGTGTGCATCTCTGTATTGGCTATGTGTGTATGTCTATCAATCGGTTTGTCTGTGACTGTTTATCTTCCTGTCCTTGTGTCTGCGTGTGTCTGTCTTGTGTCTGTGTCTATGTGTAACCTTATCAAGCATGTCTGTACTCTACAGAGTTCACATCGTCTCCAGAGGGTGGTGCTGCGTAGTGCCATGTGATGGAAATAACGGGCACTGTGTGCACCACACAGGGCAAACCAGCCCAGAGAGATAGCAGTCCCCCCCAGAAAGAGTGTGACCTTCTGTCTGCCTAATCTTGACCCAGATGGCACCTAGACACAGTGGCACAGTGGATCAGGGATCAGAAGACAACATTTTCAACCATCTGTATGTAAAAGGTTACGATGCCAATATCATTTACCTAAACCTTATCGGCTATTTGGTCTGGGAATCCAGCCCTTCTGCTATTCATAATCTGTTTTACACCAAGTCTTTCTTGATGTGTGCAGGGTGGTGGGCGTGCTTTAAGATCTAACCAAAGAGGTGATTGTTTACTACAGGAAGCAACAGGGGGAGCAATTCCCCATCCACATCAACATGGCTGCAGTGGATAGGGTCATGAACTTCAAAATCCTTAGTGTACACATCACTAAGCACTTAGCAAGGACCCATCACACTGCGACAGTTGTGAAGATGGCCCATCAGCGCCTCTTCTCCCTCTTCCCAAATGGACTGTTCTGCTTGCTCTAGGTATCTTCCTAGGTTCTGGCCTTTCTAGGGAGTTTTTCCTAGCCACCGTGCTTCTACACCTGCATTGCTTGCTGTTTGGGGTTTGAGGCTGGGTTTCTGTACAGCACTTTGTGACATCAGCTGATGTAAGAAAGGCTTATAAATACATTTGATTGATTGATTGATACCCTCTGGCAAGCTGAACCTGAGCATCAGGCATTAACATGCTCCAAGATAGCTTCTACCCCCAAGCAATTACACTGGTGAAGAGCTATTCAATGGCTAACCACCTACACCCACGGCCTAGTAAAATCCCACTGACTCTACCTGGAATGACTCTTTACACACTCATAAGACTCCATCATCATATAGTGCATACGGAGAGTATTCAGACCCCTTCACTTTTTCCACATTTTGTTACGTTACAGCCTTATTCTAAAATTGATCAAATTTAAAATGTTCCTCATCAATCTACACACAATACCCCATAATGATAAAGTGAAAACAGGTTTGATCATCCTTGAGATGTTTCTACAACTTCATTGGAGCCCACCATTGGTAAATTCATTTGGACATGATTTGGAAACGCACACACCTGTCTATATAAGGGCCCACAGTTGAAAGTGCATGTCAGAGCAAGCCATGAGGTTGAAGGAATTATCCATAGTGCTCCGAGACAGGATTGTGTTGAGGCACAGTACTGGGGAACGGTACCAAAAAATGTCTGCAGCATTGAAGGTCCCCAAGAACACAGTGGCTTCCATCAATCCTAAATGGAAGACTCTTCCTAGAGCTGGCCGCCCGGCCAAACTGAGCAATCGGGGGAGAAGGGCCTTGGTCAGGGAGGTGACCAAGAACCCGATGGTCATTCTGACAGAGCTCCAGAGTTCTTCTGTGGAGATTGGAGAACCTTCCAGAAGGACAACCATCTCTGCAGCACTCCACCAATCAGACATTTATGGTAGAGTGGCCAGACGAAAGCCACTCCTCAGTAAAAGGCACATGACAGCCCGCTTGGAGTTTGCCAAAATGCTACTAAAGGACTCTCAGACCATGATAAACAAGATTCTCTGGTCTGATAAAACCAAGATTGAACTCTTTGGCCGGTGAAGCACAGTAGTGGTGGCATCATGCTGTGGCGATGTTTTTCAATGTCAGGGACTGGGAGACTAGTCATGATTGAGGGAAAGATGAATAGAGCAAAGTACAGAGATATCCTTGATGAAAGCCTGCTTCAGAGCGCTCAGGACCTCAGACTGGGACGAAGGTTCAACTTCCAACAGTACAACGACCCTAAGCAATGCAGGAGTGGCCTCGGGACAAGTCTATGAATGTCCTTAAGTGGCTCAGCCAGAGCTTGAACCCAGATCAAACATCTCTGGAGAGACCTGAAAATAACTGTGCACCGACATTCCCCCATTCAAGCTGACAGAGCTTGAGAGGATCTGCAGAGAAAAATGGGATAAACTTCCCAAATACAGGTGTGCCAAGCTCATACCCAAGAAGACTCAAGGCTGTAATCGCTGCCAAGGGTGCTTCAACAAAGTACTGAGTATATGGTCTGAATACTTATGTAAATGTCATATTTCAGTTTTATTTTTTTAATAAATTCGCTCAAAATTTCCCAATACATGCAGACATTTTGCATTAGAAAGTGAGTGACTGGGTGGTGAGTGAATATTTTGTGATTGTTGCATTACACAAATGAAATGTTATTGAATTATTTAAATCAATTACTTTGCTGCCATTAGGGTGTGGTGCCATGATGTTGTGTAATATTTGACTTAAACCTTATAATGGTGGAATCTTCATTCTCCACTTTTTGTAAATGTAAGACCGACACACAGATCTTTTGAAGAATATAATATATGCATGTGTCACGTCCTGACCAGTAAAAGAGGTTGTTTGTTATTGTAGTTTGGTCAGGGCGTGGCAGGGGGTGTTTGTTTAGAGTGTTTCGGGGTTTGTAGGGCTATGTTCTTGTTAGTCTATTTCTATGTTAGTTCTATTATGTCTATTTCTATGTGGTGTTTATTGGGTGGACCTTCAATTGGAAGCAGCTGCTCCTCGTTGCTTCTAACTGAAGGTCCTATTTAAGAGGGGTGTTTTTTCTATGGGATTTGTGTTTGTTGCATCTGACAAGACTGTTTTCGTCGTTCGTTCAGTGTTCATTTTTGTTTAATAAAGAAGATAATGAGCATTCACGTACCTGCTGCATTTTGGTCCAATCCTTACGACGCCCGTGACAGCATGCCTCATTTGCTCAGATCAATTGTCATACCACATAGAAACCAAATACACAAAAAAATATATATAAACTTATTTTTTATGCATTTTTTTTCTTCAGAAATGCCTTCTGGAACATGTGAACTATCATATGCTTTAATAATAAGTGTATGCAACCTGTAAATACGAATAAAATTGTTAAATTACGAGCCTAGTTGGTTTGGCCATGGAAAAAGACAACCGTCCCACTAGCCATGATTGGCTAAGATAATGAGTGGTCTGGACATGCCGAGAGATGAGTCCAGATTGGTCTGCCATGTAGCACGTTTCTGTCTATAATATGAGATGGTCAGTATGTGTAGGTAATCCATTCTAACACTGATTTTTTGAAATATATCACATAGTAGATCTGCATAAGTGTTGCTCTCCACTTTCTGGAGGACCGAGTTCTGAAATCAGTGGAATTAGAGTATGGAGCTAGAGATGGAAAACATTCTGCAGTTTGATTGCAAATATGAAGACAGAGTCAAAAAGAGTACACACAGAAGGCTGTTGTATAAAACACCTGTCTCCGGATTACATCTTCAAACTAAGGGCAACCTGGCATCCGTGACAGAGAGGGAGAAGCGTCCATCCATGTATACAGATAAGAGAGTCTAGTTAGCTACATTTTCAGAAATGACATTTTTCTAATTTTGTCAGAAAGTTGTTTTCATTTCAAGTTAGTGTACTGTTAGCTAGCTAGCTAATGTTAGCTGGCTGGCTAGCTAGCTAACGTTACGTGTATGATCTGATTAGTAATATTATTCGTATCTCAGAGCCATTTGCATTGCTAGTTATAGCCTAATTTTAACTAGCTAACATTGAACCTGGTTGGTTAGATACCAGCAGATTCATGCAGGGTAGTAACATTATGAGTTGGGATTATGGGTCTTTGTTTAGCTGGATAGTTACATGTCTAAACAAAAGACTCCACTACGCAAGTAACTATTTCAATAGAATGTTTATGATGTCACTGCAACAACTGTTGATAGACGTAGCTGGTAAATCTACTCCGATTTCAGAGCACTCTTGTCTGAGTGTGCCAGAGTGCAGAATAACTGACAAATTTACAAACGCTCAACCCCCCTTTGAATATGGCCGGTGTCAGTAAACGTTGGCAAAAAAGCGTAATTATATTTTTGCCAGCAGCACAGTTGCAGTCACCAACGCTCTGGATAAATAAAAACAGCCTAACCAGCTCTGCTAGGGTGAGTAAAATGGTCAGAGTGCGCTGTTCTCTCATTTATGTCTGGAAGTAGCTAGTAAGCCAGCTAACGTTAGCCAGTTAGCTTGGGTGCTTGACTGCCGTTGTGAGGTCAGAATGCTCGGATCAACCCTACTCCTCGGCCAAAGTGTCCAGTGTGCTCTCGGAGCGTTCATGCTCTGAATTTACAAATGCCCAGAAATCACTCTGGCACTCCAGATTAAATTTACAAACACACCCGTAGAGGAAGCCAGCCTTTAGCCTTGAAATATTTGGTTATTTAGTACATAGCCTCACATGTGAATCCTTAAAGAGATGGGTGGGGCAAAAGCTTAAAGAGGGTGTGAACAATACTGAATGGTGTAGATAAAGAAGAGCTCTCCAGTAGGTAACAAAATATTTAAGGGCCATTTTCTCAAAAGTGAGCTTACAAGTTTATCAACTTTCAAAGCAGAATTACTTTCCCATTGTTCCTCAACTGTAGTGTATGATATATCATTTTCTAGCTCTGAGTCTCTACTTTTATTCAATCTAAAAAATACAATTTCAAAAGTTGTTACATAAGACCGATTCGAGCCGGTCGGTCACATATAGTACAGTCAAAAGTTTGGACACCGACTCATACCAGGGTTTTTCTTTATTTTAACTATATTCTATATCGTATAATAATAGTGAACACATCAAAACTATTAAATAACACACCAATTTGTAAGTCTGCTAAATGACGTAAATGTAAATGTAAAAAAATGGAATCATGAAGTAACCAAGGAAGTGTTAATCAAATCAAAATGTATACAGAAGATAGCCTATTATGGCAAGAACAGCTCAAATAAGCAAAGAGAAATGACAGTCCATCATTACTTTAAGACATGGTCAGTCAATGTGGAAAATGTCAAAACATTGAAAGTTTCTTCAATTGCAGTCGCAAAAATCATCAAGCGCTATGATGAAACTGGCTCTCATGAGGACCGCCACAGGAAAGGAAGACCAGAGTTACATCTGCTGCAGAGGATATGTTAATTAGAGTTAACTGCACCTCAGATTGCAGCCCAAATAAATGCTTCACAGAGTTCAGGTAATAGACACATTTCAACATCAACCACTACTAAAGGATACCAATATTAAGAAGAGACTTGCTTGGTCCAAGAAACACAAGCAATGGACATTAGAGCAGTGGAATTCTGTCCTTTTGGTCTGATGAGTACAAATTTTAGATTTCTGGTTCCAACCGCCATGTCTTTGGTGTTCAACCTTCCCAAGTTCTCTCACATCACCCCGCTCCTCCAAACACTCCACTGGCTTCCAGTTGAAGCTCGCATCTGCTACAAGACCATGGTGCTTGCCTACGGAGCTGTGAGGGGAACGGCACCTCCGTACCTTCAGGCTCTGATCAGTCCCTACACCCAAACAAGGGAACTGCGTTCATCCACCTCTGGCCTGCTGGCCCCCCTACCTCTGCGGAAGCACAGTTCCCGCTCAGCCCAGTCAAAACTGTTCGCTGCTCTGGCACCCCAATGGTGGAACAAGCTCCCTCAATCACCACCTTCCGGAGACACCTGAAACCCCACCTCTTTAAGGAATACCTGGGATAGGATAAAGTCATCCTTCTAACCCACCCCCTCCCCCTACCCCCCCCCCAAAAAAAATTAAGATATAGATGTACAATTGTAAAGTGGTTATTTCACTGGATATCATAAGGTGAATGCACCAATTTGTAAGTCACTCTGGATAAGAGCGTCTGCTGAATGACGTAAATGTAAATGTCTTTGTGAGACAGAGCAGGTGAAAGGATGATCTCCACATGTGTGGTTCCCACTGTGAAGAACGGAGGAGGAAGAATTATGTTTTGGGGGTGTTTTGCTGGTGACACTGTCAATGATTTATTTAGAATTCATGGAACACTTAACCAGCATGGCTACCACATAATTATGTAGTGATATGCCATCCCATCTGATTTGCACTTAGTAGGACTATCATTTGTTTTTCAACAGGACAATAACCCAACATACCTCCAGGTTGTGTAAGGGCTATTTGACCAAGAAGGAGAGTGATGGACTGTTACATTTGATGACCTGGCCTCCACAATCACCTGACCTCAACCCAATTATTATTTAATTTTTCATTTACTATTATTCTTTTTTTATTTAATAATAATAGTAAATATTTTTATTTACCTTTATTTAACTAGGCAATTCAGATAAGAACAAGTTCTTAATTACAATGACAGCCTACCCCGGCCAAACCCGGACAACGCTGGGCCAATTGTGCGCCGCCCTAAAGGACTCCCAATCATGGCTGGATATGATACAGCCTGGATTCGAAACAAGGACTTTAGTGACGCCTCTTGCACTGAGATGCAGTGCCTTAGACCGCTGTGCCACTCATGAGCCCACTTGAGATGGTTTGGGATGAGTTGGACCGCAGAGTGAAGGAAAGGCAGCCAAAAAGTCTCAGCATATGTGGGAAATCCTTCAAGACTTTTTGAAAAGCATTCTTCATGAAGCTGGTTGAGAGAATGCCAAGAGTGTGCAAAGCTGTCATCAAGGCAAAGGGTGTCTACTTTGAAGAATCTAAAATCTAAAATATATTTGAATTTGTTTAACACTTTTTTGGTTACTACTTGATTCCATATGTGATATTATTTTTGATGTCTTAACTATTAGACATTTTTTTCAATACAGAAAAACACTTGAATGAGTATGTGTGTCTCTTACACCGCCTGGTATAGAGGTCCTGGATGGCAGCAAGCTTTGCCCTTGTGATGCACTGGGCTGTACATACTACCCTCTGTAGCCCCTTGCGGTCAGATGACGAGAAGTTGCCATACCAAGCAGTGATGCAACCAGACAGGATCATCTTGATGGTGTAGTTGTACAACTTTGAGGATTGGAGGACCCATGCCAAATCTTTTCAGTCTCCTGAGTGGGAGTAGGCGTTGTCGTGCCCTCTTCATGACTGTCTTGGTGTGTTTGGACCATGATAGTTTGTTGGTGATGTGGAATCCAAGGAACTCGAAGCTCTCAACCCGCTCCAATACAGCCACGTCAATGGGGCGTGTTTGGCCCCCCTTTTCCTGTAGTTCACAATCAGCTCTTTTGTCTACCTCACGTTTAGGGAGAGGTTGTTGTCCTGGCACTACACTGTCAGGTCTCTGACCTCCTCCCCATATGTTGTCTCATTGTTTTCAGTGATCAGGCCTACCACCGTTGTGTTGTCAGCAAACTTAATGATGATGGAGTCGTGCTTGGCCACACAGTCATGGGTGAACAGGGAGTACAGGAGGGGACTAAGCATGCACCACTGAGGGGACCCCACATTGTTGTCAACCCTTACCACCTGGGGGCACCCATCAGGAAGTCCATGATCCAGTTGCTGAGGGTGGTGTTTAGTCCCAGGGTCCTTTACTTAGTAATGAGATTTAAGAGCACTATGGTGTTGAACACTGAGCAGTAGCCAACAAATAGCATTCTGATGTAGGTATTCCTTTTGACCATGTGGGAAAGGCAGTGTGGAGTGCAATGGAGATCCTATAATTACATTTTAGTCATTTAGCAGACACTCTTATCCAGAGCGACTTACATTGCATACATTTCATACATTTATTTTTTCTTCCGTACTGGTCCCCCGTGGGAATCGAACCCACAACCCTGGCGTTGCAAACACCATGCTCTACCAACTGAGCCACACAGGACCAGAATCTGTGGATCTATTGACGATGTATACGTGTTGTAGTGGTTCTAGGGTTTCTGGGATGATGGTGTTGTTGTGACAGGGCAGCAACACAACATGACAACACTACATGGTAGTAACACAACATGACAACAACACGGTAGCATTACAACATGGCAGCAGCACATTATGGTAGCAGCAAATACATTGTTAGGCACAGACAACAGCACAAAGAGCAAAAAGATAGAGACAACAATGCATCACGCGAACGATCCACAGGTGACAGTGAGTGTCCATGATTGAGTTTAAATGTAGAGATGGAGATAAAACTGACCAGTTTGAATGTTTTTGCTGCTCGTTCCAGTCGCTAGCTGCAGCAAACTGAAAAGAGGATCGACCCAGGGACATGTGTGCTTTGGGGACCTTTAACTGAATGTGACTGGCAGAATGGGTTTTGTATGTGGAGGTTGACGGTTGCAGTAGGTATCTCAGATAGGCCTCACTCAGCCCTAAGAGGGTTTTATATAATAAAGTAATGTGGTTATTTACTGAGAAAGCTTGATGGACAATTAGAAAGCTTTGTTGTAGAGCGTTTAACAAAAAATCCGGGGAGGGGCCAGTACTAGACTGTATCATCTGCATATAAATGGTGAGAAAGTTTCCTACTGTCTGAGCTATGTTGTTGATATAGATTGAGAAGAGCTTGTGGCCTAGGATCGAGCCTTGGGGTACTCCCTTGGTGACAGGCAGTGTCTGAGACAGCAGACGTTCTGACTATACACAATGCACTCTTTGAGAGAGGTAATTTGCAAACCAAGCCAAGACCCCTCAGAGATACCAATACCACAATAATGGAATGGTCCACTGTATCAAAAGCTTTGGCCAAGTCAATAAAAACATTATCACAACATTGTTTAGAGTCAAGGGCAGTGGTGACATCCTTTAGGACATTTAAGGTTGCAGTGAAATGACCAATTACCTGATCAGAAATCAGATTGCATACCTTAGGGAATACAAGACATCAAGAAAGCCAGTCAGTTGATTATTGACAAGTTTTTCCAGCACTTTTGATAAACAGGGCAAGATAGAAATTGGCCTATAACAGTTAGAATCAGCTTGATCTCCCCTTTAACCTCCCTGGGCAAGGTGGGACGCTTAGTCAACAGCCAGTGGAATCGCGTGGCGCGAAACACAAATACCTCATAAATGCTATAACTTCAATTTCTCAAACATATGACTATTTTACACCATTTTAAAGACAAGACCCTCGTTAATCTAACCACACTGTCCGATTTCAAAAAGGCTTTACAGCGAAAGCAAAACATTAGATTATGTCAGAAGAGTACCCTGCCAAAAATAATCACACAGCCATTTTCAAAGCATGCATAATTGTCACAAAAACCAAAACCACAGCTAAATGCAGCACTAACCTTTGATGATCTTCATCAGATGACACTCCTAGGACATTATGTTATACAATACATGCATGTTTTGTTCAATCAAGTTCATATTTATATCAAAAACCAGCTTTTTACATTAGCATGTTTTGTTCAGAACTAGCATACCCACCGAAAACTTCCGGTGAATTTACTAAATTACGCACGATAAACGTTGACGAAAAACATAACAATTATTTTAAGAATTATAGACACAGAACTCCTTTATGCAATCGCTATGTCCGATTTTAAAATAGCTTTTCGGTGAAAGCACATTTTGCAATAATCTGAGTAGATATCACGGCTAGCTATTTTGATACCCACCAAGTTTGGCACTCACCAAACTCAGATTTACTGTAAGAAAAATTGGATTACCTTTGCTGTTCTTCGTCAGAATGCACTCCCAGGACTTCTACTTCAACACCCAATGTTGTTTTGGTTCCAAATAATCCATAGTTATATCCAAATAGCTCCGTTTTGTTCGTGCGTTCAAGTCAATATCCGAAGGGTGACGCGCCGGCGCATTTCGAGACAAAAAAATTCTAAATATTCCATTACCGTACTTCGAAGCATGTCAAACACTGTTTAAAATCTATTTTTATGCGATTTTTCTCGTAAAATAGCGATAATATTCCAACCGGGAGACGTTGTATCCGTTCAAACACTGAAAGGAAAAACAAGGAGTCGTTACATGCACGCACGTTACAGTGTCATTGTCCTCAGAAGGACCACTCTCCAAAACCCCTGCTGTTTTTCGCCCAGAGACTGCAGAGCTATCATTCCACGTTCTGTCGCCTTCCTAGAGCCAATGAAAGCCTTAGAAAATGTCACGTTACAGCAGAGATCCTGTATTTTTCATAGAGAGGCTACAGAAGGCCAAGAAATGGTCAGACAGGGCACTTCCCATATAGAATCTTCTCAGGTTTTTGCCTGCCATATGAGTTCTGTTATACTCACAGACACCATTCAAACAGTTTTAGAAACTTTAGGGTGTTTTCTATCCAGATCCACTAATTATATGCATATTCTAGTTTCTGGGCAGGAGTAATAACCAGATTAAATCGGGTACGTTTTTTATCCGGCCGTGAAAATACTGCCCCCTATCCCAAACAGGTTAAGGAGCTCCTTTAGCACCTCAGACTCAGTGAGGGACAAAAAGAGGGACAACAATCAGACTATTCACATTAGAAGAGATGGGAGATGAGGAAGGCGTGGCTGAGTTAAATATGAATGTGGCTGAGTCAAATAGGAATGTTGACTGGTGATTAAAGAGCTCAGTCAAAAGTTCCTGGTCAGTAACAAGGATGTCATCAACATTATGGGACATGGGCAGCTGTGAGGAGTAGCTTTTATTCTCCAGTTCTTTCACCATTTTACATAACTTCTTGGGGTTAGACCCACAGAGAGCGAACTGCTCCTTAACATAACTAACTTTGGCCTTCTAGATTGGCTGAGTGCACTTATTTCAGCCTGTCAGCCTGAGTATCTGAGTGATGAGCTTTCGCCAAATGGTGGAGTAACTCTGCCAGATCCCGGTCGAACCAGGGGCTGAACCTGTTTTTAATTCCTTTTTTCTTTATGAGGGGTTGCTTGTTAGCAATACCACAGAAAATATCAATAAAGTCCAATCAATCAGAGGCAATCAAGCTGATTCCATACCAATTTACAGAGGCCAGGTCATGAAGGACGTGTTTCTGTAAACATCTATGACAAATCAGGACAGGTGTTTAACTGAGCAGCCATTACAAACACAGGCTGATCACTAAGGTCATTACAGAAAACACCAGACTGATACCTATCAGGATTATTTGTTAAGATAACATTAAGGAGAGTAGGCTTTTCTGGGTGTTTGGAGTCATAACTTGTGGGACTGGTAAGGATCTGAGATAAATTTAGGGAGTCCCATTGTTTTAAGATTTGGTCAGATGGTCTAAGCATGTCCCAGTTTAGGTCAACTAGCAGGACAAATTCAGACTTAGTGTAAGGGGCCAGGAGAGAGTTTAGGGCATGTAGGGTACAGGCCGGTGCTGATGGTGGACGAGAACACCCAGCAACTGTCAACAAAGAGCTATTTGAAAGCTTAATGCTTAAAACCAGCAAATCAAATTGTTCGGGGACAGAGTTGGCGGAGACAACCAAGCACTGAAGGTGTTCCTTGGTAAAGATTGCCACTCCACCACCTTTGGAAGATATGTCTTGCCGAATAAGGTAATGGCCAACACAGTAACATGAATACGAAGTCGGTGAGAGGAGGTTAGAATAAGATGTGAGGCCAAGAGTCTGTGTAACCAATAGAGAGTCAGAGTTGCGAGTGTGGGAACAAACAATGTCTGTCACACTGTCGGGTAAACAGCAAGTTCATAGTCAACAAAGCACATAGGAGTCATGGAGTTAGTAGCACAAAACAAAATAAAAAAGTTTCATGGTTTGGAGCTAGCCAACTTCAAAGAATCACTCGCCCCAACAAAATAACCTGAGAGAGTAGCTCTCTATGAGTCCAGTAGGCTATAAAAGTTTGAGAAAAAATAAATAAACCGTAGGTCTATGGTAGTCAGTGTTTCTGAGTAAAGCTCAAAAAAGTTTCACAAGTCAACCCTTTGACACATATAAACACAGGAGTGTGATCATTCTACAGTGGTCCCTGCAGTTTACGCTCAAACCGGTGTGATTAGAACACTTATTTAGAATGTCCAGTTATGATTGATGCAACTGTCAGCATGTGAGCTGGCCTCACAGTTTATTCACAGAAACATTTTGCACACTTTACAATGTTATGTCCTCAATGTGAGCAGTTTATTTTTGGATGTAATGTTCAGACATTCAGAGAAGTAGAGACAGCATAACACAATTATCATCCAAACTGGAAAATGTAGGCTACATTAGTCATAGCGCTACCTGAGAAAAGAGTGACCTAACACACGTGGTCATAAAGTCATATTTAGCTAACTCTCAGCTGACAGAAACCATTATATTAATTAGCTAATAGCAATTACTATTTACAACATCACGGGTGAGCTCACCAGTGAACTAAATAATTGAATAAAACACTTTCTAAAAATCAAAAGTAATCCAACAATGGGTAGTTTGTGCATCCCTCCATGTTTGTTTTTTGAGTCAAACAAAGATAAAAGGTTACAAGATGAGTTGGGTCTGTTTGCAGTATGCATGTTGGAGGGGGTGTGTTGTCTACCATCATTCACTTCTGGAAGTTTACTCGAAAGACGAGTGAACCATCCCTTCACCTCATTTTGTTATAACATCTTTGGTCTGACAGCAGTTTACATAACAACCAGAATGCATTTTATGATGTCAACAAACATGGCACCATACCTACAGTATACTGTAGCTGAGAAAGTAATACAAAGTGTATGTTGTGTAGTAAGCTGTTAGTAGCCCAAGTGCCTCACCCTAATAATTTGGTTCTGACTTGGTGGTGCACATGTAGCCTATAGCCTGTTTTAGAGAAATGTAATCATCAAATACTTTAAGAGCTTTCATTGTCTGCTTGCTTATATGTGCCCTTTATTTATCCTACTGTTCTGGCTTGGTGTACAGGGAGAATACTGTAAGAAGGGCCCATGTCCGGAATTCTGTAGCTGTACACTTCAAAAGTACTGAACAAATAGTTAAATTGACTAGGTCAATCTTTGCTCGCTCATTAACCTCTTAGTCAAAATTACAGATTGCCTTTTATCTGCTCGTCGTCACCTTATGCCATAGTTTGTACATCTCAATTGTCAGCAGGAACCACATTTGTTTAAGCAAGTCAAACGTATCAGCTATCTTTTTTAAAAAGGCAGTAAATGAGGCTGCATACTAAGTGTATGTTGTATAGTAAGAGGGCGGTAGGTAGCCTAGTGGTTAGAGCGTTGGGCCAGTAACCGAAAGGTTGCTGGATTGAATCCCTGAGCTGACAAGGTAAAAATATGTCATTCTGCCCCTGAACAAGGAAGTTAACCCACTGTTCCCCGTTAGGCCGTCATTGTAAATAATAATTTGCTCTTTAACAATTTCTGCTAGTTAGTTTTTGCTACCATGTGGGTTTTAGCTTGCTTGAGCCTGCTAATTGAGGAGTGTTACTTCACCTGTTTCCATACGTGTTTCATTTTAAAACATATCTAACAAAGGAGTTGTTTAATCTAACTGC
The DNA here is from genome assembly GCF_901001165.1 of Salmo trutta. Taxonomy (NCBI): domain Eukaryota; kingdom Metazoa; phylum Chordata; class Actinopteri; order Salmoniformes; family Salmonidae; genus Salmo; species Salmo trutta. Next base: position 52,194,330 of record NC_042968.1, on the reverse strand, counting down.
TTAACTATTTATCTGTACATGGAATTGTATTATTTTTTAATATTTTTTTTCTTCTAATCTTTACAGAAAAATGCCACGGACACTATCTGATGTGTGGAGACATTTCACTGCAGCTAATGTAGAAGGAAAAGCTGTGTACATTTGCAAATACTGTGCCAAATCATATTTGAAGAATGCAACAAAGATGTCTAGTGAATAAAGTTCCCTCAGCGCTCACAACAAGCAACCTCTGACAGAAGTCTCTACTCTATTCGAGGTGAAAATGATGAATCAGACACCTTATCGATAGCAACAACTCACGGTCCTCCTGGAATCAGATGTTTTTTTGACTCAATGCAGGAACGTAGTCAGATAAATGCTGATGAATGGCTTGCTCGAGCTGTGTATGCAACTGATTCACCTCTGACGCACACAGACCATGTGTATTGGAAGATATTTCTGAATGTTCTTTGCCCAGCATACACCCCTCCAACCAGACATGCTTTATCTACTCATTTGCTGGTGAAGGTTAAGCAAATCATAGAGAAAGCCTGTATTGACTGTATTGCAATCATCTCTGATGGGTGGTCGAATGTTCGTGGGCAAGGAATAATTAACTACATAATCTCCACCCCTCAACCAGTATTCTACAAGAACACAGACACAAGGGACAAGAGACACACCGGTCTCTACATTGCTGATGAGCTGAAGGCAGTCATCAATGACCTTGGGCCACAGAAGGTATTTGCACTGGTGACAGACAATGCTGCGAACATGAAGGCTGCTTGGTCTAAAGTGGAGGAGTCCTACCCTCCCATCACACCCATTGGCTGTGCTGCTCATGCATTGAATCTGCTCCTCAATGACATCATGGCACTGAAAACAATGGATACAATCTACAAAACAGCCAAGGAAATGTTTAGGTATGTGAAGGGTCATCAAGTTATATCATCAATCTACCTCACCAAGCAAAGTGAGAAGAATAAGAGCACCACATTGAAGCTGCCCAGCAACACCCATTGGGGTGATGTTGTCATCGTGTTTGACAGTCTCCTATATGGGAAGGAGTCTCTCCAAGAAATGGCCATATCACAGTCTGATGAAATGGATAGCCCCATCAAGAGGATCCTCCTGGATGATGTATTTTGGGAGAGAGTGGTAAGCAGCCTGAAACCCCTGAAACCTTTAGCATTAGCCATTGCACGGATTGAGGGAGACAATGCCATCCTGTCTGATGTTCAGACTGCTTGCAGATGTAAGAGAAGAAATCTGTACTGCCCTGCCCACTTCACTGTTGCTCCAAGCAGAGGAAACTGCAGTTCTGAAATACATCAAAAAGCGTGAAGACTTCTGCCTGAAGCCCATACACGCCGCACCGTACATGTTGGACCCCAAGTATGCTGGCAAGAGCATCCTGTCTGGTGCAGAGATAAACAAGGTTTATGGTGTCATCACTACCGTGTCTCACCACCTTGCCTGGATGAGGACAAGGTTCTTGGCAGTCTGGCGAAGTAACTTCCAAGCAAGGGCTTTGGGATGGAGATGCAATATGGCAGTTGTGCCAACATATCTCATCAGCCACCTGGTGGAAGGGACTTTGTGGATCTGAGGCTCTTTCCCCTGTTGCCTCCATCATCCTCCAAATCCCACCAACATCAGCCACCTCAGATCGCAACTGGTCCTTGTTAGGGAATACCCACACCAAAACACACAACAGGCTGACCAATACAAGAGTTGAAAAATTGGTGGCCATCCGGGGAAACGTGAGGCTTTTTGAGCCTGACAACGAGCCATCCTCAACAAGGTTGGAAAGTGACAGTGAAGATGAGGCCTCAGAGTCTGATGTTCAAGAGGTGGACATTGAGGAGGTCCAGGGAGAAGACATGGAAGCCTGAGAGGAAGACAACCAAAGCTTTAGTTTCTAAACTATCATTTTACAGATGTATGTTAAATGTTTTTGGGAGATGCGATGGATAATTCAATATTTCCTTTCTTTGTGTTCAGTGAAATTATCCCATGTGAAGAGTCAACTCATTTAATTAAAGTTCAATTCGTAACTAAATAGTTTTTTTTTTAATTTCTATTGGAAGGATTTAATAATTTGCAATTATGTCTACTTATGATAAGATAAAATGGTTATGTTTCTGTTTCCATATGATATGGTAAATATATCCAATGCAAAAAACATCTACATTTAAATGGTATTAATATAATTTGCATATATTTCTGTTAATTGCCATGTATTCCCGTTAATTCCCATATATTCCCGTTAATTCCCACAGAAAGTTTCCACCTCTGAATATTCCCCAAAAATGTGCAACCCTAGTGATAAAAACAATGTAATACATTTTAGAATAAGGCTGTAAGGTAAGAAAATTGGAAAAAGTCAAGGGGTCTGAGTACTTTCCGAATGCACTTTATTTGATACCATTCCAGTTATTCCGCGCCTGTCCTCCCCAATTAAGGTGCCACCAACCTTCTTTGGTGTGTGTGTGTGTGTGTGTGTGTGTGTGTGTGTGTGTGTGTGTGTGTATTTTTGAGTGTCAGTGTAAGATGTGTGTGTGTACATAGAGCCAGTGCAAGAATGTCAGTTCCAAAAAAAGGTGGTCAATGCAAATAGTCCAGGTAGTGATTTGATTCAAATCAAATCAAATCAAATCAAATTTATTTATATAGCCCTTCGTACATCAGCTGAAATCTCAAAGTGCTGTACAGAAACCCAGCCTAAAACCCCAAACAGCAAGCAATGCATGTGAAAGAAGCACGGTGGCTGGGAAAAACTCCCTAGGAAAAACTCCTGAGAAAGGCCAAAAACCTAGGAAGAAACCTAGAGAGGAACCAGGCTATGAGGGGTGGCCAGTCCTCTTCTGGCTGTGCCGGGTGGATATTATAACAGAACATGGTCAAGATGTTAAAATGTTCGTAAATGACCAGCATGGTCAAATAATAATAATCATAGTAATTGTCGAGGGTGCAACAAGCACGTCCGGTGAACAGGTCAGGGTTCCGTAGCCGCAGGCAGAACAGTTGAAACTGGAGCAGCAGCATGGCCAGGTGGACTGGGGACAGCAAGGAGTCATCATGCCAGGTAGTCCTAGGGCTCAGGTCCTCCGAGAGAAAGAAAGAAAGAGAGAATTAGAGAGAGCATATTTACATTCACACAGGACACCGGATAAGACAAGAGAATACTCCAGATGTAACAGACTGACCCTAGCCCCCCGACACATAAACTACTGCAGCATAAATACTGGAGGCTGAGACAGGAGGGATCAGAAGACACTGTGGCCCCATCCGATGATACCCCCGGACAGGGCCAAACAGGCAGGATATAACCCCACCCACTTTGCCAAAGCACAGCCCCCACACCACTAGAGGGATATCTACAACCACCAACTTACCGTCCGAAGACAAGGCCGAGTATAGCCCACAAAGATGTCCGCCACGGCACAACCCAAGGGGGGGGCGCCAACCCAGACAGGAAGACCACGTCAGTGGTTCAACCTACTCAAGTGACGCACCCCTCCCATGGACGGCATGGAAGAACACCAGTAAGTCAGTGACTCAGCCCCTGTAAAAGGGTTAGAGGCAGAGAATCCCAGTGGGAAGAGGGGAACCGACAAGGCAGAGACAGCAAGGGCGGTTCGTTGCTCCAGCCTTTCCGTTCACCTTCACACTCCTGGGCCAGACTATACTTAATCATAGGACCTACTGAAGAGATAAGTCTTCAGTAAAGACTTAAAGGTTGAGACTGAGTCTGCGTCTCTCACATGGGTAGGCAGACCATTCCATAAAAATGGAGCTCTATAGGAGAAAGCCCTACCTCCAGCCGTTTGCTTAGAAATTCTAGGGACAATTAGGAGGCCTGCGTCTTGTGACCGTAGCGTACGTGTAGGTATGTACGGCAGGACCAAATCGGAAAGATAGGTAGGAGCAAGCCCATGTAATGCTTTGTAGGTTAGCAGTAAAACCTTGAAATCAGCCCTTGCCTTAACAGGAAGCCAGTGTAGGGAAGCTAGCACTGGAGTAATATGATCAAATTTTTTGGTTCTAGTCAGGATTCTAGCAGCCGTATTTAGCACTAACTGAAGTTTGTTTAGTGCTTTATCCGGGTAGCCGGAAAGTAGAGCATTGCAGTAGTCGAGCCTAGAAGTAACAAAAGCATGGATTAATTTTTCTGCGTCATTTTTGGACAGAAAGTTTCTGATTTTTGCAATGTTACGTAGATGGAAAAAAGCTGTCCTTGAAGCAGTCTTGATATGTTCTTCAAAAGAGAGATCAGGGTCCAGAGTAACGCCGAGGTCCTTCACAGTTTTATTTGAGACGACTGTACAACCATCCAGATTAATTGTCAGATTCAACAGAAGATCTCTTTGTTTCTTGGGACCTAGGACAAGCATCTCTGTTTTGTCCGAGTTTAAAAGTAGAAAATTTGCAGCCATCCACTTCCTTATGTCTGAAACACAGGCTTCTAGCGAGAGCAATTTTGGGGCTTCACCATGTTTCATTGAAATGTACAGCTGTGTGTCGTCCGCATAGCAGTGAAATTTAACATTATGTTTTCGAATGACATCCCCAAGAGGTAAAATATATAGTGAAAACAATAGTGGTCCTAGAACGGAACCTTGAGGAACACCGAAATTTACAATTGATTTGTCAGAGGACGAACCATTCACAGAGACAAACTGATATCTTTCCGACAGATAAGATCTAAACCAGGCCAGAACTTGTCCATGTAGACCAATTTGGGTTTCCAATCTCTCCAAAAGAATGTGGTGATCGATGGTATCAAAAGCGGCACTAAGATCTAGGAGCATGAGGACAGATGCAGAGCCTCGGTCTGACGTCATTAAAAGGTCATTTACCACCTTCACAAGTGCAGTCTCAGTGCTATGATGGGGTCTAAAACCAGACTGAAGCGTTTCGTATACATTGTTTGTCTTCAGGAAGGCAGTGAGTTGCTGCGCAACAACTTTTTCTAAAATTTTTGAGAGGAATGGAAGATTCGATATAGGCCGATAGTTTTTTATAATTTCTGGGTCAAGATTCGGCTTTTTCAAGAGAGGCTTTATTACTGCCACTTTTAGTGAGCTTGGTACACATCCGGTGGATAGAGAGCCGTTTATTATGTTCAACATAGGAGGGCCAAGCACAGGAAGCAGCTCTTTCAGTAGTTTAGTTGGAATAGGGTCCAGTATGCAGCTTGAGGGTTTGGAGGCCATGATTATTTTCATCATTGTGTCAAGAGATATAGTACTAAAACACTTTAGTATCTCCCTTGAGCCAAGGTCCTGGCAGAGTTGTGCAGACTCTGGACAATGAAGCCCTGGAGGAATACCCAGATTTAAAGAGGAGTCCGTAATTTGCTTTCTAATGATCATGATCTTTTCCTCAAAAAAGTTCATAAATTTATTACTGCTGAAGTGAAAGCCATCCTCCATTTGCGAATGCTGCTTTTTAGTTAGCTTTGCGACAGTGTCAAAAAGAAATTTCGGATTGTTCTTATTTTCCTCAATTAAGTTGGAAAAATAGGATGATCGTGCAGCAGTGAGGGCTCTTCGATACTGCACGGTACTGTCTTTCCAAGCTAGTCGGAAGACTTCCAGTTTAGTGTGGCGCCATTTCCGTTCCAATTTTCTGGAAGCTTGCTTCAGAGCTCGTGTATTTTCTGTATACCAGGGAGCTAGTTTCTTATGACAGATGTTTTTAATTTTTAGGGGTGCAACTGCATCTAGGGTATTGCGCAAGGTTGAATTGAGTTCCTCGGTTAGGTGGTTAACTGATTCTTGTCCTCTGACGTCCTTGGGTAGGCAGAGGGAGTCTGGAAGGGCATCAAGGAATCTTTGGGTTGTCTGAGAATTTATAGCACGACTTTTAATCTTCCTTGGTTGGGGTCTGAGCAGATTATTTGTCGCAATTGTAAACGCAATAAAATGGTGGTCCGATAATCCAGGATTATGAGGAAAAACATTAAGATCCACAACATTTATTCCATGGGACAAAACTAGGTCCAGAGTATGACTGTGGCAGTGAGTAGGTCCAGAGACATGTTGGACAAAACCCACTGAGTCGATGATGGCTCCGAAAGCCTTTTGGAGTGGGTCTGTGGACTTTTCCATGTGAATGTTAAAGTCACCAAAAATTAGAATATTATCTGCTATGACTACAAGATCCGATAGGAATTCAGGGAACTCAGTAAGGAACACTGCATATGGCCCAGGAGGCCTGTAAACAGTAGCTATAAAAAGTGATTGAGTAGGCTGCATAGATTTCATGACTAGAAGCTCAAAAGACGAAAACGTCATTGTTTTTTTTTTTGTAAATTGAAATTTGCTATCGTAAATGTTAGCAACACCTCCGCCTTTGCCGGATGCACGGGGGGTTTGGTCACTAGTGTAACCAGGGGGTGAGGCCTCATTTAACACAGTAAATTCATCAGGCTTAAGCCATGTTTCAGTCAGGCCAATCACATCAAGATTATGATCAGTGATTAGTTCATTGACTATAACTGCCTTGGAAGTGAGGGATCTAACATTAAGTAACCCAATTTTGAGATGTGAAGGATCACAATCTCTTTCAATAATGGCAGGAATGGAGGAGGTCTTTATACTAGTAAGATTACTGAAGCGAACACCGCCATTTTTAATTTTGCCCAACCAAGATCGAGGCACAGACACGGTCTCAATGGGGAAAGCTGAGCTGACTACGCTAACTGTGCTCGTGGCAGACTCCACTAAGCTGGCAGGCTGGCTAACAGCCTGTTGCCTGGCCTGCACCCTATTTCATTGTGGAGCTAGAGGAGTTAGAGCCCTGTCTATGTTCGTAGATAAGATGAGAGCACCCCTCCAGCTAGGATGGAGTCCGTCACTCCTCAGCAGGCCAGGCTTGGTCCTGTTTGTGGGTGAATCCCAGAAAGAGGGCCAGTTATCTACAAATTCTATCTTTTGGGAGGGGCAGAAAACAGTTTTCATCCAGCGATTGAGTTGTGAGACTCTGCTGTAGAGCTCATCACTCCCCCTAACTGGGAGGGGGCCAGAGACAATTACTCGATGCCGACACATCTTTCTAGCTGATTTACACGCTGAAGCTATATTGCGCTTGGTGACCTCTGACTGTTTCATCCTAACATCGTTGGTGCCGACGTGGATAACAATATCTCTATACTCTCTACACTCGCCAGTTTTAGCTTTAGCCAGCACCGTCTTTAGATTAGCCTTAACGTCGGTAGCCCTGCCCCCTGGTAAACAGTGTATGATCGCTGGATGATTAGTTTTAAGTCTAATACTGCGGGTAATGGAGTCGCCAATGACTAGGGTTTTCAATTTGTCAGAGCTAATGGTGGGAGCCGTCGGCGTCTCAGACCCCACAACGGGAGGAGCAGAGACCAGAGAAGTCTCGGCCTCCGACTCCGACTCGCTTAATGGGGAGAACCGGTTGAAAGTTTCTGTCGGCTGAATAAGCGACACCGGTTGAGCATTCCTACAGCGTTTCCCTCCAGAAGCCATGAGAAAGATGTCCGGCTGCGGGGACCGTGCGAGGGGGTTTATACTAACGTTACTATCTGTACTTGCTGGTGGCACAGACGCTGTTTCATCCTTTCCTACACTGAAATGACCCTTGCCTAACGATTGCGTCTGAAGCTGATTAACTGTTCATCAGTCTTATGGCTTTGGGGTAGAAGCTGTTAAAGAGCCTTTTGGTCCCAGACTTGGCACTCCGGTACCACTTGCCGTGCGGTAGCAGAGAGAATAGTCTATGACTTGAACAGCTGGAGTCTTTGACAATTTTTAGGGCTTTCCTCTGGTATAGAGTGCCTGCATGGCAGGGAGCTCGGCCTCAGTGATGTATTGGGCCATACACACTACCCTCTGTAGTGCCTTGAGGTCAGAATCCATGCAGTTGCCATACTAAGCAGTGATGCAGCCAGTCAAGATCCTCTCAATGGTGCAGCTGTAGAACGTTTTGAGGATCTGAGAGCCCATGCCAAAATCTTTCAGCCTCCAGAGGGGGAAGAGGCTTTGTCGTGCCCTCTTCACGACTGTGTTGGTGTGTTTGGACCATGATAGGTCCTTAGTGATGTGGACACAGAGGAACTATAAAAACATTTTTTACACACATCATATGTGTCCATTACAATCTATGCAAGAATCGGAATGTAGGATTTGTCAATAGTACTTGAAAACGGGAATAAAACAGTAAATAAAGTATTACCACACAAAGCATTTTCTGATGGTGATTTCAAGTTTTATTGTCACATGCACAAGTACAGTGAAATTACTTTCTTGCGAGCTCTTTTCCCAACAATGCAGTAATCAATATCAATATATTGTGTTCTACTATAAAATAAATTATAAGAAATAAGAACAACACTAAAAAGTCCTGGGATACTGGAGCGGTAGAGGTAGAACATCTCATTCCAAAGTCATGGGCATTAATATGGAGTTGGTCCCCCCTTTGCTGCTATAACAGCCTCCACTCTTCTGGGAAGGCTTTCCACAAGATTTTGGAACATTGCTGTGTGGACTTGCTTCCATTCATCCACAAGAGCATTAGTGAGGTCATGCACTGTTGGGCGATTAGGCCTGGCTCACAGTCAGTGTTCCATTTCATCCCAAAGGTCAGGGCTCTGTGCAGGCCAGTTAAATTATTTTGACTGGCCTGCACTAACCATTTCTGTATGGACCTCGCTTTGTGCATGGTAATTGTATCTGGTAGTGTTAATATTTCCCTTCACTGGAACAAAGGATCCTAGCCCAAAACCATGAAAATCAATCCCAGACTATTATTCCTCCTCCACCAAACTTTACAGTTGGCACTATGCATTGGTGCAGGTAGCGTTCTCCTGACATCCGCCAAACCCAGATTCGTCCATCGGACTGCTAGATGGTGAAGCGTGATTCATCACTCCAGAGAACGCGTGTCCACTGCTCCAGAGTCCCATGGCGGTGATCTTTACCCCACTCCGTCCGACGCTTGGCATTGCGCATGGTGATCTTAGGCTTGTGTGTGGCTGCTCGGCCATGGAAACCCATTTCATGAAGCTCCTGATGAACAGTTTTTGAGCTGATGTTACTTCCAGTGACAGTTTGGAACTTGGTAGTGAGTGTTGCAACCGAGGAAGCTATGCACTTCAACACTCGGCTGTCCTGTTCTGTGAGCTTGTGTGGCCTACCACTTTGCGGCTGAGCTGTTGTTGCCCCTAGACGTTCGCACTTACAGTTGACGCGGGCAGCTCTAGCGCGGCAGAAATTAGACGAACTGGCTTGTTGGTAGTGTGGCATCCTATGACAGTGCCACGTTGAAAGTCCCTGAGCTCTTCAGTAAGGCTATTCTACTGCCAATGTTTGTCTATGGAGTTTGCATGGCTGTGTGCTCAATTCTAGCACCTGACATCAATGGATGTGGCTGAAATAGCCGAATCCACTCATTTTCAGGGGTGTCCACATGCTTTTGGAAATATAGTGTATGTATAGGGGTAACGTGACTTGGCATTAGGATATATGATAAACAGAGTAGCAGCAGTGTATAGAGTAGTAGCAGTTTGCAGATAGCTCTGACAGTCGACGGCCTCCCAGTCCAGGCTGTGGTAGACACTGGAGCTGAAATGACAATCATCTCTGAGAGCCTTTACCAGCAGCTCCCTGTAGTGATAAAACTTCTCTCAAGAAGACATGACTTCAGAATGCTGAGTCGGGGATAGACATGACTGCCATGGATGGACCAAAAGTTACATTCCAGATCGGCACAAGGAGCTTTGAATGGGAGGTAACTCCGTCCTCCTCGGCCTGGACCTGTTGAGAGCTGGAAATGTAACTATCCATGCCAGTGGAAGAGTCTTTATCAAGGAGGAACCTTTGACTGCCAAAATCACTGGAGGCAACGGATCAGACTACTTCGTAGCTCAGGTGCTCCTGGAGAAAGATGCAACCTTGGCATCAGAGTGTGAAATGTCTAGTTTGGGGTGAAGTTAACCATACGAAGCCCGGTCTTACTGCCTCTAAGTATCACAGAAAGTGTCACCACAACCAAAATGTGCCTTGGCCCCCTGGCCAAAACTTTCCTGATGATCCCTCCAACCCATCCAGACCAGTTGAGCAGGATGAAGCATGCACTCGTGGGGAACAGTCTGAAAGTGCACTGCGGCCAGAGATTAAAAGAGTGACTGCTGCAACAGACCTACCTGAACATTTCCAGGCCATGTTTGTTGCTTCAAGCGAAGCACTCAGTAGGGAAAAACAACAACAGTCAATGTCCCTTTATGCAATGACCAACATTGACTTAGGCTACATGTCTGCTGTCACCCACACTGGAGCGGCTAGGCCAGTACATCAACCGATACGACTGACATTTTTCGGGTTCCAAGGAAAAGAGGAAATGCACCTCAAGGCAATGGTGGAAGCAGATGTCGTCACTCCATCCGCTTCAGAGTGGGCATCCCCCGTTGCCATAGTTCGTAAGAAGTATTGTGGAATCCGCTTGTATGTCGATTACCGCCGCCTCAATAGCCTGACAGCCAAGGATGCGTAGCCCTTCCCCAAGAGGGAAGTGTGTCTTCATGTCCTTGGGGGATCCAATGTCATCTCCACGTTAGATCTTCATTCTGGCTACAGGATGATAGCAGTGGATGAAAAGAACCAGGAGAAGATGGTGTTTATCACTAAATATGGGCTCTATGAGTGTATCTGTATGCCATTTGGCCTTTGTAACGCTCCACATTTCAGAGGGCCAATGTAGCTCGTCCTCCATGGACTCCAATGGAAACACCATTAATCCATCTGGATGACATCATCATCCTGGTGAGAGGAGTTGAGAGCCTAGAACTTCCTGCAGATGTCTTCCAACTCCAAGTAAGAATTCCAAGTAAGAATTCCTGTTCTTAAGGCATGTCATGCGTGGTGAAGGCATAAGTTCCAACCCTGCTCTGATCAAGGATGTGCAAACCTGTCAACCTTGTAGTAATGTGCAAGAACTGCAAGCCTTCATAGGATTAGGCAATTAGTACCGCAAGTTCGTTCCAGCATTTGCGGTACTGGTCAGCCCACTCAATATTTTCCTCAAGAAGGAAGCTAAATTCCAGTGGAGAGCAGAGCACCAGAATGCCTTCTCTCAGCGTAAGGAGAAACTGACAACAGCCCCAGTGCTAGAGTATCCAGCTGCAAAAGGGAAGTACATCCATGACATGCATGCCACCAACCACAGCATTAGAGCAGTGCTGTCACAACTACAGTGGGAAGAAGAGAGAGTTATCACCTATGCAAGCACCCACCTCACGCCAGCTCAGCAGAAGTACTGGGTCACCAGGCATGAGTTACGGGCCATTGTCAGCTACACCCGCCAATTCTATCACTATCTCCTTGGCCGGAAGTTCCTACTGTGCAGTGACATCAAAGGGGCTGCAGTAGAGCGAGTCAAGAGCTTGAAGTTCCTCGGTGTCTTAGGACTTAAAATGATCCACACATACGCGCCCAGTCATGAAGAAGGCACGACAGTGCCTCTTCCCCTCAGGAGGGAGAAAAGCTTTGTCATGTCCCCTAAACCCTCAAGAAGTTCTACAGCTGCACCAATGAGAGCATCTTTACTGGTTGCATCAATGCTTGGTATGGCAACAGCACCCCCCTTGAGCGCATGGCACTAAAGAGCTTTGTGTGGACAGCCCAGTACATCACTGGGGCTGAGATCCCTGACATCCAGGACCTCTGTATCAGCGGTGTGAAAGTAAGGCCCCGAAAATCACGCCATAGACTGTTCTTTTTGCTTCTGCAACAAATCCAACAGATCCACGGAAGATGCCATTTCCATCACTATTCACACAGCCATAACACATCTGGACAAGAGGATCACCTATGTGAGAATGCTGTTCATTGACTACAGTTTAAACGTTCAACACTATTGTTTCCTCCAAGCTCAACACCAAGCTCAGAGCCCTTGGTCTGGACATAACCCTTTGTAACTGGATCCTGGACTAGGCAGACCACAGGCTATGAGGATTGGCAACAACAACACACCCCCCACACTGACTCTTAATACAGGGGACCCCCAGGTGTGTGGCCAATTGAGATAGTTTGGGATGAGTTGGACCGCAGAGTGAAGAAAAATGTCCACTCTAGGATATTCAGAGACTTGTCCCAAACCCACTACTGCGTTGTCTTGGCTGTATGCTTAGGGCCATTGTCCTGTTGGAAGGTGAACCTTCACCCCAGTCTGAGGTTGTGAGTGCTCTGGAATTTGTTTTCATCAAGGATCTTTGTATTTTGCTCCATTCATCTTTCCCTGGGTCCTGACTTGTCTCCCAGTCCCTGTCGCTGAAAAACATCCCTACAGCATGATGCTGCCACCACGCTTCACCGTAGGGATGATGCCAGGCTTCCTCCACTTCTTTACATTTTAGTCATTTAGCAGATGCTCTAATCCAGAGCGACTTACAGTAGTTAATGCATACATTTCAAAACTTTTTCTCCGTACTGGTCCCCCGTGGGAATCGAACCCACAACCCTGGCGTTGCAAACACCATGCTCTACCAACTGAGCCACACGGGACTTTTGCCTTTTTACCTTTGTTTTATCAGACCAGAGAATCTTGTTTCTCATGGTCTGAGAGTCTTTAGGTGCCTTTTGGCAAACTCCAAGCGGGCTGTCATGTGCCTTTTTCTTAGAAGTGGCTTCCGTCTGGCTCCTCTACCATAATGGCCTGATTGGTGGAGTGCTGCAGAGACGTTCATCCTTTTGGAAGGTTCCGCCATCTCCACAGGGGAACTCTGGAGTTCTGTCAGAGCGACCATCGGGTTCTTGCTCACCTCCCTGACAAAGGCCCTTCTCCTCCGATTGCTCAGTTTGGCCGGGCGTCCAGCTCTAGGAAGAGTCTTGGTGGTTCCAAACTTCTTTCCTTCAAGAATGACGGAGGCTACTTTTTCATTTTGAGCACCTGCCCCCCTGCATATGTGTCTGTCTGTCTGTTTCTGTGTGTATGTTTGCCTACTTTAGTCTGTGTGTGTGTGTCTCCCTCTTTTTCCCTCTGGGCTGTGTTGTGCTCCAACAGCGTTATTGTCATAGGACAATGGGGGTGCCATGATCCTTCGAGGCCATCTGTCACCAGAGAGGGTGCCAGTACACAAAAGGGTAGATGAGGGGTGCGTGTCTAGATGTGTGGTGTAAGCAAGTGGTAGAGCAGTTGAGTGTGTGTGAGGAAGTGGGTGTTTGGGGTATCAGCTGTTCAGAGTCTTCATGTCATTCTGTTGTAGTCCTCCACTGCTTCCTGTCACTCAGTTGTAGTTTTCCATGGTGTGTGTGCGTGTCTTATGTGTGTCTTCTACAGTGAGTCTTTATAATAATCATCAGTTGGCTCAATTAAATCGAACCTCCACTACAGTATTCATATCGTAGCATACCTATTTTCACATGGTCAAATAACATTGCAGAATTCTAACCTGCATTACAACAACAAAAAATTGCAGCCGAAGCTTCAGTGGGTTATGTGCTAGCAACACGTTTCTATAATAGTGAAATTACGTTATGGGGAGTAGATGCATTTACACGGCAATTAGTAATTGCCTGTTAACATCTAATAGCCTCGAAATGAGCAAAAGTGTTTTGGATGGGGTAAAGAAAAGGCGAAAACATGAGTTGTGACTCTGGACATCACAGGTTCAATTGATTTTAGTTTTTCTGTTTTAACACCCAAACCCTAACCCTAACGTTAACCACTCATAATTAATGCCTAAACTTAACCCTAAAGGTTCTTGCATCCTAGAAGTAAAAGTTTTGAGGAGTTAATGTCACGGTGGCAGGTAGCCTAGCGGTTAAGAGCATTAGGCCAGTAACCGAATGGTGGCTGATTCGAATTCCTGAGCCGACAAGTGGAAATATCTGTTGATGTGCCCTTGAACAAGGCACTTAACCTCTATTGCTCCTGTAAGTCGCTCTGGTCAAGAGCATCTGCTATATGACTAAAAAGTAAAACATAAATAATGTTTACGAGTGAATGGTGACTGAATGACAGCTGACAGGATGTGTTGAGCAGTTATTATTGGTTCAAGATGGGGTTCGTATTTGGCTGTTTAGAAGTTCGAAATGGGTGATCATAATTGCATTGCATTTTCGAGTAGACTCCATTTACAGATACAGTATGTGATCTTCCTCTGACATTCTGTTTGTGTCTCACTGGGTCCCATGTTTTTCTTTGCCCTTAGTTTACAGTTGGCACCTCTCCTCTTTGCATATTTCCCCCAAAAATGTACATCCCCGTTCCCCACCCTAAAATACCTTGTCTGTCTCTCTTATACACACACATATACAGGCATGCACATGCAAACACATTTTGAGACCCTTAGACTTAGTTGTGCGAGTTACATTTTGAATTGGTCGCACATTCTACCTGGTCACCTCAATTAAACTGTCCTATTGTTTGGGTGGATAAAACCATGAATTTGTTAAACAGTGAAGTTTATTATCTTTATGATTATGATTCCTGTAATAAAAGTGTCTGCCCTGTTACTGTGCCTGCCTGTTTCGCTGGGGAAAGTTGCTGTAATGGGCGAGCCTTTCACCCCCCCCCCCCTTGTGCCCCTCATGATTGTATAACACTTCAAAATGCAATTGTGGGAAGAAAAAACACAACTTTGGAAGCAACTAGCTGTCCAAATAAAGAGAGGAGGGTATCAGCTTTCTGTTGGTATAATTTTTCTCAATGATCATTATTGTGCTCAAAACACACTGTTTTACACTCAAGATATCTGATATGTCTCTGAAATACGAACCACGCAAAAATACGCAAATACGCATCGCTAGTGCACCAGGCCTCATTGCAAAAAAAACATTCTTAGGACATTGTATTTCCTGTTAGATTAACACATGGCTACTAGCAGTACGTGTTATATTTAGAGTTAACCATCTAGCCTAATGTGTTTTGAGTTTCCAGTTCCTCAGGGGGTGAATTAGAACCAATTGAATTAGGCTAATATATCATTTTAGTGCACATAAAGATGAAGGCAAATTCATCTCTATTGAATAAAAAAAATTGAAAAATCTGGAGCCCTATTTTGACAGTAAAATACAATAAAAATAGCATAATTGTGAACGCATAATTAATGACAATCTCTGGATTAGGTTGCATACCTAAATATTTTAAGTCATGCATTCCTTCTTGGATATGTTAGTCAGATGTAATAACTTAGTAGTCTGTTATTAATAAAGCATTGTGACTTAATAAGATGATGAGCCATATGTATTCTATTGTGTGACGCACATTTTTTTGAGGAAGTGCCACCAAATCATGGGCTGGTGCCACCAACTGAAAAGGTTTGTGGCACCAGTGCCAACAGGGGAAAATGTTAGTCTGGAGCCCTGGGTTACTGTCAACTCTCCGTGAGACATCTGAAGAGATTGGATGGGTGTGAGTACTGCAGGGGAAGCTAAATACCAAATTGCTAATGACAAATGTAGTCTTTTAAAAGGGGGGAGTCAAGCAGAGGGAAAGGAGCAAATTATTCGATTGGAATTAGTCCTAAGGAATGAACTATCAACAATCAGTTCATGTGTGGTGAGTGTTGTCACAAAAACAATGTGTGTGTGTGTTTCCCTCCTACCTGTTTGTCTCCCTGTCTCCCCCTGCCTGACACTGAGAGGATGACACAGGCCACTGTGTTATGTTAGAGAGAGCGAGAGAGAGAGAGAGAGAGAGAGAGAGAGAGAGAGAGGTCAAAGGAATATGGGAGGGAGAGGGAACGAGGAGTGGGAGAGAAGAAAATAGACTGAAAGAAAGGGAGGATGAAAGAAAGGATGCTATAGAGCCAATAAGGAAGGGATAGAGCATGGGGAAGACGCAGATAAAATAAGAGAATTAGGGAAAGTGCTAATAAAAGATAGGAGACAAAAAAAGAGAGGGGAGAAACATTGAGTGAGAGAGAGAACCTTAGACTAAAGAAGAGACTTGAGAGATAAAGTAAGGGGAGCGAGAGAGATATCAAATGTAAGGGAGAGAGACAGATCGCGAGGGTGAGGGATAGAGTGAGAGAGCAAGAGAAACAGAGAGTAAGGAAAATACAGAGAATGAGACAGGGGAGATGTGAGAGAAACATAATTAAAGGGAAGAGACAGAACAAGAGAGAAAAGAGGGAGACAGAAAAGAGAGAAATTGAAAGAAACAAATGTAAGGGAGAGAGACAGCGACAGAGGCAGAGCGAGTTAGAGAGAGACAGAGTAAAAGAGAAGGAAAGCGGGGAGGGAGAGACAGTGAGAAAGTAAGAGAATCAGAATGTTAGGGAGAGAGAGAGAGAGGTAATGAGAAAGAGAGAAACAGAAAGTAAGAGAGGGACAGCAAAAGAGAGAAAGGAGAGATGGAGTGAGAGAAACAGAATGTTAGGGAGTGAGAGGAATAGAGAGTGAGGGAGTGTGACAAACAGTGAGTAAGAGAGAGACAGAGGGGAGAGATAAAGCGCGAGAAACAGAGTAAGGGACTAAAGGAGAGAGAGAAAATGATAGAGAAACAGAATGCAAGGGAGAGAGACAGAGCAAGACAGAGGGAGAGGCCTTTCTTCTGCGTGGAATGTCTAATGAGAGCCCTGCGGAGCCTGGGTATGCGCGGCACGACAGTAATGAACAGTGGCAGGCTCGCACGGCGCGCCCATGAGCTTTATTATTCACAAGCATACATCAGAATACGGTGGAGGAAATTATGCAAATGCAGGAAAGAGAGAGAGGGCAAGAGAGAGAAGGTAGAGAGCGAGAGGAAAGGGAGGGGGTGCTGAAAGGAATGGGGGTGGTGGTGGATGCGGGGGTTAGTGGGGAGCTCTATCTAACAACTCTATCAGTTTTATATTGAAATAAAAAATGTGTTAAACTTATTTAAAATGTATAGACAGACACTGTGAAGAGTAGGTTGGGTTTCTTTCCCTTTTTATTCGGCAAGGTGATGGGCTACGGTATATTGAAATCAGTAAAACATTATTAAAAAGGAGTGCAGTGTGGGGTCTTGTGTGTGTGTTCATATTTACATGTATGATTGCGTGTATGTGTGTGCACGAGCATGCAAATGCAAATGCATGTGCACCTGTGTGAGTGTGTGAGTGTGTGTAGCCTCACATGTTTATGTGTTTGTGTGTATCTGCGTTCATTTGCATAGTCGTAGTGCTCTGAGATCAGTACTGGAGAGCGGATCACATTGCACAATTCCCCAGTACCCTAAGTGCCTGGAAGACTGGCAGCTCTTTTCATGTTGTTTTCCCAGGTACTGGGGCATTGGATGAGTCCCACTCCCCAACCAATGCAGCTCTTCACTGGGCCCAGGGCTCAGCACAGCTGGGCACCCACACTGACACCTGATTCCCCGCAATCTGATGCCCACTCCTCATCCCCCTGGCACCACCATCACTACTATCACCAGTCACCACTGGCAGTTTGGCTAAGCACAGGAAGTCCAGCTTTCCCATGCCCATGTCAGGGCTGCGAGTGGTACCCTTCATGAAGATAAGGAAAGTCAACTCAATGGAATATCGGAATATCAATGAAAGGACAAGCAAGACTGTTACACACCTTCCTCCTTATGCTCATGTTTTCTTTCTCTCTCTCTTTTACTGTCCATTACCTCCTTTTTACTATAGCCCTTTTCCCATTTTTAAACTTCTCCTCTCCTCCATCCCTCGCTTCCTTTCTCCATCCTGCCTCACTTTCTCTACTTGCCTCTTTCCTCATCTCTTTCCCTCTACCCGTTTCGCTGTGATTTTTGGATTACGTCCCTCGTCTCATGTTCCTTGACATCTCTTCTCTGAGGAGCCATGGAATCCCTTTTCCATATCCATCCGTCTATCTATCACTACCTGGATATCATATTCCCTCCATCGCTTCCCATCCAGCAATTCATTCCTCTTTGTTCTCCTAACCAAGATCCTCGGTTCCTTCCAATCTCCCTCTTATCCTGTTTTATTAATGGGAAAGTGCTATCATCTGTATGACTCCCGCTCATTGCTGTTCCCTACTGTAACTTACAGGGAACTGAAACGCTTGTAAGGAGGTGTCATGAGTGAAATGAATCACCGCTTGGAAGTTGTTGTTCCATATGGCTCTGTGAAGACTGAGGAGTCGTTTGATGTGTACCTCAAGTGGTTGAAACTAGTGAACATGTCTAAGGCCATTGATTTACCTTGTGACAGAAATATGTTCTATCATCTCTTGCTTAATGTCAAACTTCGATGCAGATTACAACAGAGCTACACAGACAGATTTGGTTCTGAAGGCCCATCCAAATCAGAAAGAGTGTACTGACGCAAGGGGAACATTGCAATTTCCATATATCTGAGTCTAGCACCCTCCACCAGTGCAACCAGTCATAACAGATTTTGTTTCAATGAAGATGAAAAATCAGTCTGTGTGTGTATCAATATTAACAGTTGTGACCTTGATTTTCTTTGATGTTCCAGAGCTCTATCCGGGGTCATTTGAGCAGTTCTGTGAACAGTGAATGGGGGAAAGGGACAATTTCAACTCCAGTGTTCCCATTTATATTTCCACTGTGGCCTTATCCAGTGTTTACATAATCTGTGCTGGTAAGGCCTCTGCTCAGTCGTTCTGACTACACCAAACTGCCCATATGAGGAAAGGCCCAAGACTGCAACCCAGGGTTCAGTATTAACAGCCATATCCTTGGCAGTTTGGACCTAGCACCAAAGGCACTGGGAAGTCCTTAGCTAGCAGCCATTTTGGGTTCACTGTGACTGTCAAAAAGGGACATGTGCCACAACCTTGGTAAGTCATCAGAATAAAATTACATCAGAGCTTACGACAATTTAAAGCAGCTTCATACTAGAAATATGAACACTTTAATTATGAAGACAAATCTAAATCAGATGTCACTGAAACTTGTGGAACAGATACTGGTGAAATGTGCTTCTGAGTTTAACTTAGTTTGAGTTAGAACTCTAGTTTAGAAGGCAGCCATTTTGAATTCTGGTTAGTTTGGAATTTATTTCAAGGCATACTTTCACAGTCAGTGACCACTCAGACAGGTACACTGTCCATTAGATAGAGCCCCCACTCTTCTGTGTCCTGGGTCAATGGGAGAGAAAACACAAAACATGTCCCCTCTTCTCCTTCTCTTTTGTAGCCATCAATCGCTCCATTACCCCGTGTCCATGTTTTGGGGATGCCATGGAGGGGGTCTCAAACTGATTTTACCCATCCTCTTTGCCCTGCCCTGCCCTCCATCTATCACTCTCTTCCCCTCTCCTCTCCTCTTTATTTTTTTACTTCATTGCCATTGTTTGTTTTTGATTTGTTTAATAAGGGTTAACTGTCAGTGGTCTCATGTGGAAGACATTCTCCTTTTTATTCACGTACCGATTCAAAACACACGCAATATTGAAGTATGAGGCACCTGTCTTGTTCCTGCATTCCGGCCCTGTCTGTGTGATGGAAGGTGATGCCCAGATCTCCTTGCTTTGCTCAAAATCTGAATATTGCAAAAGGCTCATGAATAAGTAATATGTTTGGATCAAAAAATGTTAAACAAGGAAAGAAATACCCCCCAAAAAATAGAAAATAATAAAAAATGAAATACATTTTAAAATACTGAATTTGGAATAATAAATAAACATATTAATATATATATATATTTTTGTAAGAATTATTAACCCGATACGGCATCTCATGTTAATCCACACAAATGAAGGCTCTAGGCCATATTGTTTTAGTGAGGAGGTGGGGGTTACATAGAAGAGTGTGTGTGTGTGTGTGTGTGTGTGTGTGGGTATATTTACAATGTGTTTGCATTGGTATGCATGTGCATAGCATAAGTGCATGTATGTGTGCAATTGTTTATTCCCAATCGTGCCTGTATGTCTCTCCATGTGTATGTATGCCTTACGTATCCGTCGCTGGGGGGAATCCATTAATTCCTTCCTTCACCTCCGTCACAGTGATATGTCAGTGAATGTGTACAATTAGTGATGCACTGTATCCCATTAATACTACGGAGTTACGAGCCCATGTGCATTGCTCTAGATAAGGACATCCTAGAACCTAAGAATAGGCATGATGATAGCGCAGTGTGGGATTCAGGGAAGGGTTTGGTTGGTTTACGTTTATGAAGAGGTTACTCTCAGACTGTCCATCTCACTCGATGTGGAGGCACAGCCAGGCATTCATACCTGTTCCAACTGGGTATTGAATTTTGAGCACTGACCTAGACATGACCTACCCATAATGCACCAGGGTATGCATTACAGAATAATAGTGAAGACATCAAAACTATGAAATAACACATATGGAATCATGTGTCAAAAAAATTTAATAAAAATAAATGTAGAAACCAAAAAGTGTTAAACAAATCCAAATATATTTTATATTTGAGATTCATCAAAGTAGCCAACGGGTGGTTACTTTGAAGAATCTCAAATATAAAATATATTTGGATTTGTTTAACACTTTTGGTTACTACATTTATTCATTTTTTTTCACACAGGATTCTATATGTGTTATTTTATAGATGTCTTCACTATTATTCTACAATGTAGAAAATAGTAAAATAAAGAAACTCTTGAATAAGTAAGTGTGTCCAAACTTTGACTGGTACAGTATGTATATAAATACTGTGTCAAGCAAGACTATAATGCACCTACTAGTAGTTATAGTCATAAACACTGCTCAAAAAAATAAAGGGAACACTTAAACAACACATCCTAGATCTGAATGAAAGAAATAATCTTATTAAATACTTTTTTCTTTACATAGTTGAATGTGCTGACAACAAAATCACCCAAAAATAATCCATGGAAATCCAATTTATCAACCCATGGAGGTCTGGATTTGGAGTCACACTCAAAATTAAAGTGGAAAACCACACTCCAGGCTGATCCAACTTTGATGTAATGTCCTTAAAACAAGTCAAAATGAGGCTCAGTAGTGTGTGTGGCCTCCACGTGCCTGTATGACCTCCCTACAATGCCTGGGCATGCTCCTGATGAGGTGGCGGATGGCCTGTTGAGGGATCTCCTCCCAGACCTGGACTAAAGCATCCGCCAACTCCTGGACAGTCTGTGGTACAACTTGGCGTTGGTGGAAGGAGCGAGACATGATGTCCCAGATGTGCTCAATTGGATTCAGGTCTGGGGAACGGGCGGGCCAGTCCATAGCGTCAATGCCTTCCTCTTGCAGGAACTGCTGACACACTCCAGCCACATGAGGTCTAGCATTGTCTTGCATTAGGAGGAACCCAGAGCCAGCCACACCAGCATATGGTCTCACAAGGGGTCTGAGGATCTCATCTCGGTACCTAATGGCAGTCAGGCTACCTCTGGCGAGCACATGGAGGGCTGTGAAGGCCCCCCAAAGAAATGCCACCCCACACCATAACTGACCCACTGCCAAACCGGTCATGCTGGAGGATGTTGCAGGCAGCAGAACGTTCTCCACGGCGTCTCCAGACTCTGTCACGTCTGTCACATGTGCTCAGTGTGAACCTGCTTTCATCTGTGAAGAGCACAGGGCGCCAGTGGTGAATTTGCCAATCTTGGTGTTCTCTGGCAAATGCCAAACGTCCTGCACGGTGTTGGGCTGTAAGCACAACGCCCACCTGTGGACGTCAGGCCCTCATACCACACTCATGGAGTCTGTTTCTGACCGTTTGAGCAGACACATGCACATTTGTGGCCTGCTGGAGGTCATTTTGCAGGGCTCTGGCAGTGCTCCGCCTGCTCCTCCTTGCACAAAGGCGGAGGTAGCGGTCCTGCTGCTGGGTTGTTGCCCTCCTACGGCCTCCTCCACATCTCCTGATGTACTGGCCTGTCTCCTGGTAGCGCCTCCATGCTCTGGACACTACGCTGACAGACACAGCAAACCTTCTTGCCACAGCTCGCATCGATGTGCCATCCTGGATGAGCTGCACTACCTGAGCCACTTGTGTGGGTTGTAGACTCCGTCTCATGCTACCACTAGAGTGAAAGCACCGCCAGCATTCAAAAGTGACCAAAACAGCCAGGAAGCATAGGAAATGTGAAGTGGTCTGTGGTCTTCACCTGCAGAACCACTCCTTTATTGGGAGTGTCTTGCTTATTGCCTATAATTTCCACCTGTTGTCTATTCCATTTGCACAACAGCATGTGAAATTTATTGTCAATCAGTGTTGCTTCCTAAGTGGACAGTTTGATTTCACAGAAGTGTGATTGACTTGGAGTTACATTGTGTTGTTTAAGTGTTCCCTTTATTTTTTTGAGCAGTATATATAATGTGTGATTCAGTCATGTAACTATTGCGTTCCAAACTTGTTTATGAATTAAATTCTGTGACAACTAAGTGATTCGTTGCTGTTTGCTGCGGCACAACTTTCTTAGAAGGTCAACATATGACCCTTGATGCATGAGTGAGAGCAATACAGCAAGCCCACTCCCTTAAGAAGTTGTACACTGAGAATCAGTAGTATGAGCATCATTTTGATAACAAGTAACTTATTTATGAATGACCATGAGTGTCTGTAAATGTCTTGCGTGTATTTCTCAGGCATGTGTGCAGTCCTGTGGTACATGCTGCAATCATGTGCTCCAGGTTTAGTAGGAAAGTAATGCCTAATGTCCCTAGAATACACATAGTATGTTACAAGTCTAGCTCCTGTGGAGAAATGCATGTCTCTAAAGTGGTTGAGAAGTTTTGCTAACGTAATGTAATGCTTGCAGTGTGGTTTTGCTGTTACCTTCAGAGCTTCATAATATGCTGCAGGCCAATACAAACTCTTCTCACACCATCGTCCTCTTCTGTCCCTCTTTATACACCTATGACCTTCCCCTGTCTCCTTCCATCTCTCCTTTACTCATCATCCCCTTTGTCTCTCTCCTGCTTTCTCTATCTCACCCTCATTTGTTTCTCTCCCCTCTGTGTCCATCCCTCTCTCCATCCCTGTCTCTCTCCCACACCCCTACACCCCCCTCTCATCTCCTATCCACCCTTCTGTCTCTGCCTCTGTCTCTCTCCAGACTCCTCCTCCTCTACCATCCCCCACTATTTCAGCCCTGTTTTTCCATCCAGCCAGATGGAGTCAGACACGGGTCCCTGCCTAGAGGGAGCTGGGCTGGGGATGGATGGGGCTACTGGAGGTGTATACCTGTGTCTGGATGCTGGCTACTGGATGTGGTGTTGCAGCCCAGTCTCCAATAATTAGGCTACTCACCGGTGTGTGTGTGGGTGTATGTGTGCGCGATTGTGTGCGCGCGCCTCTAAGGCTGCGTTTACACAGGCATCGCAATTCTGATATTTTTTCCACTAATTGGTCTTTTGACCAATTACATCTGATGTTTTCACATCCAATCATTTTCAGAGCTGATCTGATCAGTCATAAGACAAAATATCAGAATTGAGCTGTCTGTGTAAACACAGCCTGTGTCTGTGTGTACGCGTGATGATAGCGTGTGTGTACCTTTATGGCTGCATTTAGACAGGCAGCACAATTCTGATCTTGATCTTTTGACCAATTACATCAACTCTTTTCACACAGAAATCAGGAGCTGTAACCACTATCCCAGCACCATTTCAACTTCAACATCATTAAATCACCTACAGTGGGGGAAAAAAGTATTTGATCCCCTGCTGATTTTGTGCGTTTGCCCACTGACAAAGAAAGGATCAGTCTATAATTTTAATGGTAGGTTTATTTGAACAGTGAGAAGCAGAATAACAACAAAAATATCCAGAAAAACGCATGTCAAAAATGTTATAAATTGATTTGCATTTTAATGAGGAAAATAAGTATTTGACCCCCTCTCAATCAGAAAGATTTCTGGCTCCCAGGTGTCTTTTATACAGGTAACAAGCTGAGATTAGGAGCACACTCTTAAAGGGAGTGCTCCTAACCGCAGCTTGTTACCTGTATAAAAGACACCTGTCCACAGAAGCAATCAATCAATCAGATTGCAAACTCTCCACCATGGCCAAGACCAAAGAGCTCTCCAAGGATGTCAGGGACAAGATTGTAGACCTACACAAGGTTGGAATGGGCAACAAGACCATCGCCAAGCAGCTTGGTGAGAAGGTGACAACAGTTGGTGCGATTATTCGCAAATGGAAGAAACACAAAAGAATTGTCAATCTCCATCAGCCTGGGGCTCCATGCAAGATCTCACCTCGTGGAGTTGCAATGATGATGAGAACGGTGAGGAATCAGCCCAGAACTACACGGGAGGATCTTGTCAATGATCTCAAGGCAGCTGGGACCATAGTCACCAAGAAAACAATTGGTAACACACTACGCCATGAAGGACTGTAATCCTGCAGCGCCCGCAAGGTCCCCCTGCTCAAGAATACATATACATGCCCGTCTGAAGTTTGCCAGTGAACATCTGAATGACTCAGAGGACAACTGGTGAAAGTGTTGTGGTCAGATGAGACCAAAATGGAGCTCTTTGACATCAACTCAACTCGCCGTGTTTGGAGGAGGAGTAATGCTGCCCATGACCCCAAGAACACCATATCCACCGTCAAACATGGAGGTGGAAACATTATGCTTTGGGGGTGTTTTCCTGCTAAGGGGACAGGACAACTTCACTACATCAACGGGACGATGGACGGGGCCATGTACCGTCAAATCTTGGGTGAGAACCTCCTTCCCTCAGCCAGGGCATTGAAAATGGGTCATGGATGGGTATTCCAGCATGACAATGACCCAAAACACACGGCCAAGGCAACAAAGGAGTGGCTCAAGAAGAAGCACATTAAGGTCCTGGAGTGGCCTAGCCAGTCTCCAGACCTTAATCCCATAAAAAATCTGTGGAGGGAGCTGAAGGTTCGAGTTGCCAAACGTCAGCCTCGAAACCTTAATGACTTAGAGAAGATCTGCAAAGAGGAGTGGGACAAAATCCCTCCTGAGATGTGTGCAAACCTGGTGGCCAACTATAAGAAATGTCTGACCTCTGTGATTGCCAACACGGGTTTTGCCACCAAGTACTAAGTCATGTTTTGCAGAGGGGTCAAATACTTATTTCCCTCATTAAAATGCAAATCATTTTATAAAATTTTTGACATGCGTTTTTCTGGATTTTTTTGTTGTTATTCTGTCTCTCACTGTTCAAATAAATCTACTATTAAAATTATAGACTGATCATTTCTTTGTAAGTGGGCAAACGTACATAATCAGCAGCGGATCAAATACTTTCTTCCCCCACTGTATGCTTAGCCTAATAGAGTGACAACTAAAAGATACCAAAAAATGTTGTCCAATCAATGTAAGATAAATATTATTTGGCTGTCTATGGTTCTGATTTCTGTGTGTGTGTGTGTGTGTGTGTGTGTGTGTGTGTTCGTGTGTGTGCATGCATTCATGCAAGTAGAAAAAACATGTTGACTCACCTTATTGTAGACAAACGCCAATGCCATCCTCCTCTTTCATGTTGACGAAAACTGTCTATGACTCTGTCCTACAATACACTCTTTTATGTTTTGTTGTCCTAGGCTACCTGGCTAAAATGCTTGCTCGCTAGCCTAATTTGCCTTAATGGGCAAAGGTGAGCCAGCTAGTTAACATTAGCCTTCTACATCTAGCTACATATTGAACTTAAATCCTCTCAGGCCAGGGGCACCGCACAATGTATGAATTTATGGTTGGGTCAGAATCGCCATTATAATCATTGGCCAGTACAGAGAATTAAGTAAACTACAAGTCTAAATCCCTATCGCCATCCATGGCTAATTTAGGAAAGGGACAATTTTAGCTAGCTAGTTAGCCACCGGAGGACAACAACACAACGAGATGCAAGTTGTTTCTGTCAGTGACTTTTGGCTCTCGATGTGGTTGGAATGGAGCCAAATCCAAACTGGCTTCCCTTGACACTCATATTTGGTGCGCCAGGACCATTCACAGTTGAGCTCACTCAGTTTAGCGCAACACTGATTGACTATTATTTTTCTTATCAAGGGAGGCCAAATGCTCTCTGGCTTCCCTTGTATTCAATGCTACAGGCAGCAACAATATATTTTTCTCCAGCATCAGATAGATGGCCTGCACATACAGAGACACAGGGGCGCTGTTTCACTCGCTCAGATGCTTTCTCCGGTGAGATGCATTCCGCCTCTTGTGAATTTAAGGAAAATTATGAAACACAGAGCGACGAAAGATATATAATTTTATGTGTTTTTTATTGGGACATTTTGGGGGAAGCCTGGCTTCCCTTGGCACCCATGAATACATGCCGCTGACACACACATGGTGCAATCACATGAACATTCACACACACACACACACACACACGCTGCAATCAAATGGACATTCATACACAGACAAACAGACATGCAATAACAAAATATTCACCTACAAACACATGCAATCACACAAACCTTAGACACACATTCCACATATCTTTATACCTCAAGCATAACCAGCCTAGTAAATGAAACCCAGGACAATCAAATTAGTATATGTTATGTTTGAATGAAAGGACGTATAATTCGAACATCTAGCAGCTCAAAGTTTGTTCAAATCTCACCAAGGACAATTTTAGGACAAAGGACAAAGCATTTTAGCTAATTGGCAACTTTGCAACTACTCACACAGGCTTTTCTACTTAACCCTTTAACGGCCCCTTTTTTCTCAATTTCTGCCTGAATGACGTGCCCAAAGTAAACTGCCTGTTGCTCAGGCCCTGAAGCCAGGATATGCATATAATTGGGACCATTGGAAAGAAAACACTTTGAAGTGTGTAGAAATGTTAAAATAATGTAGGAGAATATAACACATTAGATATGGTAGGAGAAAATCCAAAGAAAAACAAACCAGAACTTTTTTTTTGAGAGAGAGACCATCCTCTTAGAATGGCAAGTATAAGGTCATATTGAAAATTCTCCTTGGATGCAATTCCAATGGATTCCACAAGGTGTCAGCAGTCTATGTTAAAGGCTTCAGGCTTATACCATCAAAAACAAATAAGAAATATCAGTTTTAGTACAGGGACACAGTCTTGGAAATGTGTGCTTGCGTGAAGACAGGACGCACCTGCTAAAATCGGTTTCCTATTGAACATACTTCTTTCCGTAAGAAATATCATAGCTTGATTACATTTTAGGGTATCTGAGGAGTAAATAGAAACGTATTTTGACTTATTGAAAGATAGTTTAGGGGTAGATTTTCAGATTCTTTTCTCTGCATGTTGAACGAGTGGATTACTCAAATCGATGGCGCCAACTAAACTGACTTTTTGGGATATAAAGAATGGTTTTATCTAACAAAATGACACTACATGTTATAGCTGGGACCCTTTGGGTGATAAATCAGAGGAAGATTTTCAAAAAGTAAGTGAATATTTAATCACTATTTGTGAATTTATGAAACCTTTGCCGGTGGAAAAATATTTTGATCTAGGGCGCCGTCCTCAAACAATCGCATGGCATGTTTTCGCTGTAATAGCAACTGTAAATCTGACAGTGCAGTTAGATTAACAAGAATTTCAGCTTTCAGCCAATATAAGACTTATATGTACCTAAATGTTTAATATCCATCATTTTTATGATTATTTATTTGAATTGCTCGCCCTCCAGTTTCACCAGAAGTTGTCCCACTAGCGGGATGCCTAACCCTAACACCTAACTTTAACCCCTAACCCTAATTCCTAGCCTAGCTAACGTTTGCATTAATTAACTAGCTAACATCAGTCAAAACAAATAGGAATTAGTAAGATATATGTATAGCAAATTAGTAGCATATTGTACAAATTGCAATTTGTAACATATCATAAATTGTAATTTGTAACATGGATGATAGACATTCACAAATTAATATATAACATATGAAACGTAACATGTACTAATGGATGGAGACAGATTTACTATGTTACGTCTATCCCTGAGTCCAGGTTGGCATAACATAAACACAGAAACACACCCTGAGCTCCCCCTATGGGCCACTGTCAGACAAATCCATCTTTCCCCTCCCTTCCCCTCTACCCAAGAGTGGCTTTTTATGTCCACACAGGGGCTCTCTCTCCGGCAGCACGGCCACCTTTTGTCGCCCCCCTGTCCAGTCTCCTGTCTGCCTCCCTCCTCTCCTCGCCACCCTTCCCTGTACTGCCTCTCCTCTCCTCTCTCCCCTTCACCAAGCACCAGATGGCCTGTTGAGACCCAGCTGTGCAAACACAGACCAGGGGGGAGACACACCTGACACCTACCCACCACCAGCCCTGGACCTCCGGCCAGCTGAGGGAAGCGGACGGGCGTGGTGGGGGGTTAGGGAGGAGGCCTTATTAACCTTTAACTCCTGGACCCAGTGTCGGGCCCAATCTTATATAGACTCAATGGAAAACCTCCAGAGATCCAGGGCTGTGTTCAATTCACAGTGTGTTTGGGAATGTTTTCAAGGAAATTGACTTATTGGTGCTTGCCAAAAACTGTTACATATTATTAGGTTACTTGCAAACCGTTTTTATCGGACTGCACACCCCCCCCCATGGGCCAATGAAAGGTAGAGTGGGGTGGGAGGTGGTGGTGGCTGCTGCAGTGCTTTCTGGGAGTAATGGCTCCAAGAGAAGGTTGTTTACTGGTAGAGCCCTCCCTGAGGTGGAAGATGGACAGCACAGCCCTGATTTAAAGGACCATACCTCTTCATTATTGCCTCCTGGCCCAGGGTCCCATAACCCCCACCCACACACAGCGAGAGGGAGAGCGAAAGCAACATGAAGTGTTATCTGCACAAAACAGAGATTTATGGGTAAACCACTTCTCCAATATTTTGGGCCCTATAACAAAGAATTCATTGTAAAAACCTAAACATGATCAAATACAAATCTGAGAATCAACTATTAAAGACTATCAGAACCCACAGGATTATCCAATTACATTGAATGAACTACAGGGCAAAATACAAACCCTCCAACCCCAAAAGGCCTGTGATGGTGATGGTATCCTCAATGAAATTATAAAATATACACACCACAAATTCCAATTGGCTATACTTGAACTCTTGAACGTCATCCTTGGCTCTGGAATATTCCCCAATATTTGGAACCAAGGACTGATCACCCCAATCCACAAACGTGGAGACAAATTTGACCTCAATAACTACCGTTGGATATACGTCAACAGCAACCTTGGGAAAATCCTCTGCATTATCAACAGCAGACTCGTACATTTCCTTAGTGAAAACTATGTACCGAGCAAATGCTAAATTGGCTTTTTTTTACCAAATTACTGTATGACAGACCACATATTCACATTGCATGCCCTAATTGACAAACACCAAACCTAAACAAAGGCAAAGTCTTCTCATGCTTTGTTGATTTAAAAAAAACAAAAAACTATCGACTCCATTTGGCATGAGGGTCTGCTATACAATTTAATGGAAAGTGGTGTTGGGGATAAACATAAGACATTATAAAACCCATGTACACAAACAACAAGTGTGCTGTTAAAATTGGGAAAAAACACGTTTCTTTCCACAGGGCCATGGGGTGAGACAGGGATGCAGCTTAAGACCCACCCTCTTCAACACATACAGTTGAAGTCAGAAGTTTACATACACCACAGCCAAATACATTTAAACTCAGTTTTTCACAATTCCTGACATTTAATCCTAGTAAAAATTCCCTGTCTTAGGTCATTTAGGATCACCACTGTATTTTAAGAATGTGAAATGTCAGAATAATAGTACAGTGAATTTCCCAGTGGGTCAGAAGTTTACATACACTCAATTAGTATTTGGTAGCATTGCCTTTAAATTGTTTAACTTGGGTAAAACATTTTGGGTAGCCTTCCACAAGCTTCCCACAATAAGTTGGGTGAATCTTGGCCCATTCCTCCTGACAGAGCTGGTGTAACTGAGTCAGGTTTGTAGGCCTCCTTGCTCACACACACACTTTTTCAGTTCGGCCCACAAATGTTCTATAGGATTGAGGTCCGGGCTTTGTGATGGCTACTCCAATACCTTGACTTTGTTGTCCTTAAGCAATTTTGCCACAACTTTGGAAGTATGCTTGGGGTCATTGTCCATTTGGAAGACCCATTTGTGACCAAGCTTTAACTTCCTGACTGATGTCTTGATGTTGCTTCAATATATCCACATAATTTTCCTCCCTCATGATGCCATCTATTTTGTGAAGTGCACCAGTCCCTCCTGTAGCAAAGCACCCCCACAACATAATGCTGCCACCCCGTGCTTCACGGTTGGGATGGTGTTCTTCGGCTTGCAGGCCTCCCCCTTTTTCCTCCAAACAAAACAATGGTCATTATGGCCAAACAGTTCTATTTTTGTTTCAGACCAGAGGACATTTGTGATACAGTGAATTATAAATGAAACAATCTGTCTGTAAACAATTGTTGGAAAGATTACTTGTGTCATGCAAAAAGTAGATATCCTAACTGACTTGCCAAAACTATAGTTTGTTAACCTCTACGGGCTAGGGGGCAGCATTGAGAATTTTGGAAAAAATATGTGCCCATTTTTAACTGCCTCCTACAACAACTCAGAAGCTAGAATATGCATATTTATTTTATTGTTCAGGTTTGGATAGAAAACACCCTAAAGTTTCTAAAACTGTTTGAATGGTGTCTGTGAGTATAACAGAACTCCTATGGCAGGCAAAAACCTGAGAAGGTTTCATGCACGAAGTATCCTGTCTGACAAGGTGTTGTTGTTCTTGCTTCTGTTTATTGAAGAGTCAGGATCTTAGCTGTAATGTGACAATTCCTAGGGCTCGAATAGGCTCTCAGAACCCGGGAAAAACCTGAACGATGACGAGGCAGCCTCAGGCTGAAACACATTATCTCCTTTTCCAAGTGTCCCATCAGGGGACAATAGAATTAGGCGCGTGCGCGATTCGCCCCCGTGGAGTATTTTCATTCGGCTGTTTAGCTAATTGCAGATTCCCGGTCGGAATATTATCGCTTTTCTACGAGATAAAATGCATAAAAATTGATTTTAAACAGCGGTTGACATGCTTCGAAGTACGGTAATGGAATATTAAGAAATTTTTTGTCACGTTCTGCGCCATGCGCACGAACGTGATTTAGCATTCTGATAGTGTCTAGAACGCACGAACAAAACGCCGCTGTTTGGATATAACGATGGATTATTTGGGACCAAACCTACATTTGTTATTGAAGTAGAAGTCCTGGGAGTGCATTCTGACAAAGAACAGGAAAGGTAAGACCATTTTTCTTATAGGAAATGTGATTTTGGTGAAGGCTGAACTGGGTGGGTGTCTAAATAGCTAGCCCGTGATGGCAGGGCTATGTACTTAGAATATTGCAAAATGTGCTTCATCCGAAAAGCTATTTTAAAATCGGACATATCGAGTGCATAGAGGAGTAATGTATCTATAATTCTTAAAATAATTGTTATGCTTTTTGTGAATGTTTATCGTGAGTAGTTTAGCAAATTGTTAGTAAATTCCCCGGAAGTTTGCGGGGGGTATGCTTTTTCTGAACGTCACATGCTAATGTAAAAAGCTGGTTTTTGATATAAATATGAACTTGATTGAACAGACATGCATGTATTGTATAACATAATGTCCTTGGTGTGTCATCTGATGATCATAAAAGGTTAGTGCTGCATTTAGCTGTGGTTTGGGTTTTTGTGACATTATATGCTAGCTTGAAAAATGGGTGTCTGATTATTTCTGGCTGGGCACTCTCCTGACATAATCTAATGTTTTGCTTTCGTTGTAAAGCCTTTTTGAAATCGGACAGTGTGGTTAGATTAACAAGAGTCTTGTCTTTAAATAGCTGTAAAATAGTCATATGTTTGAGAAATTGAAGTAATAGTATTTCAAATGTTTTAAAAATCGCGCCACTGGATTCAACTGGCTGTTACGTAGGTGGGACGAATTCGTCCCGCCGGTCCCATAGAGGTTAACAAGAAATTTGTGGAGTGGTTGAAAAATGAGTTTTAATGACTCCAACCTAAGTGTATGTAAACTTCTGACTTCAACTGTATATCAACAAATTGGCTTGGGCACTAGAACTGTGTGCAGAAACCAGCCTCACCCTACTAGAATCTGAAGTCAAATGTCTACTGTTTGCAGATGATCTGGTGCGTCTGTCCCCAACCAAGGATGGCCTACAGCAGCACAGATTATGTTAGACCTGGGCCCTGACAGTAAATCTCAGAAAGACAAAAATAATGGTCTTCCAAAAATATTCCTGTTGCCAGGACCACGAATACAAACTCCATGCAGACACCATTGACCTAGAGCACACACAAAAATATTCATACCTCGACCTAAACATCAGCTCCACAGGTAACTTCCACAAAGCTGTGAACAAGCTGAGAGACAAGGCAAGAAGGGCCTTCTATGGCATCAAAAGGAACATAAAATTTGACATACCAATTAGGATCTGGCTATAAATACTTGAATCAGTTATAGAACCCATTGCCCTTTATGGTTGTGAGGTCTGGGGTCCGCTCACCAACAAAGATTTCACAAAATGAGTCAAACACCAAATAGAATTCTGCAAAAATATCCTCTGTGTACAACGTAAAACACCAAATAATGCATGCAGAGCAGGCCAATACCCGCTAATGATCAAAATCCACAAAAGAGCTGTTAAATTCTACAACCACCTAAAGGAAGCGATTCCCAAACAAAGCCATAACCTACAGAGAGATGAACCTGTAGAAGAGTCCCCTAAGCAAGCTGGTCCTGGGGCTCTGTTCACAAACCCAAACAGACCCCACAGAGCCCCAGGACACCAACACAATTAGACCCAACCAAATCATGAGAAAACAAAAAGATAATTACTTGACACATTGGAAAGAATTAACAAAACAACTGAGCAAACTCGAATGCTATTTGGGAAGGCTTTGGCTATGTACAGACTCAGTGAGCATGGCCTTGCTATTGAGAAAGACCACTGTAGGTAGACCTGGCTCTCAAGAGAGCACAGGCTATGTGCACACTGCCCACAAACACAAGATATGTGCAACCAGTGAAGAACAAACACCATTGTAAATACACCCAATATCAAATCAAAGTTTATTTGTCAGGTGCGCTGATTACAACTTACCTAACCAACAGTGCAAATTTTAAGTAAAACAATATCTATTAGGTAAACAATAGATAAGTAAAGAAATAAAAGGAAAAGAAAACGTAAAATGACATTGAAAATAGCAGTAGCGAGGCTATATACAGGTGGTACCGGTTCAGAGTCAATGTGCGGGGGCACCGGTTATTCGGGCTAATTGAGGTAATATGTACATGTAGGTAGAGTTAAAGAGACTATTCATAGATGATGAACAGTGAGTAGCAGCAGCGTAAAAGAGGGGGTATCCCGGAACATATTCCTGTTTGTGCTAGCAAAACCGTCCTGTAGTTTAGCATCTGCTTCATCTGACCACTTTTTTATAGACCAAGTCACTGGTGCTTTCTGCTTTAATTTTTGTTGTAAGCAGGAATCAGGAGGATAGAATTGTGGTCTGATGGAGGGCGAGGGAGAGCTTTGTACATGTCTGTGTGTGGAGTAAAGGTGATCTAGAATTGTTTTCCCTCTGGTTGCACATTTAACATGCTGATAGAAATTAGGTCAAACTGATTTCAGTTTCTATGCATTAAAGTCCCTGGCCATTAGGAGTGCCGCCTCTGGGTGAGCGGTTTCATGTTTGCTTATTTCCTTATGCAGCTGACTCAGTGCGGTCTTAGTGCCAGCTTCTGTCTGTGGTGGTAAATAAACAGCCACGAACAAAAAATAAACTCTTGGCAAATAGTGTGGTCTACAGTATATCATTAGATACTCTACCTCCGGCGAGCAAAATCTAGAGTTTTCCTTAGATTTAGTTCACCAGGTGTTGTTTACAAATATACACAGACCGCCCATCCCCTCGTATTACCGGAGTGTGCTGTTCTGTCTAGCCGGTGCAGCGTATATCCCACTAGCTGAATGTTTTCCATGTCGTCGTTCAGCCACGATTCGGCGAAACAACAGATGTTGCAGTTTTTGATGTCCCTTTGGTAGGATATTCGTGATCGTACCTCGTCTAATTTATTGTCCAATGATTATTACTTACAACGTACAATGATGGTAAGGGCAGATTTCCCACTCGCCATTGGCGGATCCTTACGAGGCACCCCACCATGTGCCCTCTATGCCTGTGTCTGCTTTTCTTGCCAATGACTGGGATTTCGGCCTTGTCGGGTGTCTGA
Organism: Salmo trutta; assembly: GCF_901001165.1. Taxonomy (NCBI): domain Eukaryota; kingdom Metazoa; phylum Chordata; class Actinopteri; order Salmoniformes; family Salmonidae; genus Salmo; species Salmo trutta. The sequence continues at coordinate 52,160,267 of NC_042968.1, read as the reverse complement.
AGTACATCCTGTGCGTCCTGCTTGTTGAATTTCTTTTTTTTGTCTAATCCAAGGTGAGTGATTGCTGTCCTGATATCCAGAAGCTATTTTTTGACGTTAGATATGGTGGCAGAAACATTACGTACAAAATAAGTTACAAATAACGCCATATTTATGTTTCTTTATTTTCACCTTTGTACTTTAACTTTTTGCACATAATATGACATTTGTAATGTCTTTATTATTTTGGAACTTTTGTGAGTAATGTTTACTGTTCATTTTATTGTTTATTTCACTTTCTTTTATCTAGTTCACTTGCTTTGGCAATGTTACCATATGTTTCCCATACCAATAAAGCCCTTAAATTGAATTGAATTTAGAGAGAGACATGCACGCACACACACACACCATCCACCCTTCCCAGACAAAAGGCCTTGCTCAGCCCCAGTGAAATACAAGTGTGCTGCTCCACACACACTCACACAGACACTGGCCATTCACACCATCTATCAGGGAGAGGTAGGAGAGAAGGAGGATGAGATGGGTGGGGCTGGGTGATGGTTTCATTTAGATGTTTGAAAGGGAATTCTTGCTGGAGGTGTCAGTCTTGTAGAGAGAGAGAGAGGCTCTAGCTGAATATCTGCATGTCATCTATTGTGAGATGTTTGCTGTACTACGATACCATCTCGATGTATCACAGACAAAGACGTTCTTCAAATATAACCGAAAATGAAACCCAATGTAAGTAAGTACACCTTTCTTTTTTTCTGAAGGCTTTGGCAAACCATTCCTGTTCCATGGTCTATGGTCGTCAGAGTCTCATTCAGCACTTCGCTAATGTCACAGGGTTCAGAGTTCAATATTTACTCCGAGGGGGTATCTGTGGCTGAGTTAAAGCAGACTTTCCCACCCGGCCCTGGACAGTGAACAGAGAGAGAGGGTGTGTGAGACAAAGAGAGCGAGATGAGAGAAGGAGAAAGAGAGAGGAAAGATTTAGACGGAGAGAAAGTGAGAGATGAGAAGGAGGAAGAGAGTAAAAGAGAAAAGTAGAGCAAGAGGGAGGGAGAGGGAGGTAGAGGAATGGAGGCACACACCTTATGCAAACAGGAACACCCAGTCCAAACCTCCCTGCAGCAGAGAAAATACGCCCTACATACGCCCCATAAAACTTTCCCCAAGGCTTCATGGGATAGCAGCCATGATTCCTTGTTTTGGAGTTGCACAAGAGTCTGTTCTGTTTGTCCTTACTGTTGATTCCTGAAATTCTGGACAACCTTTTAAAACCTCTTGAGGATACAATCCCGATAACTGGATTGGTTGGACAACAACCAGTGAGATAGCACGGCGCAATATTCAAAACAAAATAATCTCAAAATTAAAATTCAAGTATTATACGGCATTTTAAAGATACTCTACTCGTTAATCCAATCACATTGTCCGATTTCAAAAAGGATTTACGGTGAAAGCAAAACATGAGATTATTTTAGCATAGCACCTCAGCAAAAAAAAAAATCATTTTCCAAGCACGATAGCCATCACAAAACCAGATATACAGCTAAAATTAAGCACTAACCTTTGACAATCTTCATCAGATGACACTCCTAGGACATCATGTTAGACAATACATGCATTTTTGTTCGATCAAGTTTATATTTATATCCAAAAACCCAATATTTACATTGGCGCATGACGTTCAGAAAATGTTTTCTCCCCATAACCTTCGGTGAATAGGCACATTTAATTTACAGAAGAACTCATAAACGTTGAAAAAATGTATAACAATTATTTAAAGAATTAGAGATAATCTACTCCTTTATGCAACCACTTTGTCAGATTTCAAAATAACATTACGGAAAAAGCACATTGTTCAATATTCTGAGTACAGAACTTAGCCTACAACCACGGCGTCGACAAATCTCTAACAATATGTTCGAAATATTTACTTACCTTTGCTGATCTTCGGTGGAATGCACTCGGATGGGCACCCACTTCCACAAGAAATTTTCATTTGTTCTGCAAAGTCCATCATTTATGTCCAAATACGTCCGTTTTGTTGACCCATCCAGAACACTTTACATGTGGCGTGGATGCAAATCCATAGACAATGTTCAAAGTTCCATTACAGTTTGTAGAAACACATCAAACGATGTTTACAATCAATCCTTTAGGGTATTTTTTTACATAAAATTGCAATAATTTTACAACCGGGCAATACGTATTCATCCCAGAAGAAAAAATAAAGAGCCGATGAAGTCACGTGCATCATAAGACACCTCTCCTCAGACTGGCCAATGATTGACTGAGCCAAAATGATCTGCCCGGTAACAACTGACGGTTGAAACCAGTTCCTAAAGATTGTTCACAGCCAATGGAAGAGTTAGGAGGTGCAGCGTAAATCCTATGTCACTGTAGTTTTTCCAAGGGATTCAAAACAAAAACTAAATTTCTAATTTCTCCCACTTCCTGATTCAATTTTTCTCAGGTTTTTTTCCTGCCATATGAGTTCTGTTATACTCAGACACCATTCAAACAGTTTTAGAACCTTCAGAATGTTTTCTATTCAAATCTACTAATAATATGCATATTCTATTTTCTGGGCCAGAGTAGTAACCTGTTTAAATTGGGTACGTTTTTCATCCAGCCTTGAAAATACTGCCCCCTAGCTCCTAGAGGTTAAAAAATCTTGCTCTTTATTTTTAGGTATTTCATTTTAACTGACCACAATGGCTTCCTCTTACATGGGCCTGGTTTCCTAGAGCCTTCGTAGCGTTAAGTTGATCAGGTGCATTGGTAGCATCCAAGCTGTTTTCCCACAACACACACAGACACAAACACACAGCACCCGATGTCACAGGAAGGCCAAAAAGATCATCAAGGACACCAACCACCTGAGCCACAGCCTGTTCACCTCGTTATCATGCAGAAGGCGAGGTCAGTACAGATGCATTAAAGCTGGCACCGAGAGCCTGAAAAGCAGCTTCTATCTCAAGCCCATCAGACTGTCAAATAGCCATCACTAGCCGGCCTCCACCCAGTACCCTGCCCTAAACTTAGTCACTGTCACTAGCTGGCTACCACCCGGTTACTCAACACTGCACCTTAGAGGCTGCTGCCCTATGTACATAGACATGGAATCACTGGTCACTTTAATAATGGAACACTGGTCACTTTGATAATGTTTACATGCAGTTTTCTTGTTAACAACCTATTGTTTTGGAAAGTCAGTTAGGACATCTATTTTGTGCATGACACAAGTCATTTTTACAATAATTGTTTACAGACAGATTATTTCACTTATAATTCACCGTATCACAATTCCAGTGGGTCAGAAGTTTACATACACTAAGTTGACTGTGCCTTTAAACAGCTTGGAAAATTCCAGAAAATATGTCTTTGTTTTTGAAGCTTCTGATAGGCTAATTGACATCATTTGAGTCAATTGGATGTATTTCAAGGCCTACCTTCAAACTCAGTGCCTCTTTGCTTGACATCATGGGAAAATCAATAGAAATCAGCCAAGACCTCAGAAAAAAAATTGTAGACCTCCACAAGTGTGGTTCATCCTTGGGAGCAATTTCCAAACACATGAAGGTACCACATTCATCTGAACAAACAACAGTATGCAAGTATAAACACCATGGGACCACGCAGCCGTCACACTGCTCAGGAAGGAGATGCGTTCTGTCTCCTAGAGATAAACGTACTTAGGTGGGAAAAGTGCAAATCAATCCCAGAACAACAGCAAAGGACCTTTTGACGATTCTGGAGGAAACAGATACAAAAGTATCTATACCTACAGTAAAACAAGTCCTATATCAAAATAACCTGAAATGTCACTCAGAAAGGAAGAAGCCACTGCTCCAAAACCGCCATAAAAAAGCCAGACTACGATTTGAAACTGCACATGGGGACAAAGATCGTACTTTTTGGAGAAATGTCCTCTGGTCTGATGAAACAAAAATAGAACTGTTTAGCCATAATGACCATCATTATGTTTGGAGGAAAAAGGGGGGGGCTTGCAAGCCGAAGAACACCATCCTAACCGTGAAACACGAGGGTGGCAGCATTAGAGAATATTCATTTTCACAAAGTTTGCTTCTTCAGTGTCTTTAGATATTGTTGTCAGATGTTACTATGGTATACTGAAGTATAATTACAAGCATTTCATAAGTGTCAAAGTCTTTAATTGACAACTACATGAAGTTGATGCAAAGAGTCAATATTTGCAGTGTTGACCCTTCTTTTTCAGGACCTCTGCAATCCGCCCTGGCATGCTGTCAATTAACTTCTGGGCCACATCCTGACTGATGGCAGCCCATTCTTGCATAATCAATGCTTGCAGTTTGTCAGAATTTGTGGGTTTTTGTTGTCCACCAGCCTCTTGAGGATTGACCACAAGTTCTCAATGGGATTAAGGTCTGGGGAGTTAAGGTCTGGGGAGTTCCCTGGCCATGGACCCAAAATATACATGTTTTGTTCCCCGAGCCACTTAGTTATCACTTTTGCCTTATTTCAAGGTGCTCCATCATGCTGAAAAAGGCGTTGTTCATAACCAAACTGTTCCTGGATGGTTGGGAGAAGTTGCTCTCGGGGATGTGTTAGTACCATTCTTTATTCATTGCTGTGTTCTTAGGCAAAATTGTGAGTGAGCCCACTCCCTTGGCTGAGAAGCAACCCCACACATGAATGGTCTCAGGATGCTTTATTATTGGCATGACACAGGACTGATGGTAGCGCTCACCTTGTCTTCTCCGGACAAGCTTTTTTCCAGATGTCCCAAACAATCGGAAAGGGGATTCAAAGAAATTGACTTTACCCCAGTCCACAGGAGTCCAATCCATGTACCTTTTGCAGAATATCAGTCTGTCCCTGATGTTTTTCCTAGAGAGAAGTGGCTTATTTGCTGCCCTTCTTGACACCAGGCCATCCTCCAAAAGTCTTCACCTCATTGTGCGTGCAGATGCACTCACACCTGCCTGCTGCCATTCCTGAGCCAGCTCTGTACTGGTGGTGCCCCGATCCCGCAGCTGAATCAACTTTGGGAGACGGTCCTGGAGCTTGATTGACTTTCTTGGGCGCACTGAAGCCTTCTTCACAACAATTGAACCGCTCTCCTTGAAGTTCTTGATGATCCGATAAATGGTTGATTTAGGTGCAATCTTACTTGCAGCAATATCCTTGCCTGTGAAGCCATTTTTGTGCAAAGCAATGATGACAGCATGTGTTTCCTTGCAGGTAACCATGTTTGACAGAGGAAGAACAATGATTCCAAGCACCATCCTCCTTTTGAAGCTTCCAGTCTGTTATTCAAACTCAATCAGCATGTCAGAGTGATCTCCAGCCTTTTTCTCGTCAACACTCACACCTGTGTTAATGAGAAAATCACTGACATGATATCAGCTGGTCCTTTTGTGGCAGGGCTGAAATGCAGTGGAAATGTTTTTGGGGGATTCAGGTCATTTGCATAGCAAAGAGGGACTATGAAATTAATTGAAATTCGTCTGATCACGCTTCATAACATTCTGGAGTATATGCAAATTGCCATCATACATGCTGAGGCAGCAGACTTTGAAAATAATATTTGTCATTCTCAAAACGTTTGGCCACGACCGTATATTGTGGGGGTGCTTTGCTGCAGGAGGGACTAGTGCACTTCACAAAATAGATGGCATCACGAGGATGGAAAATTATGTGGATATATTGAAGCAACATCTCAAGATATCAGTCAGGAAGTTAAAGCTTGGTCACAAATGGGTCTTCCAAATTAACAATGACCCCAAGCATACTTCCAAAGTTGTGGCAAAATGGCTTAAGGACAGCAAAGTCAAGGTATTGGAGTGGCCATCACAAAGCCCTGACCTCAATCCCATAGATAATTTGTGGGCAGAACTGAAAAGCGTGTGCGAGCAAGGAGGCCTACAAACCTGACTCAGTTACACCAGCTCTGTCAGGAGGAATGGGCCAAAATTGCCCCAACTTATTGTGGGAAGCTTGTGGAAGGCTACACGAAATGTTTGACCCAAGTTAAATCATTTAAAGGCAATGCTACCAAATACTAATTGAGTGTATGTACACTTCTGACCCACTGGGAATGTGATGAAAGAAATAAATGCCGAAATAATTCATTATTTCTACTATTATTCTGACATTTTTTATTCTTAAAATAAAGTGGTGATCTTAACTGACCTACGACAGGGAATTTTTACTAGGATTACATGTCAGGAATTGTGAAAACTGAGTTTAAATGTATTTGGCTGTGGTGTATGTAAACTTCCGACTTCAACTGTATATACTGTGGTCTAGTCAATGTTATCCTATTCAACTATTGCTGTTTATATACAATTCTATCCTACGTATTTTAGAGATATACTACATTCTATACATCCCATGTCCATAATGTTTTTACATATACTGTATGTATATTACACGTCCGAATATTTAAATATTTCTTAATTCCATTATTTTACTTTTAGATTTGTGTGTATTGTTGTGAATTGTTAGATGTTACTGCACTGTTGGAGCTAGGGACAAAATCATTTCGCTATACCAGCAATAACATCTGCTAAATAAGTGTATGAGACTAATGCGATTTGATTTGGCCACACATACAAAGCCATCCAACCCCCCAAATCCTCACACCTACAATAGCCACTCATGGAGTTGAATGCAACACTCCCAGCTACTGTATACTGAACAAAAATATAAACACAACATGTAAAGTGTTGGTCCCATGTTTCATGAGCTGAAATAAAAGATCCCAGAAATGTTCAATATGCACAAAAAAAACATTTCTCTCAAATGTTGTGCACAAATATGTTTACATCCCTGTTAGCGAGCGTTTCTCCTTTGCTAAGATAATCCATCCACCTGACATGTGGCATATCAAGCAGCTGGTAAAACTGCATGATCATTACACAGGTGCACCTTGTGCTGGGGACAATTAAAGGACACAAAAAAATTCAGACAACACAATGCCACAGATGTCTCAAGTTTTGAAGGAGAGTGCAATTTGCTTGCTGACTGCAGGAATGTCCACTAGAGCTGTTGCTAGAGAATTGAATGTTAATTTCTCTACCATAAGCCACCTCCAATGTTGTTTTAGAGAATTTGGCAGTACGTCCAACCGGCCTCACAACCGCAGACCTCGTGTAACCATGCCAGCCCAGGACCTCCATATCTGGCTTCATCACCTGAGGGATCGTCTGAGACCAGCACCAGGACAGCTGATGAAACTGAGGACTATTTGTGTCCCCAGTGGGTGGGCCTGTGCCCTCCCAGGACCACCCATGGCTGTGCCCCTGCCCAGTCACGTGAAATCCATAGATTAGGGCCTAATGAAATTGTCAATTGACTGATTTCTTTATGTGAAAGTTAACTCAGTAAAATCTTTGAAACTGTTGCATGCTAGGTTGATATTTTTGTTCAGTATAATTGGAACTTGATAATAAAGTCTTGTTCACACTGCAGACCTTAATGGTCAAGTCAGTTTTGTTTTTCAAATCCGTTTTGGAATGTTGACTGTCCAAACAGCAAGTTACAAGTGACTAAATCAGATTTGTTTGTGTTCAGGTAGCAGTCATTTGCTGACATGGCTACACTAGTTGTCATACTAACAATGGTTGTGTGCAGTGGTGTAAGCTGATTGGTGGTGGTGCTCATGCTTCCTATCACTCAGAATTTATGTAGCAAGCTAAGGTGACAACAATACCTGTCATGGACGTTTCCCAGTTGCTTTGAATGTTCAAAGTCATAGTGTAGAACACTTTTAAAGCCTCAAAGGATAAGATGATATAACTTTCAAAACTAGTCCTTTTTGGCTAGCCACAGCAGTCAACTGCCAATGTGAACAAGGCTAAAGAGTCTGCAACCAGACATGTCGCTTTATTCTTAGTTATATTTCTACCTCAATTATCTCGTACCCCTGTACATCGACTCAGTACTGGTACCCCGTGTATATAGCTATACGTTATCGTTACTCATTGGGTATTTATTATTACTTGTATTATTATTATTATATTATTATTATTATGTCATATTTTTCTATTATTTCTCTATTTTCTTTCTCTCTGCATTGTTGGGAAGGGCCCATAAGTAAGCATTTCACTGTTAGTCTACACCTGTTGATTACAAAGCATGTGACAAATAACATTTTATTTTATTTTATTTTATTTGAATTTGATTTGAACTAGGTAAAGCTAGGTAGCTGTTTAGCTTTCTAGCACATTCACTAATTTGTTTTCAAACAATTAACAAGCTAGTTAGCTACCACATGTTCTTGTTTAACCTCTATGGGACCGGCGGGACGAATTCGTCCCACCTACGTAACAGCCAGTTGAATCCTGTGGCGCGATTTTCAAAACGTTTGAAATGCTATTACTTCAATTTCTCAAACATATGACTATTTTACAGCTATTTAAAGACAAGACTCTCGTTAATCTAACCACACTGTCCGATTTCAAAAAGGCTTTACAACGAAAGCAAAACATTAGATTATGTCAGCAGAGTACTCAGCCAGAAATAATCAGACACCCATTTTTCAAGCTAGCATATGATGTCATATAAACCCAAACCACAGCTAAATGCAGCACTAACCTTTGATGATCTTCATCAGATGACACACCTAGGACATTATGTTATACAATACATGCATGTCTGTTCAATCAAGTTCATATTTATATCAAAAACCAGCTTTTTACATTAGCATGTGACGTTCAGAAAAAGCATACCCCCCGCAAACTTCCGGGGAATTTACTAACAATTTACTAAATTACTCACGATAAACGTTCACAAAAAGCATAACAATTATTTTAAGAATTATAGATGCATTACTCCTCTATGCACTCGATATGTCCGATTTTAAAATAGCTTTTCGGATGAAGCACATTTTGCAATATTCTAAGTACATAGCCCAGCCATCACGGGCTAGCTATTTAGACACCCACCCAGTTTAGCCTTCACCAAAATCACATTTCCTATAAGAAAAATGGTCTTACCTTTCCTGTTCTTCGTCAGAATGCACTCCCAGGTCTTCTACTTCAATAACAAATGTAGGTTTGGTCCCAAATAATCCATAGTTATGTTCCATCAGCGACGTTTTGTTCGTGCGTTCTAGACACTATCAGAATGGTAAATCACCGTCGTGCGCATGGCGCATAACGTGACAAGAAAATTCTAAATATTCCATTACCGTACTTCGAAGCATGTCAACCGCTGTTTAAAATCAATTTTTATGCCATTATTCTCGTAAAAAAGCGATAATATTCCGACCGGGAATCTGCAATTAGCTAAACAGCCGAAGGAAAATACTGCACGGGGTCGAATCAGGCACGCGCCTAATTCCATTGTCCTCTGATGGGCCACTTGGAAAAGGCGATAATGTGTTTCAGCCTGAGGCTGCCTCGTCATCGTTCATGTTTTTCCCGGGCTCTGAGAGCCTATTGGAGCCATAGGAATTGTCACGTTACAGCTAAGATCCTGACTCTTCAATAAACAGAAGCAAGAACAACAACACCTTGTCAGACAGGGTACTTCCTGCATGAAACCTCAGGTTTTTGCCTGCCACAGGAGTTCTTTTATACTCACAGACACCATTCAAACAGTTTTAGAAACTTTAGGTTGTTTTCTATCCATATATAATAAGTATATGCATATTCTAGTTACTGGGTAGGATTAGTAACCAGATTAAATCGGGTACATTTTTTATCCGGCCGTGTAAATACTGCCCCCTAGCCCCAACAAGTTAACTGTCAACAGAGTACTCAGCACAATTTGTCCATCACAGTAGAAAGACACTGTCATTGGATGAATGGCTGTCCCAGGGCCCTGGGCCATGTTCAGTAGGGCCCTCTGTAGCAAAATATTTGCAACTGAAAATAAAAATAAGTGCTTCTTTTTGGATCATTTTTGGTAGTATCTCCCCATTTCACAAGATTTTCTCTTCACGACCTTATCTTTCTAGTTGGGAGACTTCACTAAGTGAGATCCTAAGCAAATATGGTGTCATTAAAATAATATTACACAATTCAATAAGTATTTCATAAGCCTTATTTTAAAGTTTTACCCTAATACAGTGGCCTGAAACTCGTGGTTTGCAGGCCACATCCGTCCTGAAGGGTTTGCACAATTCTGCTAACTTTCCCCAAATTCCCAGATTTTCTAGACATCATTGTTGAAGGATTCCAGATGTCCTGCTTATTCCCTCCCATTTCCAAGAATCTTCCAACAAAGATTTCTGGAAAACCTGGGAATTTTGAAAAAGTTTTCCAAATTTTTCAACCCTACCTGCAAGTCACATTATGATGGCTTGTAAAGTGATGTGTAATTCCAATTGGAATCCAGCCAGAGTGAGGATATCCAACAGTTGGAATTTATTCACCTTCAACCTGCATTCAGAATGACTGTCATAGTTTGAAACATTGTGAGGTGACTACCTAAGCCATTTAAAATGGAATAACCATTTCAGTAACAGGTGCAAAAATCTAACTAACTGGTCAGACTACTTTAGAAACATGTAGGCCTATGTTATTTATCTTTGTGTAGCATAAGATTAATCAATCGATGTACACTACCGTTCAAAAGTTTGGGGTGACTTAGAAATGTCCTTGTTTTTTAAAGAAAAGAAAATATGTTGCCCATTAAAATAACAAAATATATCAGAAATACAGTGTAGACATTGTTAATGTTGTAAATGACTATTGTAGCTGGAAACGGCAGATTTTTTTAATGGAATATCTACATAGGCGTGCAGAAGCCCATTATCAGCAAACATCACTCCTGTGTTCCAATGGCACGTTGTGTTAGCTAATCCAGGTTTATCATTTTAAACGGCTAATTGATCATTAGAAAACACTTTTGCAATTATGTTAGCACAGCTGAAAACTGTTGTTCTGATTAAAGAAGCAATACAACTGGCCTTCTTTAGAATTGTTGAGTATCTGGAGCATCAGCATTTGTGGATTTGATTACAGGCTCAAAATGTCTATAAACAAAGGCCTTTCTTCTGAAACTTGTCAGTCAATTCTTGTTCTGAGAAATGAAGGCTATTCCATGCGAGAAATTGCCAAGAAACTGAAGATCACGTACAACGTTGTGTGCTACTCCCTTCACAGAACTGCGCAAACTGGCTCTAACCAGAATAGAAAGAGGAGTGGGAGGCCCGGGTGTACAACTGAGCAAGAGGACAAGTACATTAGAGTGTCTAGAGAAACAGACGCCTCACAAGTCCTCAACTGGCAGCTTCGTTAAATAGTACCCGCAAAACACCAATCTCAACGTCAACAGTGAAGAGGCGACTCTGTAATGCTGGACTTTCTTTCAAAAACAAGGACATTTCTAAATGACCCCAAACTTTCGAACAGTGGTGTACATGCGAAAACACATGTGATAAACGATTTGAAAAATCTACCTGCAGAAAAGCATGCTGGGAAATATGACAATAATGATTACCAATGTTTTACAGCAACTTACAGGTAACTGTCTACCAGTAAGTTACCGTAAACAAAACAGTTTCATGCCGTTACTGTAATCCATTGACGGTACCATTACTGGTACTGTAATCTATTGTAAGGGGTAGAGTTTATTGAATTCAGGTGATGTTGCAATTTTGTGTGTGCTTGGTTTACTTTTAACAATGGAAAAGTATTTATTTTCATGTTGTGCCTTTCTGATTGCATATTTTGCCTATACTATAAAATAGCATGACCACAAACAAAGCAATGCATATAAAATAAAACGGGTACCAATTAACTAAGGATAAAATATAAAATGCAAAAAAACTTCTCACTTGCTTTAGAGGATGTGCTTTGATTTTGTTGCCCGTTTGCTTTTTGTGTGCTACTCTATTTGAATATTCTCAAGTACAGTAAATTAACTACTTTGTTTGTTTGTTTTTTCACGTTGTTCAAAACTTGTTTTGTGCATATTGTTGCTGCTACTGTCTCTTATGACCGAAAAGAGCTTCCGGATGTCAGAACTGCGGTTACTCACCTCAAATTGGATGAAGAGTTTTTATTCAATGAGTCGGACGGGAGAGATATACTACAGACACCTGACCAGGCCCAGATATCCGTAATTCGCTGGAGAAGGAAAGTGAGATTTCATGGTTAAAAGATCAGGGTGCCTTGTGAGGATCAGGCGATGCGTGCCTAATCTGCCTTTTCCTTCTGTCCTGCTAGCTAACGTTCAATCACTGGAAAATAAATGGGAGGAACTGAAAGCACTTTTATCCTACCAACGGGGCATTAAAAACTGTAATATCTTATGTTTCACCAAGTCGTGGCTGAACGACGACATTATATCAGGTATGAAGGTAAGACCGAGATGCAGGCAACGTCGAATTAACAATGGTTTAATAATCCAACAAGGGCAGGCAAAAGACACGTCAAGGTTGGCAGGAGTCAGTAAACCAGAGGTGGGGCAACAGTACCGGGCGGCAGGCAGGCTCAGGGTAGGCAGAGGTCCATAATCCAGAGGTGGGGCAAAGGTACAGGTCGGCAGGCAGGCTCAAGGGCAGGCAAAGTGGTCAGGCAGGCGGGCTCAGTGTCAGGACAGGCAAGGGTCAAAACCAGGAGGGCGAGAAAAAGAGAAAATGGGAAAAGCAGGTGCTTAGACACAAACGCTGGTTGACTTGACAAGCAAGACAAACTGGCAACAGAAAAACAGACAACACTGGTACAAATACACAGGGGATAATGGGCAAGATGTGTGACACCTGGAGGGGGGTGGAGACAATCACAAAGACAGGTGAAACAGATCAGGGTGTGACACATTGAGAACGTACAGCTGGCGGGTTATTCACTCTATATATGCAGGATAGAACATCAGCCCCTGGTAAAACACGGGGCGGGGCCCTATTCCCTATGCATATATATAAACAACAGCTGGTGCACGATATCTAAGGAAGTCTCAAGGTTTTGCTCGCCTGCGGTAGAGTATCTCATGAAAAGCTGTAGACCACACTATCTACCAAGAGACTTTTCATCTGTATTTTTTGTAGCTGTCTACATACACCACAGACCAATGCTGGCACTAAAATCGCACTCAATGAGCTGTATACCACCATAAGCAAACCAGGAAAATGCTTATCCAGAGGCGGCACTCCTAGTGGCCGGGGACTTTAATGCAGTGAAGTTTACTTTCTAAATGTGCAACCAGAGGGGAAAAATTCTAGACCACCTTTACTCGACACACAGAGACGCGTACAAAGCTCTACCTCTCCCTCGCCCTCCATTTGGCAAATCTGACCATAATTCTATCCTCCTAATTCCAATTTACAATCCAAAAATTAAAGCAGGAAGCACCAGTGACTCGGTCTATAAGAAGGTGGTCAGATGAAGCAGATGCTAAACTACAGGACTGTTTTGCTAGCACACACTGGAATATGTTCCGGGATTCTTCCGATGGCATTGAGTACACCACATCAGTCACTGGCTTTTCAATAAGTGCATCGAGGACGACGTCCCCACAGTGACTGTACGTACATACCCCAATCAGAAGCCATGTATTACAGGCAACATTCGAACTGAGCTAAAGGGTAGAGCTGCTGCTTTCAAGGAGCAGGACTCTAACCCGGAAGCTTATAAGGAATCCCAATATGCCCTCTGACGAACCATCAAACAGGCAAAGTGTCAATACAGGACTAAGATCGAATCGAACTAAACTGGCTCTGAAACTGGCTCGTCAGATGTGGCAGGGCTTGCAAACCATTACAGACTACAAAGGGAAGCACAGCCGAAAGCCGCCCAGTGACACAAGCCTACCAGATGAGCTAAACAACTTCTATGCTCGCTTTGAGGCACGTACCACTGAAACATTCATGAGAGGATGTGCTGCCCAGTGACATGAGAATACCAGATGAGCTAAACTAATTCCATGCTCGCTTCGAGGCAAATAAAGCTGAAACATGCATGAGAGCACCAGCTGTTCTGGAAGACTGTGTGATCACGCTCTCCGCAGCCGATGTGAGGAAGATCTTTAGACAGGTCAACATTCACAAGGCCGCAGGGCCAGACAGATTATCAGGACGTGTACTGCGAGCATCCGCTGACCAACTAGCAAGTGTCTTCACTGACATTTTCAACCTCTCCCTGTCCGAGTCTGTAATACCAACATGTTTCAAGCAGACCACCATAGTGCCCTGTCCAAGAACACTAACCTGCCTAAATGACTACCGACCCGTAGCACTCACGTTTGTAGCCATGAAGTGCTTTGAAAGGCTGGTCATGACTCAAATCAACACCATCATCCCAGAAACCCTAGACCAATCAAATTTGCATAACGTCCCTACAAATCCACAGATGATGCAGTCTCTATTGCACACCCACACTGCCCTTTCCCACCTGGACAAAAGGAACAACTACAGCTGAAGTCGGAAGTTACATAAACCTTAGCCAATGACATTTGAACTCAGTTTTTCACAATTACTGACATTTAATCCTAGTAAAAATTCCCTGTCTTAGGTCAGTTAGGATCACCACTTTATTTTAAGAATATAAAATATCAGAATAATAGTAGAAAGAATGATTTATTTCAGCTTTTATTTCTTTCATCACATTCCCAGTGGTTCAGAAGTTTACATACACTCAATTAGCATTTGGTAGCATTGCCTTTAAATTGTTTAACTTGGTTCAAACATTTCGGGTAGCCTTCCACAAGCTTCCCACAATAAGTTAGGTGAATTTTGGCCCATTCCTCCTGACAGAGTTGGTGTAACTGAGTCAGGTTTGTAGGCCTCCTTGCTCCCACATGCTTTTTCAATTCTGCCCACAAATGTTCTATAGGATTGAACAACTTTGGAAGTATGCTTGGGGTCTTTGACCCATTTGCCACCAAGCTTTAACTTCCTGACTGATGTCTTGAGATGTTGCTTCAATATCACCACACAATTTTCCATCCTCATGAAGGCATCCATTTTGTGAAGTGCACCAGTCCCTCCTGCAGCAAACCACCCCCACAACATGATGCTGCCACACCCGTGCTTCATGGTTAGGATGGTGTTCTTCAGCTTGCAGGCCTCCCCCTTTTTCCTCCAAACATAACGATGGTCATTATGGCTAAACAGTTCTATTTTTGTTTCATCAGACCAGAGGACATTTCTCCAAAAAGTACGATCTTTGTCCCCATGTGCAGTTGCAAATCGTACTCTGGCTTTTTTATGCCGGTTTTGGAGCAGTGGCTTCTTCCTTGCTGAGCAGCCTTTCAGGTTATGTCGATATAGGACTCGTTTTACTGTAGGTATAGATACTTTTGTACCTGTTTCCTCCAGAATCTTCACAAGGTCCTTTGCTGTTGTTCTGGGATTGATTTGCACTTTTTGCACCAAAGTACGTTCATCTCTAAGAGACAGAACGAGTCTCCTTCCTGAGCGGTATGACGGCTGCGTGGTTCTATGGTGGCTGATTTCTTTTGATATTCCCATGATGTCAATCAAAGGGGCACTGAGTTTGAAGGTAGGCCTTGAAATATATCCACAGGTACATGTCCAATTGACTCAAATTATGTCCAATTGACTCAAATTATGTCAATTAGCCTATCAGAAGCTTCGAAAGCCATGACATAATTTTCTGGAATTTTCCAAGCTGTTTAAACGCACAGTCAACTTAATGTATGTAAACTTCTGACCCACTGGAATTGTGATACAGTGAATTATAAGTGAAATAATCTGTCTGTAAACAATTGTTGGAAAAATGACTCATGTCATGCACAAAGTAGATGTCCTAACCAACTTGCCAAAACTATAGTTTGTTGACTAGAAATGTGTGGAGTGGTTGAAAAACCAGTTTTAATGACTCCAACCTAAGTGTATGTAAACTTCCGACTTCAACTGTATGTGAGGATGCTATTCATTGACTCCAGCTCAGCGTTCAACACCATAGTGCCCTCAAAGCACATCAATAAGCTAAGGATCCTGGGACGAAACACCTCCCTCTGCAACTGGATCCTGGACTTCCTGACGGGCCATCCCCAGGTGGTGAGGGTAGGTAACAACACATCTGGCATGCTGATCATTAACAAAGGAGCCCCTCAGGAGTATGTGCTCTCACCCGTCCTGTATTCCCTGTTCACTCATGACTGCACGATCAGACACAACTCCAACATCATCATTAAATTTGCAGATGACACAACATTGGTATGCTTGATCACCTACAACAACGAGACAGTCTATAGGAAGGAGGTCAGTGGTGCCATGTGGTGCCAGGACAACAACCTCTCCCCTAACGTGATCAAGACAAAGGAGAAGATTGTGGACTACAGGAAAAAGAGGACCAAGCACACCCCTGTCATCACGTTGGCCTCTGAGTACAGGGAGGACAGTTGACCCCCTCCCTTTTGTACCTTCCTCCAACCTTGCACCCCCACCCAGGCCCTGTGTGAAAGGGTTGTAAAAATTCTAAGAGGAGAATCTCCTACCACATGTTTCATAGAGAGACAAAGGAAATTCTTACAACTCATAGAATTGGAGAACCAAACGACATTTTATGTTCTGGAGAAGGTATGAAAGATTGGTGAAGAGTCCAGCTACGAACTGGTCCGCTTGGTACAATTTTGTGATACTCAGAAGAGACGGTATAGCCATATTACCATAAAACTGTTTATATAATAGCCTCAGCGATGAGACTTGCATCATAATGGTTGTATAAAATGTATTAATAAGGATACAGCTATTTGTAATACATTGAGATGCTATGTACTGATGTTAATGTGATAGAATTGTATTTCTGTACTAAATTTAATTCAGTCATCGGCACGCCCCCCAGGGACAGAGAAAGGACCAGGCGTCATTTGACAAGCCTGTTCCAGGGTCACCTATAAAAACCCCCACCCTGATTTACTTTCTTAAGACCAGGCCTGCACTCCATGGCCAGTAGGTTTTACCATCCAATTCCTCTACTGAAAGTGAACTACACCACGTGGTTAAATTTTACTATCGAGACCGACAGAATAAGAACAAGTCTTTGATATTAATTTTTAGTCTGCAGCTAAGTAAACTATATCATCGAACGCGAAGACCAACGAAACATCCATTCTATGACGACATTAATGAATGTCGCTCTGAAAGATCCATTCTAACCGAGAGAGAGAGAGAGACAGAGAGAGAGAACTCTCCATCAGAACAGAACTCTTCAACAAGGATCCCGACGACACTGAGCGTAAATATATATTGATTGCAATTGTTCCCGAATGAGTGAGCGTTCAATTGTCAATTGTAATATTAATGAACTCTGTAGGTGTGCATCCTCAGCTGACTTTTATGATCCATTGTTCAACAGGCCGACCTGCCTGTTAGCCATTAGGGCACATTACGCTACCAATCCTTTGTGACGATAATTACTGTTTGTATGTTTTCTGTTAATTACTTAGTGTAGTAAATAAATGATTTTAACCTGTTTGGTATAGGGGGCAGTATTGAGAATTTTGGAAAAAATATGTTCCCATTTTTAACGGCCTCCTACACCAACTCAGAAGCTAGAATATGCATATTATTGTTCAGGTTTGGATAGAAAACACTCTGAATTTTCTAAAACTGTTTGAATGGTGTCTGTGAGTATAACAGAACTCCTATGGCAGGCAAAAACCTGACAAGGCTTCAAGCAGGAAGTACCCTGTCTGACAAGGAGTCGTGCGTCTTACCTCTTTTTATTGAAAAGTAAGGATCTTAGCTGTAACGTGACAATTCCCAGGGCTCCAATAGGCTCTCAGAGCCCGCGAAATAACTGAAGGTTTACGAGGGAACCTCAGGTTGAAATATATTATCGCCTTTTGTAAGTGGATGCTCGGAGGACCTTTCAATGATGCGCGTGCATGAGTCGCTTCTGAGGAGAAATTTTATTCGGCTGTTTAGGCTCAATGCATACTCCCGGTCGGAATATTAACACTTCTCTATGACATAAATGGCATAAAAATTGGTTTTAAACAGCGGTTGACATGCTTCGAAGTACGGTAATGGAATATTTAGACATTTTTGACACGCCAATGCGCCATGCGCGACACCGCGAAAAAGCATTCTAGAACTCACGAACAAAACGTCGCTGTTGGAACATAACGATGGATTATTTGGGACCAAACCAACATTTGTTATTGAAGTAGAAGTCCTGGCAGTGTATTCTGATGAAGAACAAGCAAGGTAAGAACATCTTTCTTATAGGAAATGTGATTTTGGTGGATGCTGACCTGGGTGGGTATCTAAATAGCTAGCCCTGTAATGCCGGGCTATGTACTTAGATTATTGCAAAATGTGCTTCATCCGAAAAGCTATTTTAAAATCGGACATATCGAGTGCATAGAGGGGTAATGTATCTATAATTCTTAAAATAATTGTTATGCTTTTTGTGAACGTTTATCGTGAGTAATTTAGCAAACTGTTAGTAAATTCACCGGAAGTTTGCGGTGGTTATGCTTTTTCTGAACGTCACATGCTAATGTAAAAAGCTGGTTTTTGATATAAATATGAACTTGATTGAACAGACATGCATGTATTGTATAACACAATGTCCTAGGTGTGTCATCTGATGAAGATTATAAAAGGTTAGTGCTGCATTTAGCTGTGGTTTGGGTTTATGTGACATGATATGCTAGCTTGAAAAATGGCTGTGTGATTATTTCTGGCTGGGTACTCTGCTGACATAATCTAATGTTTTGCTTTTGTTGTAAAGCCTTTTTGAAATCGGACAGTGGGGTTAGATTAACGAGATTCTTGTCTTTAAATAGCTGTGAAATAGTCATATGTTTGAGAAATTGAAGTTATAGCATTTCTAACGATTCAAAAATCGCGCCACTGGATTTCAGTGGCTGTTACGTAGGTGGGACGAGTTCGTCCCACATGTACTAGAGAGGTTAAGACAATTGATGTATGGATGATTTTAGTAAAGACTGGGTTCGTGCAGATACAACAATTTACGACGTTTGGAATGAGACTGGACTAGAGGTAAAATACACCATTTAAACCAGAAGATAATCGGCCTATATTATAATATAGGTTAAGTTATATTAGGAAAATTATAACTTTGTAATCTGAATATTTTTCTTGGTGCCCCGATATCCTAGTTAATTACAATTAAACGATTAATCAGTTTAATCGCGTGATAATAATTACAGGGAGTTGTTAGGGTATAGGAGGCAGTATTTTCACGGCTGGATAAAAAAATGTACCCGATTTAATCTGGTTACTAATCCTACCCAGTATCTACAATATGCATATACTTATTATATATGGATAGAAAACACCCTAAAGTTTCTAAAACTGTTTGAATGGTGTCTGTGAGTATAACAGAACTCATTTGGCAGGCAAAACCCTGAGACAGATTCTGACAGGAAGTGGATACCTGATGTGTTGAATTGACTTTAAGTCTATACCATTGAAAAACAAAGGGGGTGAGGAATGTTTTGGCACTTCCTATTGCTTCCACAAGATGTCCCCAGCCTTTACAAAGTGTTTTGAGTCTTCTACAGTGAGATCTGACCGAATAAGAGCCTTGGAACTGTGATGGCCCATTAGACACCTTGCGCGCGAGTTGATGGTGGGTACTCTCATTCCGAAACGTTTTAAAAGAGAACCCAATGGTCCGCCTTGAATTTTATTCATGTTCTGGTTAAAAAAGGCCCTAATGATTTATGAGATACAACGTTTGACATGTTTGAACGAACGTAAATATATTTTTTCCGTTCGTGAAGTGAAGTGAAGTCCGGCTGGCTTAGATCATGTGCTAACAACACGGAGGTTTTTGGACATAAATGATGAGCTTTTTTGAACAAAACTACATTCGTTATGGACCTGGGATTCTTTGGAAGTGACATCTGTAAGGTTAATTTACCAGTAAGGTTAATTTTAAATCTGGCAAGTCCATTGCGTTCGAGAGATGTAAATCTATAATTCTTTGAATGACAATATAATATTTTACCAATGTTTTCTAATATTAATTAATTATTTTGTTGTCATGACTTGACTGCCGGTATTGGAGGGAAACGATTTCCTGAACATCAATGCCATAGTAAAACGCTGTTTTTAGATATAAATATGAACTTGGTAGAACTAAAAATGCATGCATTGTCTAACATAATGTCCTAGGAGTGTCATCTGATGGAGATTGTAAAAGGTTAGTGCATAATTTTAGCTGATTTTATGGTTTTGGTGACGCCTGTCTTTGAATCGACAATACATTACACACAGCTATTGTCAATGTACTCTCCTAACATAACCTAACTTTATGCTTTCCCCGTAAAACCTTTTTGAAATCGGACAACGTGGTTAGATTAAGGAGATGTTTATCTTTCAAAGGCTGTAAGTTAGTTGTATGTTTGAGAAATTTGAATTTTGATATTTATTTGGTTTCAAATTTGCCACTCTTGAAATGCACCTGCTGTTGATAGGGTGCGCCACGGGGGGCACGCTAACGTCCCACATAGCCCCAAGAAGTTAATTGATAAACATGTCTTCAGTTTAATGGTACCCAAAGACACGACACCCCCATTCTCATCGACGGGGCTGCAGTGGAGCAGGTTGAGAACTTCAAGTTCCTTGGTGTCCACATCACCAACAAACTAACATGGTCCAAGCACACCATGACAGTCGTGAAGCAGGTACGACAAAACCTATTCCCCCTCAGGACAATGAAAAGATTTGGAATGGATCCTCAGATCCTCAAAGGTTTCTACAGCTGCACCATCGACAGCATCCTGACGGTATGGCATACCACACCGCCTGGTATGGCAACTGCTCGGCCTCCGACCGCAAGGCACTACAGAGGGTTTGTCACGTCCTGACCAGTATAGAGTATATTTGGTTATTGTAGTTTGGTCAGGACGTGGCAGAAGGTAGTTGATGTATGTATTATGGGGTTTGTCACTGGTCTATGTCTGTGTTTCTATGTCTAGTTGATTGGGGTTGGACTCTCAATTGAAGGCAGGTCTGTTGAGTTGCCTTTGATTGGGAGTCCTATATAGTAGGGTGTGTTTGTCTTTGTTTTTGGTGGGTAGTTGTTTGAGAGCACTGCTTTTTGTTGAGCCTGCTTTCACTGTTTCATGTCGTTAGTTTTTGTATTGTTTTCTTCCGTGGTGTTCGCATTATTTTATAAATAAATATGTTGAGCACGAAACCCGCTCCGCATTGGTCCGTTTCTCTCTACGACGACAAGCATGACAGGGTTAGTGCGTATGGCCCAGTACATCACTGTGGCCAAGCATCCTGCCATCCAGGACCTCTATACCAGGCGGTGTCAGAGGAAGGCCCTAAAAATTGTCAAAGACTCGAGCCACCCTAGTCACAGACTGTTCTCTCTCCTACCGCACAGCAAGCGGTACCGGAGCTCCAAGTCTAGGGCCAAGAGGCTTCTAAATAGCTTCTACCCCCAAGCCATAAGACTCCTGAACAGCAAATCAAATGGCTACCCAGACTCTTTGCATTGCCCCCCCCCCCTTCTACTCTGCTGCGACTCTCTGTTATTATCTATGCATAGTCACTTTAACTCTACCTACATGTACATATTACCTCAATTACCTTGACCGGTGCCCATGCACATTGACTCTGTAGCGGTACCCCCCGCTATTGTAATTTACTGCTGCTCTTTAATTATTGGTTATTCTTATCTCTTATTTTTTTTGTATTGTCTTAAAAGTGCATTGTTGGTTAAGGGCTTGTAAGTAAGCATTTCACTGTAAGGTCTACACATGTTGTATTCGGCACATGTGACAAATAACATTTGATTTCATTTGAAATACATCAAATATTTCCTGGCCGTAGAATTATTTTCCACAATGCAATGTAATTTATGGTAATCTACTTTATTCAATTCATATAGTATGTTATTGTTGATTATAAAGTAATTTTCCGTGTCAAGTATTTTTTACAGTGTACTGTACAGTACATTATCTGAATGGTCACTTTTCTCCAGGGTGGTCATATTCCCTATGGCTTCCTACTACAATTTGTGCATACGAAATGAAAAATAAGATACTATTTTAAAGAGGAGTTGGAGAATGAGACTAATTGCACTTATTGCTCCGATCTCAGGTATAGTGTTTACGGATGTATACTAACCTGAATGTATTAGTAAACATTGAGCTGTACTTTAGCGTGGTTAGGTGGTGTCTGCATGGGCCCCTCAAACTGAAATGGATGCATTAAATTGAACCTCAAACAAGGTCTCAACCTGGAATGGTAAACAATTTCGGACTGTTTTTTAAATATAATGGATGTGGTACTTAGGTCAAAATCCTGACTATAGTCTATAGTATACTGATTATTTCATTATATCTTTAGATGTTTGGAGTCTTTGGGTAACTTTTCTCCATTACTTTATCATTTTGGATCTTGTTTGGCGTAAGTTAGCCTACTATAGATGGGTTTTTTTACACACAGCCTCAACTTCTGTCTCATCCTCAGTAATAACTATCTTTCCCTCACTACTTTTAAAGCAATGACATCATTGCTGAACTGCATGACTAACTTTGTCACTTCTCCACCTTTTCTTGGGATTGGATGCTGTCGATTACAATGTGTCATAGCCGCATGCAGTCCCCATTGGCTCCCTCTTTAGCATCCAATGATAAACAAGTGTCCTTTATAGCACATTGATAGCGGAATAGGCTGTGCCAAAGGCTTCCTTGGCTCCTCCAGAGAATTCTGGAGAGAACTCTTTTCTGAAGGGGTCGGCAATAACACAGCCCTTCCGAGAGACAATGCAGAGCCATCAAGAAAAAGAAGTGGCGAAAGGAATGCAATATTTGCAAACACTCCATATGCAGGGGATGGTAGACGGTGGACGAAGATTGGTGCGATAGAGAGATGAAAATAGAGAGAGAGAGGGAGAGAGAGATGGAGGAATAGCAGCGGAAAAACACAAATGGAGCAGGAGAGACAGGGAGAGGGAGAGGGAGAGAGCGATAACCCCGGCCTAGCTCTGGCGCTGTGACTGAGACGGGAGGAAGCTAGACCTCTGTGGACACGAGCTGGTAACCATGGCGACGGGGCGAAAGGAGGAACAGGAAGCAGCAGCGGAAAATATAATCTCATTTGTGCTGAGATCTGCAGTAGTGCTGCAGTGCTGTGTGCTTTCTCCAGGAGATGAAGGAGAGAATAGGCGAATGAGAGGAGAGGGAGAAAAAGAGATGGAGAAAAGACAGGGTAAATAGAGGGAGTGAGGGATACGAGGGTAGAATGAGTGAAAGAAAGAAGGAGAAAGAAAAAGATTGATGGGAAAATGGGGTAAATAGACATGAGAAGAGAGGGAGTAAGGGATGCAAGGAGAGAACAGGAGAGCTAAAGAAGGAGATAGAGAGGGAGAGAATGCAAAAAGACATGGTAAATAGACGAGGAGAGGGAGTGAGAGATGCGACGGGTATAGAGAGAAGGAAGTAGAAATAGAGAACGAGCAAACAAGAGAAGGAGAGATGGATAGAGTGAGGGAGTGAGGGATGACGGGCAATCAGAGAAGCAAGTAGAAATAGAGGGAAAACAATAAAGATGAGAGGATGAGGACTAGAAGTGGGGATTGAAATGAGGGAGTGGAGGGAAAAATAGGGAATAGAAAAGGATCGGTAATGGGGAAATAGAAAGAGGAACGTGGGAGAGGTAAGAAAAAAACAGAGGGGAAGAAGAACCGAGAGAGAGGGAGGAGAAGTGATGAAGAGAGCATAGAAAGAGGTAAATAAAATACAATTGTGGATTGAGGACAAACAGATAGTGGGGGAAAGATATTAGGGCAAGAGTGATAGAGGTCAATATGTGAAAGGAGAAATGGAAGATGCAGCAGAGGGGGAGGAATGGGAATACAGAAGTGGAAAAACAGAAACAGAACCCGAAAGTAAAGGAAAGAAAACGGTGATGAGTGGAAGATATAGGGATTAGAGAGTGATAAAAAGGAGAGAAGAAGGGAGGAGGGAGTGAAAGAGAGCAGAGTGTTCTTATTAAAGATAAATGCCATATCCCTTCTCTCTGCCGTGTTTAACTAGTAGTGCTCCCACAAGAGCTGAAGTCGAGGAGAAAGAAGAGTGGAGTCCTTGTAATTCAGGACGAGTGGAGACCTCATAAACCATGTAAGCTTGCCAGGAGCTGTTTGGGACAGTCTACGTCTCTTCCAATACTACCACAATCCCATTCCTCAACCGTCATCACCTTTTTAGGCCAAGGTCCAAAGTTGTTCCTACCTATTCCTCACAATACCATTTCTGATCATGCACCTATTTTTTACAATTATTTCATCCTAGACCAAATGCAGTGTTGGCAAGCTCAAGTATGGCTCCCTAGCCATCATTATGACAGGCGAAACCTAGATTTGCCACTGACAACATATAAATATACTCTATAGAAATATATATAGAAATATACTCTATAGAAATATACAGCTCTTGTCATGATGGATTCCTCCAGTATTTATGCTGCAGTAGTTTATGTGCCAGGGGGCTAGGGTCAGTCTGTTTCATCTGGAGTATTCTCTTGTCTTATCCGGTGTCCTGTGTGAATTTAAATATGCTCTCTCTAATTCTCTCTTTCTCTCTTTCTTTCTTTCTCTCGGAGGACCTGAGCCCTAGGACCATGCCTCGGGACTACCTGGCATGATGACTCCTTGCTGTCCCCAGTCCACCTGGCCATGCTGCTGCTCTAGTTTCAACTGTTCTGCCTGCGGCTACGGAACCCTGACCTGTTCACCGGACGTGCTTGTTGCACCCTCGACAACTACAATGATTATTATTATTTGACCATGCTGGTCATTTATGAACATTTTAACATCTTGACCATGTTCTGTTATAATATCCACCCGGCACAGCCAGAAGAGGACTGGCCACCCCTCATAGCCTGGTTCCTCTCTAGGTTTCTTCCTAGGTTTTTGGCCTTTCTAGGGAGTTTTTCCTAGGGAGTTTTTCCTAGCCACCGTGCCTCTTTCACTTGCATTGCTTGCTGTTTGGGGTTTTAGGCTGGGTTTCTGTACAGCACTTTGAGATTTCAGCTGATATACGAAGGGCTATATAAAAAAATTTGATTTGATTTGATAGTGTATCTCTTCAACCTTCTGCTCTGACGGACCTTGCTCCATCACATGTGCTCCTTTTTACCACCACTAAGTAGAGATTTCTGTAAATAAAGCCTAATGTCCTCTTTATCCCGCTGAAGCTGATTTACAGTCTTCTTAACGTAATTGTCTATTAAATAGTGATTTTCACTGCAATTCAGGGGGGATTTGGGAGAGAAGCAGAGAATATATTTTGAAGGGAAACTATGTGGTTGTAAAGTGGCCTGTTGGCTGGGGGTGGTCTATGTGTCAGCTGTCCGTGGAATTGGACAGAAGTCCGGCTGTATTGAACAGACACGTGTCCATAGTGACCTTTTTTATGTAATTGAGACTGTGGGGCAGGGGGGTTAGTGTGTGTGTGTGCGTGTGTGTGTGTGTGCAGGGAGGAGGATTAAACAGCTGCAGTCTGGATGGAAAGAACAGGGGAGCAGGCTCAGGACCTTGCAGATGGATGAACTGGTGGTGGTGAGGCTTTCCTTTTCTTTATCTCTCTGGATCTCTCTCCCGCTCTCCTTTTCTGTCTCTCTCTTCTCCAAAACTCAATTGTCTCAAGTCTACTCTATTCATTTGAGGGGCAGTTTGCACAAGCATTTCTCTCTCATCCAAAGGTGTTTGTCTCACCAAACATGAAATGTTTACTGTTTTGTCTATCCAAGTGAGAGAATATACATGTGTGTATCATTAATATTTACTCTGTCTACAATATCTTGTCATTTTGGAGGGTCTGATATTTTGTTTGGCACCAGCCAGATGGCCATACACAAGGTTGATGTGGTTCAATTCAACATCAAAACAAGGTACAACAATTGTTTCTCTGTGCCTGTCAGAGTTACCTTGTTGGATAATGGCTTCATTAACAGTTAAGTAACTCTGGGACGCCGTTGGCCCAGCCACAGTGGGTCTTGCTGGGCTACGGCAGTGAGCCCGAAGTGGGTGTCTGAAGGACTGAGCAACCCTGACACCAGCCTGACACAACGGGCCATCCTTGCAGCAGGCTGGACGGAATGACTCATTGAGGCACTGTAGTCTGGGACTTTGTCTTGCACCCTCCACCCACCCTCTTTTCCCTCCCCTTCCCCGTCTGTGTGTGGCCACCAACCGAAAGGTCTATTGCTGTACACCACCGATAGCTCCCGAAAATCTAGAGAGGCCTCCTTGACTCCACAAAGGAGCCTCTGTGCTCTGGACGGGAGCGTCTGAAAGTCTGAATGGGAGCCTTCTTTTCTCTGTAACATCAATGGGGCTCCTTCTGCCCGCTCTGTAGACTTGGGCCTTCAAAGAACCATCCCTGTGGTGATAGAGGCCATAGCACTCCCTCCTATGGCCTTCCATTCTCGTTTCAAATCACAACACTGGCGGTTGTTAACGGACAAGGCTCTCGCCAAGAACGGGTAGGTTCGAGGAGCCTCGCAGAATATTCTCTGTGTGACCATCTCTTTGTGGGAGGATGGCGATAAGAAAAGGAGAGCTGACACTCATCTCTGTAGTCTCGAAGTCTTGAGAAAATCTCTCGCAAGTCAGAGGCCGGGGTTTGGTTGGTCTGCGAGATTGCTTGTGGGTGATGCTATCTGCAAGAAATTAGCTTTTCTTCGTTCCACTGTAATATTCTGGACTTCCACTATTAGACAACATGGCTGTGTGATACTGCTCAACCAGTGTAGTCTTGTTCTATGTTCAGTTGGCTATGGCAGCCATTTTAGCCCAGTTTGTAGACAAAAGACGCATTGTGAACTGATTCTTATCAGATCTTATAAGTGTGTAAATGGACAAGATCAGGACAATGGATGCATTTTAGCAGCAGGTTGAAACTGGACTTTTGAAACACAATACCGCAAATGTATTTAATCTGCATTGTTGTGCTGTGTAGCAAATGGTAGAGAGGAGTTACTCATCATCATAGAAAACCAAGACACATGTTTACATTTGGTAACACTTGGATAGTGTTTAAAGCAGTGCTCTCCAACCATGTTCCTGGAGAGCTACCCTCATGTAGGTTTTCGCACCAACCTCAGTTGTAACTACCCTGATTCAGTTTATCAACCAGCTAATTATTAGAATCAGGTGCAATAGATTAGACTTGGAGTGAAAATTTACAGGACGGTAGCTCTCCAGGAGCAGGGTTGGAGAGCCCTGGTTTAAAGTATAGATACTTCCGTATCACTTCACATTAGGTTGCTCTTATACCTGTGTAGTAATGATGCAATTATAGCGTCTGTTAGTTGGTTTAATTGCATAATAACATAATAAATGTTCTTTATTCCACTTAACTCCATGTTGATGCAATTACAAAGCAATTAGTAAGTTACTATGTAACAATATGTTAAAGGACAATACCGCCAAATTTCAACCTCATATTCATTATCTCCAGCACAATACTAGTGTCTACAAATGTACAAACTGTGTGTTTCTATGATCTGTGGTTAAAAATATGACAGGGTAGGATTGAAAGTAAGAAAAACATTATTTCATTATGAAAATGAGAGTTGCCCTTTAATACAATGTTGTTACAATAGTAATTACATTGTTGCCACAATGGTTTAAGAGTAATTTAATGTTAAAGGACAATTCCACCACTTTTCAACCTCATTTTCATTATATCCAACACAATACCAGTGTCTACATTTGTGAAAATGGCACATGTCTATGTTTTGTAGAAAAAAATATAAAGTTAAAAAGTTCTACCCAATGAACTCATCAAAAGTTAAAACATTTTTAAAGTAGTGATTTTCACACGCTATGAGATTCATGGTGACGTGGGGAGCAAGAAAATACCCTCCCTCTGCCTAGAAACTAGTTGCAGATTTTGGAAATCACTTTTTCTTACTTGTAATCTTATCCTATGATGTCACAATATAGGTTTTCATCCAAGAAAATATGTGCATTTTCCCACCAGTGGTGTTTCCACCAAACGGACTTGATTGTGGATAAAAATCAGTGCGTGATGACATAGTGCACACCAAATGTACTTTTTCGCTCTCTAGTCAACAGCTCACAGATACAGTGCTGGTAGCCTGTGCGGGTACACTAGTCTACATGATGAGCTTATTATGGATAAGAGCGAGAATTTTTATTTGTCAATCAGCAGTCAAGCATCGATCATCATCTCACCAGAATCAGACCCTCGATATTTATTAGAAAGGAGCATCAAGATCACCATGCACTTTCAACACCCAGTGAAGTTCACCATGAGTTATTTTATCTGTAGCCTAATAAACTGCATAGATACCCAAGTTGTAGTGGGAGGACCATACACCATATCATCGCGTGACTCCAAGTTTACTTTGACATGATGGTTATTATACCAATATTTGCGCAAAAAGGCTTTTCCACCACAATTTCTTGCATATTGAATTTTACTGACACAAAAAGATCTCACCGTGTTGAACGAATAAATTACATGTCGGCATTTATAACATTATACTGAAATGTTCTTTTCCATCACAGCTTCGGTGATAATTTTTTATACGGTATGAACTTACTCGCATAAAAACTGTGGATGTAAATGTGGTTAGTGAGAAGCATTTTTTAGACACCTGTATGGTGCTGGAGACACTGAATATGAGGTTGAAAAGTGGTAGAATTGCCCTTTAAGTGTTGCAGATACTCCATGAAATGAGGTGTCAACTAGAACTCTGCCGATGTCCATAAAAAATGAATGTATTTAACCATGTGGTCGATCTAAAAATATAAAACAAAGGTCCACTGTTAGGGGTGCACTGACCACCTCCAACCTGATTCCAGCCACCGGCTTGCCATTATGTTTCTCAGACACCGAGACCCCAGTGTAAGGGATATAGGGGTGGAGGAAGGGTAGACATATACTCTGTTAACCTGAACAACGCACAGAGAACCCTGAGAGAACCTCCCCTCAACCCCCACCCAGCTTGTTCTGAGGAGGGGATGACATCATGAGCCGGATCATCAGTTGTGGCTAGCGGTACAATGTGCCACAGTGCTGATTTAGCTGTTGTGGATAACAGAACCATTTCCGTGATTAACTGTCTATCCGACCCCATCAATCACCCCAGTGTGCTGCCTCCTGGGCCATATTCCTGCACCAAGCATGTTTTTTTTGTCATTTTCCAACCGGCTTGTTTGTTGTGTGCCCAATCACATTGCCTGGTCGGTAGAATGAGTGTGTGTGTGTGTGGGTGTGTGATTGTGTTAATGTGAGGAGGATAAAAAAGAGGAAAGGTGTGTGTGTGTGTGTGTGTGTGTGTGTGTGTGTGTGTGTGTGTGTGTGTGTGTGTGTGTGTGTGTGTGTGTGTGTGTGTGTGTGTGTGTGGGTGTGTGATTGTGTTAATGTGAGGAGGATAAAAAAGAGGAAAGGTGTGTGTGTGTGTGTGTGTGTGTGTGTGTGTGTGTGTGTGTGTGTGTGTGTGTGTGTGTGTGTGTGTGTGTGTGTGTGTGTGTGTGCGTATTTGTCAGTGGAAAAGATTCACAAATAAATCGTATTATTCTATAAAAAACAAGTCTAATTCCTCCAGCTCATAACATAACTTACAACCTGACCAGTTCTGTGAACCAAAGTTTAGGTCAGTTCTATTTTTCAATTCTGTTAATTAATTAAATTCAGTGATTCAATTTGTACGTAAAAAAAACGAATTGCAAAGGCATTACCACTGAACCTTGTGGAACACCTTTTTTTTCTCCAACCTCTATCCTATCTTGTTAATGCATTCCAGAAACATTTAGTCGTGATGATGCCCGTTGAAAAAACAAGTCTAATTCCCGGCTGAATTAATGTATAATTAAGACTGATTTAGAATGGGTGTATCAATTGAACGTGAGCCGGTTGTGTGTGTGTGTATTTGTGTGTGTGTGTGTTTGTGCGTGCGTCCTCGCGCATGCTTTTGTTCTCTATGCTGGTGGAAGCTGTCCTTGCCACACCTTGGGTTTCTCACAAGCCTGGATAAGAAAAGCCACAGACACATTTCCATACTTCTGTGCATCAGATTTCCATCAGGTATTCTTTACTTTAAGCCCCTCTTTCCTCTAGTATTTCACCAAAAAGCACCATTTTAATGCTTTGCCTCAAGAATATGTGTTGTTGCATGGTTTCTGCATAAAGGATGGGCCAAAAGACACCAGTAGTAGGCAGGGCACAGTAGTAGGAAGGGCAAACCCTTTTTGGTGATTCCTGGTATATCATCAAAATAAATCAATTGCAGCACGTTTTTGGACTCATTCAGCAGTTTCTACATGATTAAGTACAATGCCATTAAATCCCTAAAACTTAAGTTGAAAATGATGCTATCGCCGCTTCCTGTTGACAAGACATATTGATAAATAGCCCAATGTCAAAACACAGTTTTGACTTGTCCAAATCAATAACCAATATCCAGAAACAGGTTGTGATATATTGAAAACATAAACATAAAATATACTATCTACACATACATGTGCAACAATAGTAAACAAATTACTTGTATTTTTTTATACGTGCACCTTATAAACTTCACATGCACCAAAAACCCTGTTGTTTTGACAAGTATCAATAAATCACTGAAATCGATTAAAAACTTATTTGGGATCGGTGTCCCATCCACAGGACGGTTGAGCTAACGTAGGCTAATGCAATTAGCATGAGGTTGTAAGTAACAAGAACATTTCCCAGGACATAGACATATCTGATATTGGCAGAAAGCTTAAACTCTTGATAATCTAACTGCACTGTCCAATTTACAGTATCTATTACAGTGAAATAATACCATGCTATTGTTTGAGGAGAGTGCACAGTTTTGAACATGAAAAGTAATTAATAAACAAATTAGGAACATTTGGACAGTCTTGACACAAAATTTTGAACAGAAATGCAATTGTTCATTGGATCAATGTAAAACTTTGCGCATACACTGCTGCTATCTAGTGGCCAAAATCTAAATTGCAGCTGGGCTACACTAATATATTATGGCCTTTCTCTTGCATTTCAAAGATTATAGTACAAAGAAAATTCTTTGTATTATCTTTTCCCAGATCTATTGTGTTATATTCTCCTACATTCCTTTCACATTTCCACAAACTTCAAAGTGTTCCTTTAACTTCTTGGGGCTATGTGGGACGTTAGCGTGCCACCCGTGGCGCACCCTATCAACAGCAGGTGCATTTCAAGAGCGGCAAATTTGAAACCAAATAAATGTCAAAATTCAAATTTCTCAAACATACAACTAACTTACAGCCTTTGAAAGATAAACATCTTCTTAATCTAACCACGTTGTCCGATTTCAAAAAGGTTTTACGGGGAAAGCATAAAGTTAGGTTATGTTAGGAGAGTACATTGATAATAGCTGTGTGTAATGCATTGTCGATTCAAAGACAGGCGTCACCAAAACCATAAAATCAGCTAAAATTATGCACTAACCTTTTACAATCTCCATCAGATGACACTCCTAGGACATTATGTTAGACAATGCATGCATTTTTAGTTCTATCAAGTTCATATTTATATCTAAAAACAGCGTTTTACTATGGCGTTGATGTTCAGGAAATCGTTTCCCTCCAATACCGGCAGTCAAGTCATGACAACAAAATAATTAATTAATATTAGAAAACATTGGTAAAATATTATATTGTCATTCAAAGAATTATAGATTTACATCTCTTGAACGCAATGGACTTGCCAGATTTAAAATTAACCTTACTGGGAAATCACACTTTGCAATAATCTGAGCACTGCGCCCAGAAAAATACGCATTGCGATACAGACTAACCGCCATGTTGGAGAGATCTAAAATCGAAAATACTATGTAAATAATCCATTACCTTTGATTCTCTTCATCAGATGTCACTTCCAAAGAATACCAGGTCCATAACGAATGTAGTTTTGTTCAAAAAAGCTCATCATTTATGTCCAAAAACCTCCGTGTTGTAGCACATGATCTAAGCCAGCCGGACTTCACTTCACTTCAAGAATGGAAAAAATATATTTACGTTCGTTCAAACATGTCAAACGTTGTATCGCATAAATCATTAGGGCCTTTTTTAACCAGAACATGAATAAAATTCAAGGCGGACCATTGGGTTCTCTTTTAAAACGTTTCGGAATGAGAGTACCCACCATCAACTCGCGCGCCAGGTGTCTAATGGGCCATCACGTTCCAAGGCTCTTCTTCAGTCAGATCTCACTGTAGAAGACTCAAAACACTTTGTAAAGGCTGGGGACATCTTGTGGAAGCAATAGGAAGTGCCAAAATATTCCTCAGCCCCTTTGTTTTTCAATGGTATAGGCTTAAAGTCAATTCAACACATCAGGTATCCACTTCCTGTCAGAATCTGTCTCAGGGTTTTGCCTGCCAAATGAGTTATGTTATACTCACAGACACCATTCAAACAGTTTTAGAAACTTTAGGGTGTTTTCTATCCATATATAATAAGTATATGCATATTGTAGTTACTGGGTAGGATTAGTAACCAGATTAAATCGGGTACATTTTTTTATCCAGCCGTGAAAATACTGCCCCCTATACCCTAACAGGTTAAAATGCTACCAGGAATATGTATATCATTGCTTCGGGGCCTGAGTTGCAGGCAGTTAGATTTGGGTATGTCATTTTAGGTGAAAGTTGAAAAAAACAGTTGGATCCTTACGCGTTTTTAAGAGGGAAATCAGGTTGTACTAACACAACAAAAACACAAATGGAAACTTTACATCACTGGTTAGAGGACAACCTGCAGAAGACAGTCAACTACATTTTGGAGTGATGCATTTTAGGGGGTTGCCATTCACATCAATATCATGTTGCTTTACATGTTTTTGTAACACTTCACATTTGATCACGTGAAATTCATGGGATTTTTCTATATATATATTTTTTTAATCACTCATATAGATATTATGTTTAAATTCAATAGAACAGGGGCAAAAATGTTGTCTGTACGCACTGTTTAAATGTACATTATACAAGACCCCTCAGAAACTTGGAATAATCTATATGTGGTTGAGGACTTGTAGAAGGCTGCTATTTATATTTTGGAATGTCGGATGTTGATTTCAAGAGGCTGCCAATACGGAAATGGGAAGAAACCACTTTTGCTGTTATATAACTTCAACAAATCAAGACCTGGCATAGGATATCAACACTTACAAGGGTTGGCTGTTATTTGAGTGATAGTTTGACTCTAAAATTCATGTTTTGGTGTGCGATCAACAACATTTAAAGTGACTGCCCCGAATTATCCGTGCCATTGAGAAAGAAAACAATAGCTGCGTTCTAAGTCATGCAACCCCTAGCGCGTGTGACAAAATCAACTGTACAAAACAAAATATATTTATCTGTTTTAAGCTATTGATGTTGTGTCATCGTGTTGACTATAAACGTTTATACTAACATCAACAATCTGAGGTAAAAATAATGTGTAATTACCCCCAATTTGATGTGGTCAGTACGTCAGCTTGTGTAATGTAGTAGCACATACTGTCCACATCATAGAATGTAGCGTAATACACATTAATTAGATATGGTAAATTATTTCTATATCCTAATTTAGGATGATAGTAAATGAAGCAAACACACTGATTTGTTCAATAACAACATATCTTTTTCACTAGTTATACTCTTAAGAGATTTAAAAAATGCTCTTATGCACAATGGGCTCAGTAGAAAGAGCTCCGTTGGTGACTGTGCAGCAGCCCATTCACTCCACTTCCTTACCAGTAGTGAAATCTACTAACTTACTCTACTCTATCATGTAGCAAGCTACCCTAAATAAATCACTTTTGGTAGAACTTTTATCTAAATTAATTAATAATGCCTAAATGAGGTTGTCATAAACTTGACTTAGAACCTGACATAGCATGTAAGAACAGCCCATGACCACCCTTTGTGGTAAGTTACAGGGTTGAGGTATGGTGTAAATGTTAGCTCTGGATGGTGGCACTAATGGTTTATTGGATCCAGAGATCTAGAGAACTGACGTTAAAATACTGTGTCCAAAATACCACAGTCGGCTGCTGTACCTGCACTTTTACTGCAGTTTCAAAACAGCTATCTTTTTTTGGAAGGGCAGGCACCAAGAGTCTTTCAGCATGTCAGGGAAGATTATTTATCCAATATGATCTCACGGTTTGACAACATCTGGCTTCAGTATTCAACGTTTATCAAGGGGGGGAATAAACAACATGTTTTGACGGGTACGTTTAGGCATTCATTGCAATTGGTTGAGTTAAGGGTTAAGGTTTGGAATAGGGTTTAAAAAATGCCTAGCACTGGGATTGAAGCCGCGATCCTCGCAGATCTCGAGGAGCACGCGGCTTACGACCATCCGCCATCCCCATCCACAATGCCCTGGCAAGCTGCGAGCTTGTGGTAATAGCTCTCACCATTGCCCCTTGTGGCCATTATTGAAGGCATATCCCGACGTCCTGGGGACCTGGACGAACGTTGAATATTGCATTGGTGCCACAGTGACCTGGCTGTCTTTACCGGGGTGCACTTCACATGGTCACTGGTCAAAGACACTTCCAAAAAGACTTAGCGACAAAAGATACTGTAGCATATTCTGGGGGTAGCTCCGATTTGGTATTTGAGCTCAACACCTTAGCCAGCACTCCAACATATTCAAACCACTTGGTGAGGTTGAAACGTGTTTGGTCAAGGTCACTACAATACTTTACTGACTGGAGATTCCAGATTCTCTGCAAAATGGATTATTTGTCAAATCAAATCAACGTTTATTGATTGCGTACACAGATTTGCAGATATTATTGCAGTTGCAGTGAAATGCTTGTTTCTAGTGTAGTAATACCTAGCAATATAAACAATGTTTTGAATAGAAATATCAGAACGAGAAATGTCAGAGACCGGAATATAAATATATATATTAATATAATGTATATACATAGATCTACATTCAGTATAATGATGTTTAAAGACATTATGGACAATATAAGAATAGAAAAGGTGTGTACAGAAATAGTTATATAGGAGGAGCCATGACAATGTTTCTCAGTTTGTCGTTCCCAGCATTGATGCAGCTCTACTGTCTCTGCCTTCTAGATGATAGCAAGGTGAACAGACCGTGGCTCGGGTGGCTGAGGTCGTTGATAATCTTCTAGGCCTTCATGTGACAGCAGGTGCTGTAGATGTCCTGGAGGGCTGGCAGTGTACCCACGGTGATGCATTGGGCTGACCACACCACTCTCTGGAGAGCCCTGCGGTTGCAGACGGGGCAATTGCCGTACCAAATCAAATCAAATGATATGGGTCAAATACACATATTTAGCAGATGTTATTGCGGGTATAGCGAAATGCTTGTGTTCCTAGCTCCAACAGTGCAGTAATATCTTTGCTTCACAAATCTAAAAGTATAATAATAAAATGAATTATGAAATATATAAATATTAGGACGAGCAATGTCGTAGTGGCATTGACTAAAATACAGTAGAATAGAATACAGTATATACATATGAAATGAGTAAAGCAGTATGCAAAAATTATTAAAGTGATTAGTGTTCCATTATTAAAGTGACCAGTAATTCCATGTCTACGTATATAGGGCATTGGCCTCTGAGGTGCAGGGTTGAGTAACCGGGTGGTAGCCAGCTACTGATGGCAATTTAACAGTCTGATGGCCTTGAGATAGAAGCTGTTTTTCAGTCTCTAGGTCCCAGCTTTGATGCACCTGTACTGACCTCGCCTTCTGGATGATAGCGAGGTGAACAAGCTGTGCCTCGGGTGGTTGATGTCCTTGATGATATTTTTGGCCTTCATGTGACATCGAGTGCTGTAGATGTCCTGGAGGGCAGGCAGTATGTGGATAGGGGCGTGCTCCCTCTGCTTTTTCCTGAAGTTCACGATCAGCTCCTTTGTTTTGTTGACGTTGATGGAGAAGTTATTTTCCTGGCACCACTCCGCAAGGGCCATCACCTCATCCCTGTAGGCTGTCTCATCATTGTTGGTAATCATCCCTACTATGGTTGTGTCATCTGCAAACTTGATGATTGAGTTGGAGGTGTGTGTGGCCACGCAGTCATGGGTGAACAGGGAGGGGGCTGAGCATGCACCCTTGTGGGGCCCCTGTGTTGAGGATCAGTGAAGTGTTGAGGATCAGTGTTGTTTCCTACCTTCACCACCTAGGGTGGCCCGTCAGGAAGTCCAGGACCCAGTTGGACAGGTGGTAATACCCTGAGGAAGACTACACACACCAAGACACAATACTTTTGAAGTCAACTTCTTTTGATAAATGTTTTCCCAATTTTCAGTTGTCTCTAGCGGTGAACTTTTGAATGTTAGACAATGGTGCGGTTTCCATGGTTCAAGCTCAACACAGTCTCTATTCTAAAGGCCTAACTTCTGTCAGTTCATTACTATTTTGTACATGTTCTGTTATTTCTGGGCTACCGTCAGAACAGACTTGTCTGTGTGGTGGGTAGACTCAGTTCTGGTGAACAAGCCATGTGTCTGTGAGTATGGCTTCAAGTGTGGCTCGCTCTCTGAGGCAAAAAGGAAAGAGAGCTTGTTGCCCAGGGAGCTGCTTCTCTAGGTATGGTTTTCTTTCATAAGGGCTTCTCTCTCGATT
This sequence comes from Salmo trutta, assembly GCF_901001165.1. Classification (NCBI taxonomy): domain Eukaryota; kingdom Metazoa; phylum Chordata; class Actinopteri; order Salmoniformes; family Salmonidae; genus Salmo; species Salmo trutta. The sequence goes on along the minus strand of NC_042968.1, from coordinate 52,123,770 downwards.
CAATTAAATGTTCAATTTAAATGTTCAATTTTATTGGCATGGGAAACATATGTTAACATTGGCAATGCAAGTGAAGAAGATAATAAACAAAAAGATTAACAGTAAACATTACACTCACAAAAGTTCCAAAAGAATAAAGACATTTCAAATGTCATATTATGTGCAAATAGTTAAAGTACAAAAGGGAAAATAAATAAACATAAATATAGGTTGTATTTAGAATGGTGTTTGTTCTTCACTGGTTTCCCTTTTCTTGTGGCAACAGGTCACAAATCTTGCTGCTGTGATGGCACAGTGTGGTATTTCACCCAATAGATATGGGAGTTCAGCAAAATTGGGTTTGTTTTCAAGTTCTTTGTGGATCTGTGTAATCTGAGGGAAATATGTGTCTCTAATATGGCCATCCATTTGGCAGGAGGTTAGGAAGTGCAGCTCAGTTTCCACCTCATTTTGTGTGCGGTGTGCACATAGCCTGTCCTCTCTTGAGAGCCAGGTCTGACTACGGCGACCTTTCTCAATAGCAAGGCTATGCTCACTGAGTCTGTACATAGTCAAAGCTTTCCTTAAGTTTGGTCAGGTATAATGCCACTGTGTACTCTCTGTTTAGGGCCAAATCACATTCTAGTGTGCTCAGTTTTTTTGTTAATTATTTCCAATGTGTCAAGTAATTATCTTTTTGTTTTCCATTGATTTGGTTGAGTCTAATTGTGTTCCTGTCCTGGGGCTCTGTGGGGTCTGTTTGTGTTTGTGAACAGAGCCCCAGGACCAGCTTGCTTAGGGGACTCTTCTCCAGATTCATCTCTCTGTAGGGGATGGCTTTGTTATGGAAGGTTTGGGAATCACTTCCTTTTAGGTGGTTGTAGAATTTAACAGCTCTTTTCTGGATTTTGATAATTAGCGATGTCATGACTCTCCTGTGAGGATCAGAATGGGTCAGATAAGACAGGAGGGGGATGACAGTAACCAGGCCTCTCTCTCGCCCACAGAGGGGGGAGGGAGCTGCTGGATGGTCGACAGTTCACACCCTGTTGTAGACTTTCTTTCCCCCTCCAGTATTTAACCCAAGGAATGTTCTTTGTTAACCTCTCTTGGGAAGGGGGCAGTATTTTGATGTCCGGATGAAAGGCGTGCCCGTAGTAAACTGCCTGCTACTCAGGCTCAGAAGATAGGATATGCATATTATTAGATTTAGATTTGGATAGAAACCACTCTGAAGTTTCTAAAACTGTTTGAATGATGTCTGTGAGTATAACAGAACTAATATGGCAGGCAAAAACCTGAGGAAAATCCAACCAGGAAGTGCGGAAATCTGAGGTTTGTAGTTTTTCAAGTGATTCCTTATCCAATATACAGTGTCTGTGGGGTCATTTTGCACTTCCTAAAGCTTCCACTAGATGTCAACAGTCCTTAGAACGTTGTTTCATGTTTTTACTGTGAATGGGGAGAGAATAAGAACATATGGAGTCAGATGACTGAGAAAATGACATGAGCTCAATCGCATGCTCTCACATGAGAGTTGGGTGTGTTCCTTTTCATTTCTGAAGACAAAGGAATCATACAGTTGGAATATTAGGGAAGATTAATGATAAAACCATCCTAAAGATTGATTCTATACATCGTTTGACATGTTTCTACGAACTGTAATATAACTTTTTTGACTTTTCGTCTGAACTTACTGCGCGAGCACAGTGCATTTGGATTACTCGACTGAACGCACAAACAAAATGGAGGTATTTGGACATAAAGATGAAGTTTGTGGAACTGGGATTCCTGGGAGTGCATTCCGATGAAGATCATCAAAGATAAGTGAATATTTATAATGTTATTTGTGTCTTCTGTTGACTACAATATGGCGAGTATCTGTATGGCTTGTTTTGATGTCTGAGCGCTGTACTCAGATTATTGCAAAATTTGCTTTCGCCATAAAGCTTTTTTAAATCTGACACAGCGGTTGCATTAAGGAGAAGTGTATCTATAATTCTTTGAATAACAGTTTAATATTTTATCAACGTTTATGATGAGTATTTCTGTAAATTGATGTGTTCAATCACCGGAGGTTTTGGGAGGCGAAACATTTCTGAACTTTACACGGCAATGTAAAATGGGGTTTTTGGATATAAATATGAGGTTTATCGAGCAAAACATACATGTATTGTGTAACATGAAGTCCTATGAGTGTCATCTGATGAAGATCATCAAAGGTTAGTGATTCATTTTAGCTCTATTTCTGTTTTTTGTGACGCCTCTCCTTGCTTGGAAAATGGCTGTGTGGTTTTCTTGTCTAGGCGCTGTCCTAACATAATCTATTGTTATGCTTTCACCGTAAAGTGTGTTTTTTTGTTGTCTTGGCGCTGTCCTAACATAATCTAATGTTATGCTTTCGCCGTAAAGCCTTTTTGAAATCGGACACTGTGGTTGGATTAACGAGAAGTGTATCTTTAAAATGGGATATAATAGTTGTATGTTTGAGAAATCCTACATAACCCAGAGAGGTTAATCTAACCACACTGTCTGATTTCAAAAAGGCTTTACAGCAAAAGCAAAACATTACATTATGTCAGCAGAGTACCCAGCCAGAAATAATCAGACACCCATTTTTCAAGCTAGCATATAATGTCACAAAAACCCAGAAGACAGCTAATTGCAGCACTAACCTTTGATGATCTTCATCAGATGACACACCTAGGACATTATGTTATACAATACATGCATGTTTTGTTCAATCAAGTTCATATTTATATCAAAAACCAGCTTTTTACATTAGCATGTGACGTTCACAACTAGCATACCCCCGCAAACTTCCGGCGAATTTACTAACAATTTACTAAATTACTCACGATAAACGTTCACAAAAAGCATAACAATTATTTTAAGAGTTATAGATACAGAACTCCTCTATGCACTCGATATGTCCGATTTTAAAATAGCTTTTTGGTGAAAGCACATTTTGCAATATTCTAAGTAGATAGCCCGGCATCACAGGGCTAGCTATTTAGACACCCAGCAAGTTTAGCCTTCACCAAACTCCGATTTACTATTAGAAAAGTTTGATTACCTTTGGTGTTCTTCGTCAGAATGCACTCCCAGGACTTCTACTTCAATAACAAATGTTGGTTTGGTCCCAAATAATCCATAGTTATGTTCAAACAGCGGCGTTTTGTTTGTGCGTTCAAGACACTATCCGAATGGTAAATAAGGGTTACGAGCACGGCGCATTTTGTGACAAAAAAATTCTAAATATTTCATTACCGTACTTCGAAGCATGTCAACCGCTGTTTAAAATCAATTTGTATGCCATTTTTCTCGTAAAAAAACGATAATATTCCGACCGGGAATCTGCGTTTAGGTAAATAGACGACAGAAAATAAAGCACAGGATCGACTCGTGCACGTGCCTAAGCCCATTATCCTCTTATCGGCCACTTGCCAAAAGCGCAAATGTGTTTCAGCCTGGGGCTGGAATGACATCATTCAGCTTTTTCCCGGGCTCTGAGAGCCTATGGGAGCCGTAGGAAGTGTCACGTTACAGCAAAGATCCTCAGTCTTCAATAAACAGAGACAAGAAGAACAAGATCTTGTCAGACAGGCCACTTCCTGTTCAGAATCTTCTCAGGTTTTTGCCTGCCAAATGAGTTCTGTTATACTCACAGACACCATTCAAACAGTTTTAGAAACTTTAGGGTGTTTTCTATCCAAAGCCAATAATTATATGCATATTCTAGTTACTGGGTAGGAGTAGTAACCAGATTAAATCGGGTACGTTTTTTATCCGGCCGTGTAAATACTGCCCCCTAGCCCTAACTTAAAACCTCTTACATCTAGATGTTCCGCTAGCGGAACGTCTGCTCCAATATCCAATGATGGGTGGGGCGCGAAATACAAACTCCTCTAAAATCCGAAAACTTCCACTTTTCAAACATATGACTATTTTACAGCTATTTAAAGACAAGACTCTCGTTAATCTAACCACACTGTCCCATTTCAAAAAGGCTTTACAGCGAAAGCAAAACATTAGATTATGTCAGCAGAGTACCCAGCCAGAAATAATCAGACACCCATTTTTCAAGCTAGCATATAATGTCACAAAAAACAAAACCACAGCTAAATGCAGCACTAACCTTTTATGATCTTCATCAGATGACACACCTAGGAAATTATGTTATACAATACATGCATGTCTGTTCAATCAAGTTCATATTTATATCAAAAAACAGCTTTTTACATTAGCATGTGACGTTCAGAACTAGCATTCCCACCGAACACTTCCGGTGAATTTACTAAATTACTCACGATAAACGTTCACAAAAAGCATAACAATTATTTTAAGAATTATAGATACAGAACTCCTCTATGCACTCGATATGTCCGATTTTAAAATAGCTTTTCGGATGAAGCACATTTTGCAATATTCTAAGTACATAGCCCGGCATCACAGGGCTAGCTATTTAGACACCCAACCAGTTTAGCCTTCACCAAAATCACATTTCCTATAAGAAAAATGTTATTACCTTTCCTGTTCTTCGTCAGAATGCACTCCCAGGACTTCTACTTCAATAACAAATGTTGGTTTGGTCCCAAATAATCCTTCGTTATGTTCCATCAACAACGTTTTGTTCGTGCGTTCTAGACACTATCCCAATGGTATATCACGGTCATGAGCATGGCGCAGAAAGTGACAAAAAAATTCTAAATATTCCATTACCGTACTTCGAAGCATGTCAACCGCTGTTTAAAACCAATTTTTATGCAATTTATCTCGTAGAAAAGCGATAATATTCCGACCGGGAATCTGCATGTCTGTAAACTGAGGGAAAAACCGAAAGCCGGGGGCGGGGCAGGTCGCGAGCATAAGGCTTACTCCACTGATTGACCACTTAGCTTTTGCTCTCCTTTGTTTCAGCCAGGGCTTTGAATTACGTAATTCCTGTTTTTCCCGGGCTCTGAGAGCCCATTGGAGACGTGGGTATTGTCACGTAACAGCAGAGATCCTTCGTTTTTGGAAGAGATGTCAAAGAAAGAAAATAAATGGTCAGACAGGGTACTTCCTGAACAGAACCTTCTCAGGTTTTTGCCTGCCATAGGAGTTCTGTTATACTCACAGACACCATTCAAACAGTTTTAGAAACTTTGGAGTGTTTTCTCTCCAAAGCTAATAATTATATGCATATTCTAGTTTCTGGGCAGGACTAATAATCAGATTAAATCGGGTACGTTTTTTATCCAGCCGTGAAAATACTGCCCCCTAGCCATAAGAGGTTAACGAGAGTCTTGTCTTTAAAATGCTGTAAAATAGTCATATGTTTGAGAAATTGAAGTAATAGCATTTCTAAGGTATTTGAATAATGCGCCACAGGATTCCACTGGCTGTTACGTAGGTGGGACGATTTGGTGCCACCTACCCTACAGAGGTTAAACCAGAAGATAATGTTATAATATAGGAAAGTTATATTAGGACAATTATAACTTTGTAATCTGAATATTTTCCTTGGTGCCCCAATCTCCTAGTTAATTACAGTTAAACGATTAATCAGTTTAATCGCATAATAATAACAGGGAGATATTTTGATAAACACGTCTTCAGTGTAACCTCGCTAGGTAGGAGGCAGTATTTGCACGGCCGGATAAAAAACGTACCCGATTTAATCTGGTTACTACTCCTGCCCAGTAACTAGAATATGCATATAATTATTGGCTTTGGATAGAAAACACCCTAAAGTTTCTAAAACTGTTAGAATGGTGTCTGTGAGTATAACAGAACTCATATGGCAGGCAAAAACCTGAGAAGATTCCTTACAGGAAGTGCCCTCTCTGACCATTTCTTGGGCTTCTAAACTCTCTTTATTGAAAGCTGAGGATCTCTGCTGTAACGTGACACTTCCTACGGCTCCCATAGGCTCTCAGAAGGCGGCAAAATGGTGAATGATGTCTTTGCAGGCCCTGGCTGATAAACAGTAGCGCATTTGGTAAGTGGTCGATCTGAGAACAATGAGACTGGGGCGCGTGCATGAGGCGACACCATGTTTTTATTTTTTCGTCTTTGAACGAAAACAGGGTTTCCCGGTCGGAATATCGCTTTTTTACGAGAAAAATCGCATAAAAATTGATTTTAAACAGCGGTTGACATGCTTCGAAGTACGGTAATGGAATATTTAGAATTTTTTTGTCACGAAACACGTCGGGCGCGTCACCCTTCGTCACCCTTCCGATAGTGTCTTGAACGCATGAACAAAACAGAGGATATTTGAACATAACTATGGATTATTTTGAACCAAACCAACATTTGTTATTGAAGTAGAAGACCTGGGAGTGCATTCTGACGAAGAACAGCAAAGGTAATCAAATTTTTCTAATAGTAAATCAGAGTTTGGTGAGGGCCAAACTTGGTGGGTGTTAAAATAGCTAGCCCGTGATGGCTGGGCTATCTACTCAGAATATTGCAAAATGTGCTTTTGCCGAAAAGCTATTTTAAAATCGAACATAGCGATTGCATAAAGGAGTTCTGTATCTATAATTCTTAAAATAATTGTTATGTTTTTTGTGAACGTTTATCGTGAGTAATTTAGTAAATTCACCGGAAGTTTGCGGTGGGTATGCTAGTTCTGAACGTCACATGCTAATGTAAAAAGCTGGTTTTTGATATAAATATGAACTTGATTGAACAAAACATGCATGTATTGTATAACGTAATGTCCTAGGAGTGTCATCTGAGGAAGATCATCAAAGGTTAGTGCTGCATTTAGCTGTGATTTGGGTTTATGTGACATTATATGCTAGCTTGAAAAATGGGTGTCTGATTATTTCTGGCTGGGTACTCTGCTGACATAATCTAATGTTTTGCTTTCGTTGTAAAGCCTTTTGAAATCGGACAGTGTGGTTAGATTAACGAGAGTCTTGTCTTTAAAATGGTGTAAAATAGTCATATGTTTGAGAAATTGAAGTAATAGCATTTCTAAGGTATTTGAATAACGCGCCACGGGATTCCACTGGCTGTTGAGTAGGTGGGACGATTTCGTCCCACATACCCTAGAGAGGTTAATGGTGCCCAAAGACACGACAACTGTTCAGAATGATCATATGATATTAATATGTTGACTGTTTTATGGATGTTATAGGTAAAGAGTTTAATTTGGGAGATGGTAACTCTTTAAACAACCTCTTCCGTGGTGCCCCAATTTCCTAATGAGTTAATTGTGACATGATTAATTTAATCGGGTAAAAATTGAACATAGTGGATTAAATGAATAACAGTCATCAGATTAATGGAAGTAAAATCACGACAGAGGGTATCGGCCTATTTCTGCTCTGCATTCTGTGGGTATCTAATTCTGCTCTCTCTCTGTCTCGCGCATACTCTCGCTCTCTCTCTCTTCGTCTCTCTCTCTCCTTCTATCTCTCCCTCTGTTGGATTCTCTCCACTGCTTCCTGCAGTGGAGAGAGTCAAAAGCACCCCTCTCCCCATCCCACAGTTGGCCTCTCTCTATCTTTCACTGCATCCCCTCTTTCTTGAATTCACTCTCTCTGTTAGTTATCTAACCAAACCCAACAGATTCTTCTCAGTGCTGACAAAATCTGTTATTTTTTTCTGCCTGGGTCCCCACTGGCTCGCTCTGCTGCTCACCCCCACCTCTTCCCACCCCCCGCTCCCCCTTCCCTCCACTCCTTTCTCTCTGTTTTGCTGGCTCCGCTTTCATTCTAACCTCCCCCTCCCCTTCCCTCAAGGGAATAAAGGTCATTGCGCAAATGATTACTCAGACCTTGGTCGCCATGGAAACGTGGTCATGTGACAGCGACAGGCATGCATCTAGCACAACAAAGAGGCAGATTAGTAACCCAGCGATGGAGAGCTATTGCTGCCTTTGTGTAGCTGTGTTTTCTATATCCCCCTTCTCTCTCCCTCTCTCCAGTTTACTGGGAAGGGAGGGAGTGAGAGGCAGATTGAGGGAAAGAAAAAGAGAGCCTAGCAAACAGCCTGGCTCCCAGTGTTCCAGCTTTGTCTCAGTCTTTGCTTTACCATTTGAATGAAACCTGACCTCTTCAGATAATTTACGCAGCCTTTTAAAAACAGTTATGAGTTTCAGATCGGCTTTCTGAGGCAACACGGCAGGTGTGTTTATGATTTGGAGGAAAGGAGGAAATAAAGGAAGAATGCGAATTAAAACAGTTTCTTAAGTTACAAACGAGCCCAAACGAGCCCTGTCTTTGTTATAGCAGAGCACAACAAGAGGAATTATTCATAACTTTGCTCTCTTGAGTGTGGAAAACATCTTTATTTTCCCACACAAGCTGCTTTCAAGTTAGGAGATCCAAGCCTCTTATCAACTGATGTTAGTGATTCCAAAGAAATCTAAAATGACTCCACCAGCTAGATAATTGTAATATCAAATAAGAAGCAAATTAAAGAAATTATAAATGTATAGAGATATATTTTTCTTTGAGTTACTAGAACACTGAGATGAATAGGAGAATCCTAAAATATGCAAGTTTTTGTTTCATGTGGAAAAATCACGTGGTGCAAATCACACCTTCAAACTAATAGTATCCAGTCATTTCAACAGCAGATTCTAATAAAAAGTGTCTTCTAGCAACTTATATCCTAATAACTTGTGTGTCCTAGTCCCAGCATGGTTCTCAGAAGTCTATTAGTTGAAACTTGGCTGTAAGGAACACAGGGTAATACATATACACAATACCAGTCAAAAGTTTGGACACACATACTCATTCCAGGGTTTTTCTTTAGAATAATAGTGAAGATCAAAACTATGAAATGACACATGTGGAATCATGTAGTTACCAAAAAAGTGTTCAACAAATCAAAAAATATTTTATATTTGAAATTCTTCAAAATAGCCACCCTTTTCCTTGATGACAGATTTGTACACTCTGCAAATAATATTGCCTTTATATGTCAATTCTCTCAACCAGCTTCACCTGGAATGCTTTTCGAACAGTCTTGAAGCAGTTCCCACATAGAGTGATCATATCCATAAGACTAAAAATCCGCATTATAACACAATTGAAATGTAAAGGTAATTTCTGATTAACACCGACATATGCCGTGTTTACCGTGAATGCAGTCTCAGTGAAAGCGGGTAACATTGCCTTTAAATGTCAATCTTCACCACTATGGATTGAATAGAGCTCTTAGACAGAGAAAGCGAGAGAACGAGTGATGGGGAAGGGGGAAACTGGAAGGCCAGGTCAACACGGCCTCTAAAAATGTAGATATACTGTACAAAGGTGACCCTCCATTAAACCCGATGTGTTGCGAGGTTGCCATGGCACCACCAAAACATTGCCCCTTGAAATTCCGGAAAACCGGAAGATATATGCATTTGAGGCATCAATGCAATTCCCATTTTGTTTTCACAGTGATCCTGAGATTTCTCAAATGTTTGTCTCTTCACCTCTGTCTCTTCACTCTTCTCTATTCAGTGTGGATCGTCATTTGATCGTTGCTGGTTTTGTACTGTTCTTGTACCCTTTTTTCCAATTTTAGACTGAATCTAACTGCCTGTAGCTCAGGACCTGAAGCAAGGATATGCATATTCTTGATACCATTTGAAAGGAAACACTTTGAAGTGTGTGGAAATGTGAAATTAATGTAGTAGAATATAACACATTAGATCTGGTAAAAGATAATACAATCCAAAAAATATGTATTTATTTTTTATTTTACATATCTTTGAAATACACGAGAAATGCCATACTTTCAGATAGGAGTCTTGGTATAGTTTAGATTTCGGCCAGCAGATGGCAGCAGTGTGTGTGCAAAGTTTCAGACTGATCCAGTGAAAAAATACATTACTGCACAATATTTTGTATGAAGTCTGTCAGGAGTTTGCCCAAATGTGCCGAATTGGTCAATTGATACATTTTCAAATACATAACTATAGAGAACATACAAAAATGCTATGTTAATAAAACATTTACATTTTCACACTCCCAAAAATGTCATGCATGATGGATCATTAGCTTATACACTAACTTTCACACATCTAGATGGTCAGGTGGGGTGGGTGTGGAGCCAGAGACAGAAGTGGGGTCAAACTGTAGACCCCAGTTCTTACATATGAACATAAAAAATAGATTTTATCAAACGAAACTGAGCTACATTTTATCTATTGAACCCTCGGGATGACAAATCAGAGCAAGATTACTGAATGTAAGTACATTATTTACCTTCAGAGGTGAATGTATCAAACCAGTTGCCGTGATAAAAGTTTTTTTTTAACCTTCTTGGGGAAGTGGGACGCTAGTATTCAGACGTGTTCACTTTTCCCACATTTTATTGCATTACAGCCTAATTGAATTGGATTACATTTTTTCCCCCCCTCATCAATCTACACACTATACCCCATAATGAAAAGCAAAATGCGTTTAATTTTGTGTGCAAATGTATAAAAAATGTAAAACTTAAATATCACATTTACATAAGTATTCAAACCTTTAACTCAGTACTTTGTTGAGGCACCTTTGGCAGCGATTACAGCCTTGTCTTCTTCTCTGCAGATCCTCTTAAAACCTCTCGGGGGTAGCTGGGACGCTAGCGTCCCACCCACGGGACACACTTTTCAACAGCCAGTGAAAAATCAGAGTGCCAAATTCAAAGCAACAAAATGTCATAATTCAAAGTTCTCAAACATACGACTATTTTACACCATTTTAAAGGTACACTTCTCCTTAATGTAACCACATTGTCCGATTTCAAAAAGGCTTTACGGCAAAAACATAAAGTTAGATTATGTTAGGACAGGTACAGCACAAGAAAAACCACACAGCCATTTTCCAAGCAGGAGAGGGGTCACAAATACCAGAAATTCAGCTAAAATTAAGCACTAACCTTTGACGATCTTCATCAGATGACTGCTAGGACTCAATGTTAGACAATACATGTATGTTTTGTTCGATAAAGTTCATATTTATATCCAAAAACAGCATTTTACATTGGCGCGTGAAGTTCAGAAAATATTTTGCCTCCAATACCGCCGGTGTATATTACAGAAATATTCATCATAAACGTTGATAAAATATTAAACTGTTATTCAAAGAATTTTAGATAACCATCTCCTTTATGCAACCGCTGTGACAGGTTTCAAAAAAGCTTCACGGGGAAAGCACACTTTGCAATAATCTGAGTACGGCGCTGAGAAACATACACTAGGCAATACAGATACCTGCCATTTTGGAGTCAGCTAAAATCATAAATAGCATTATAAATATTCACTTACCTTTGATGATCTTCATCAGAAGGCACTTCCAGGAATCCCAGGTCCAGAATAAATGTTGTTTTGTTCGATAAAGTCCATAATTTATGTCCAAATACCTCCTTGTTGTTTGCGCGTTCAGTAAGCTACTCCAAGTGTAGGAAGCGCGCCCAAAATTTCACAAGGAAAGTCAAAAAAAGTTCTATACGTACATAGAAACATGTCAAACGTTGTATAGCATCAATCTTTAGGGCCTTTTTAACATAAAACTTCAATAATATTCCAACCAGACGATTCCAATGTCTTGAAAAATGTTTTGGAACACAGCTACCTCTCACGTGAATGTGCGCCAATGAACTCATGTCCTTTCCTGAGTCACCAACTTCACGGCCTTCTTGTTCGCTCTCTGTTCACTGCAAAAGCCTGAAACTAGGTTCTAAAGACTGTTGACATCTAGTGGAAGCCTCAGGAAGTGCAAAATGAACCCTTAGTCACTGTGTGTTGGATAGGCAATGACTTGAAAAGACTACAAGTACCAGATTTCCAACTTCCTGGTTAGATTTTTCTCAGGTTTTTGCCTGCCATATGAGTTCTGTTGTTATACTCACAGACATTAGTCAAACCGTTTTAGAAACTTCAGAGTATTTCCTATCTAATAATATGCATATTGTAGTTCCTGGGCCCGAGTAGTAGGCCGTTTAATTTGGGTACGTTTTACATCCGGCTGTGGAAATACTGCCCCCTACCCTAGAGAAGTTAAGTGCACTCTCCTCAAACAGTAGCATAGTATTTTTTTCACAGTAATAGCTTTTTATTGGACACTGCAGTTAAATTAACAAGAATTTAAACCTTTCACACTTTACCAATTGTGCCCTGGATATTCCTAAAATGTCAAAAATTTCCTACGAATATCAGGACACTGTACAAACATGATATTCAAGACAAAAAATCATGTAGGTCGTGTGTAAACAGTTTCAAACCTTCCTGGTCTTCCTGGCCTTCCTGGTAGTTCAATTCTAGCATGACATCTGATCTGAAAGAACTTCCTAGGTAAAAGTAACATGGCATGAATCTATATAGCCTTATAGAAAGGATACAAGGAAAGGAAAATAGCTCATGAGTACTGGGGCCACAACATATGGGTTCAATAATTCAAAGGGACAGTCATAGGGAGTGGTATCACACCTCAGCTGGTGGCAGTAGCTATCTTCCTACAGATACACATTTTGCCATGGGGTAGAGAGAAAAGTGTGCAGTTTTATAGCTAATCTCATGCTATTCTACACATTTTGCAATGAAGCTGAGAGAATGTCCTCCTATTCTACACATTTTTGCATGAGGCTGAGATTAAATTTTATTTACATTTTATTTGTTTGTGTTGTCTCCTGACTAATCAGAAATGAAGACAAATACAGTAGGAGGTTCCTGGGATCTAATTAGTTATATCTCCATCATATGGTAACAAGTTAATTTGACAAATGACTAAGTGGGCAGGACAAGTATTTGCTAGTCAGAAAAACTAAACAGTTAGTTGTTTCAACTCACCGAAGTTTGTTACTTCATATATATATATATATATATATATATATATATATATATATATATATATACACTGCTCCAAAAAATGAAGGGAACACTTAAACAACACAATGTAGCTCCAAGTCAATCACACTTCTGTGAAATCAAACTGTCCACTTAGGAAGCAACACTAATTGACAATAAATTTCACATGCTGTTGTGCAAATGGAATAGACAACAGGTGGAAATTATAGGCAATTAGCGGGGGACCACAGACAACTTCTCAGTTCCTATGCTTCCTGGCTGATGTTTTGGTCACTTTTGAATGCTGGTGGTGCTTTCACTCTAGTGGTAGCATGAGATGGAGTCTACAACCCACACAAGTGGCTCAGGTAGTGCAGATCATCCAGGATGGCACATCAATGCGAGCTCTGGCAAGAAGGTTTGCTGTGTCTGTCAGCGTAGTGTCCAGAGCATGGAGGCGCTACCAGGAGACAGGCCAGTACATCAGGAGACGTGGAGGAGGCCATAGGAGGGCAACAACCCAGCAGCAGGACCGCAACCTCCGCCTTTGTGCAAGGGGGAGCAGGGGAAGCACTGCCAGAGCCCTGCAAAATGAGCTCCAGCAGGCCACAAATGTGCATGTGTCTGCTCAAATGGTCAGAAACAGACTCCATGAGGGTGGTATGAGGGCCCAACGTCCACAGGTGGGGGTTGTGCTTACAGCCCAACACCGTGCAGGACGTTTGGCATTGCCAGAGAACACCAAGATTGGCAAATTCGCCACTGGCGCCCTGTGCTCTTCACAGATGAAAGCAGGTTCACACTGAGCACATGTGACAGAGTCTGGATACGCCGTGGAGAACGTTCTGCTGCCTGCAACATCCTCCAGCATGACCGGTTTGGCGGTGGGTCAGTCATGGTGTGGGGTGGCATTTCTTTGGGGGGCCGCACAGCCCTCCATGTGCTCGCCAGAGGTAGCCTGACTTCCATTAGGTACCGAGATGAGATCCTCAGACCCCTTGTGAGACCATATGCTGGTGTGGTTGGCCCTGGGTTCCTCCTAATGCAAGACAATGCTAGACCTCATGTGGCTGGAGTGTGTCAGCAGTTCCTGCAAGAGGAAGGCATTGATGCTATGGACTGGCCCGCCCGTTCCCCAGACCTGAATCCAATTGAGCACATCTGGGACATCATGTCTCGCTCCATCCACCAACGCCACGTTGCACCACAGACTGTCCAGGAGTTGGCGGATGCTTTAGTCCAGGTCTGGGAGGAGATCCATCAGGAGACCATGCACCACCTCATCAGGAGCATGCCCAGGCATTGTAGGGAGGTCATACAGGCACGTGGAGGCCACACACACTACTGAGCCTCATTTTGACTTGTTTTAAGGACATTACATCAAAGTTGGATCAGCCTGTAGTGTGGTTATCCACTTTAATTTTGAGTGTGACTCCAAATCCAGACCTCCATGGGTTTATAAATTGGATTTCCATTGATTATTTTTGTGTGATTTTGTTGTCAGCACATTCAACTATGTAAAGAAAAAAGTATTTAATAAGATTATTTCTTTCATTCAGATCTAGGATGTGTTGTTGAAGTGTTCCCTTTATTTTTTTGAGCAGTATATATATATATATGTATATATGTATATATATGTATGTATATATATATATATATATATATATATGTATATATATATGTGTATATATATATACATATATATATATATATATGTATATATATATATATATATATATGTATATATATATATATGTATATATATATGTATATATATATATATATATATATATATATATATATGTATATATATATGTATATATATATATATATATATATATATATATATATGTATATATGTATATATATATATATATATGTATATATATATATATATGTATATATATATGTATATATATATATATATATATATATATATATATATATATATATATATATATATATATATATATATATATATATATATATATATATATATATATATATATATATATATATGTATATATATATATGTATATATGTATATATATATGTATATATGTATATATGTATATATATATATATATGTATATATATATATGTATATATATGTATATATATATATATATATATATGTATGTATATATATATGTATATATATGTATATATATATATATATATATATGTATGTATATATATATATGTATATGTATATATATGTATGTATATATATATGTATATATAGGTATATATATTTGTATATATATTTGTATATATATATATATATATATATATTTGTATATAAGTTGTCATATACAGTTGAATCAACTACTTTGAAAAATACACATTTCAGAACTAAGTCTTTGAAATGATAAAATAGAGATTTCAATAGGGAACATTATGCTCCCATTTGGCGCTAACATAACAGTTGTATTGACCAAAAATGGTAAGTTAAGATAACTACAACGTATCAAATTGTCTTAAGTTATGAAATGCACAACCAAGAAGTCAAATGAAGGGGGGGTGAAATATCCCTTTTACCGTGTACAAATCTCCCACTTTAATACCACCAAAGCACCCCCAGACCATCACATTGCCTCCAACATGCTTGACAGATGACATCAAGCACTCTTCCAGCATCTTTCCATTTTTTCTGCATCTCACAAATGTGCTTCTTTGTTATCTGAACAGCTCAAGCTTAGATTTGTCTGTCCATAACACTTTTTTTCCAATCTTCCTCTGTCCAGTGTCTGCGTTCTTTTGCCCATTAATTTTTTATTTTTATTGGCCAGTCTGAGATATGTTTTTTTCTTTGCAACTCTGCCTAGAAGGCCAGCATCCCAGAATCACCTCTTTGCTTTTGATGTTGAGACTGGTGTTTTGCGGGTACTATTTAATAAACAGGCATCTGTTTCTCAAACTAGACACTAATGTACTTGTCCTCTTGCTCAGTTGTGCACCGGGTCCTCCCACTCGTCTTTCTATTCTGGTTAGTGCCAGTTTGCGCTGTTCTGTGAAGGGAGTAGCACACAGCGTTGTACGAGATCTTCAGTTTCTTGGCAATTTCTCGCATGGAATAGCCTTCATTTCTCAAAACAAGAATAGACTGATGAGTTTCAGAAGAAAGGCCTTTGTTTCTAGACATTTTGAGCCTTTAATCGAACCCACAAATGCTGATGCTCCAGATACTCAACTAGTCTAAGAAGACCAGTTTTATTGCTTCTTTAATCAGAACAACAGTTGTCAGCAATGCTAACATAATTGCAAAATGATTTTCTAATGTTCAGTTAGCCTTTCAAAATGATAAACTTGGATTAGCTAACACTACGTGCCATTGAAACACAGGAGTGATGGTTGCTGATAATTGGCCTCTGTACACCTATGTAGATATTCCATAAGAAATCAGCCGTTTCCACCTACAATAGTCATTTACAACATTAACAATGTCTACACTGTATTTCTGATCAATTTGATGTCATTTTAATGGACAAAAAATGTCTAAGTGACCTCAAACCTTTGAACGGTAGTGTATGGAATCATATAGTAACCAAAAAAGTGTTGAAAAAATCAAAACATTTTATATTTGAGATTATTCAAAGTAGCCACCCTTTGCCTTGATGACAGCTTTGCACTCTTGGCATTCTCTCAACCAGCTTCATGAGGTAGTCACCTGGAATGCATGTGTGCCTTGTTAAAAGTTAATTTGTGGAATTTATTTTTTCTTAATGTGTTTGAGTCAATCAAAAGTGTTGTGACAAGTTAGGGGTGGTATACAGAAGATTGCCCTATTTGGTAAAAGACGAAGTCCATATTATGGCAAAAAGAGCTCAAATAAGCAAAGAGAAACAACAATCCATCATTACTTTAAGACATGAAGGTCAGTCAATGCTGAACATTTCTAGAACTATGAATGTTTTTTAAAGTGCAGTCGCAGAAACTATCAAGCCCTTTTTACATCAGCCGATGTCACAAAGTGTTAAACAGAAACCCAGCCTTAAACCCCAAACAGCAAGCAATGCAGATGTAGAAGCACGGTGGCTAGAAAAAAACTTCCTAGAAAGGCAGAAACCTAGGAAGAAACCTAGGGAGGAACCAGGCTCTGAGAGGTGGCCAGTCCTCTTCTGTCTGTGCCCGGTGAAGATTATAACAGTACAGTCATGGCCAAAAGTTTTGAGAATGATACAAATATAAGGTAGCACGTCCGGTGAACAGGTCAGGGTTCCATGGTCGCAGGCAGAACAGTTGAAACTGGAGCAGCAGCATGACCAGGTGGACTGGGGACAGCAAGGAGTCATCAGGCCAGGTAGTCCTGAGGCATGGTCCCAGGGTTCAGGTCCTCTGGGAGGGGAGGGAGAGGGAGAGAGAGAGAATTAGAGTGTAACACAGGACACCGGATAAGACAGGATAAATACTCCAGATATAACAGACTGACCCTAGCTCCCCGATACATAAACTATTGCAGCAAATATACTGGAGGCTGAGACAGGAGGGGTTGGGAGACACTGTGGCCCCGCCCGGACAAGGCCAACCAGGCAGGATATATGGGTCAGAATATAATTATGTAATTATGTGTCGAAGGTCTCCGATGGGGTATCTCCAGGTGGACTGAGTTCCTCCTTCGACTCTGATGTTACCGGGTGTAACTCTAATTGTCCACACGATGTCAGTGTCCTTTCTCTTCGTGGTCTGTTTCCTCGACCTTGTTCCAAAAGAGGGGTCTTCTGAGGACTGCTAATCAGCCACATAGGTGGTTCCAGCGTGGGAATGAAAGCAGTGTAGACACACGATTCCTTGAAGCACTGTAGACACATGATTCCTTGGAGAGTCCTGCTTGAATTCACCCTCTTAGACACTGATCTGTAGCATAGATTGTTAAAAGGTTCTTCAACCTTGTGTTGTGTTTTGGGTTTGTTTCAACCTCGGACCTTGCCTGCAGCTCGGGGTCACCTAGTCTGATATGTTAATTCTTAACTCACATGTTTTATACCTTGGGTCAGAACGGGGCATTTCCATCTTTATGGCAAGTTCTCTGGGTGTCACTAGTTACGAGGCAAGGTCTGGATTTTACTCAGATCCAATTTAGACAACTACCTTCACATTTCATCTTTACAAAAACATTCTATTTTATCTGGACATTTTCCACACAAAGTACAGTATGCAAACATCAGGTACATGTTGTGAAAACTCTTCAAGTTACAATGTTTTCGTTATAATGTCATCATTTAACTTTTAATAACATAACAAAAATGACATTCCTTTTCATATTCCATCTAATCGTCATTACCACCATTTTGGCTGAAGAAACATATTGTCCCAAAGTCCATTTATTGCATGTTACTGTTCTGAGGTAGGTTCTCCATAGGCCCATCAATCATTCCATTCCTCCACAGTGAGAGGACAAAGGATTTTTGTCTGCTGCCTTAAGATTTACAGTGGGCGTGAGGTGTCATAAAACCCCCTACCTCCATACCTCTCGATCTCTCCCCCTCTGGTGGGTGTGAGAGATGTCTCTGTAGGAGTGTGGTCCACGGTAACCTGACCTGAACAGGCCAGTCATGACAAAAGAGAGATCAGGGTCCAGAGTAATGCTGAGGCTCTTCGCAGTTTTATTTGAGACGACTGTACAACCATCAAGATTTATTGTCAGATCCAACAGATAATCTCTTTGTTTCTTGGGACCTAGAACTAGAATCTATGTTTTGTCTGAGTTTAAAAATAAAACATTTGCCAACATCCACTTCCTTATATCTGAAACACAGGCTTGCAGTGAGGGCAATTTTGGGGCTTCATCAAGTTTCATCGACAAGTAGATTTGTCCGCATGGCAGTGAAAGTTAGCATTATGTTTCCGAATGACATTACCAAAGGGTAAAATATATAGTGAAAGCAACAGTGGTCCTAAAACGGAACCTTGAGGAACACCGAAGCAATTGATTTGTCAGAGGACAAACCATCCACAGAGACAAACTTATATCTTTCCGACAGATAAGATCGAAACCAGGCCAGAACTTGTCCGTTTAGACCAATTTGGGTTTTGAATCTCTTCAAATGATTTTTTATTTTATTTAACTAGGCAAGTAAGTTAACCTCTCTGGCACATGTGGGACGAATTCGTCCCACCTACGTAACAGCCACTTCAATCCAGTGGCGTGATCTTAGAATCGTTTGAAATACTATTACTTCAATTTCTCAAACATATGACTATTTTACAGCTATTTAAAGACAAGAATCTCGTTAATCTAACCACACTGTCCGATTTCAAAAAGGCTTTACAACGAAAGCAAAACATTAGATTATGTCAGGAGAGTGCCCAGCCAGAAATAATCAGACACCCATTTTTCAAGCTAGCATATCATGTCACATAAACCCAAACCACAGCTAAATGCAGCACTAACCTTTTATGATCTTCATAAGATGACACACCAAGGACATTATGTTATACAATACATGCATGTCTGTTCAATCAAGTTCATATTTATATCAAAAACCAGCTTTTTACATTAGCATGTGACGTTCAGAAAAAGCATACCCCCCGCAAACTTCCGGGGAATTTACTAACAGTTTGCTAAATTACTCACGATAAACGTTCACAAAAAGCATAACAATTATTTTAAGAATTATAGATACATTACTCCTCTATGCACTCGATATGTCCGATTTTAAAATAGCTTTTCGGATGAAGCACATTTTGCAATAATCTAAGTACATAGCCCGGCATCACAGGGCTAGCTATTTAGACACCCACCCAGTTCAGCCTTCACCAAAATCACATTTCCTATAAGAAAAATGTTCTTACCTTTCTTGTTCTTCGTCAGAATACACTGCCAGGACTTCTACTTCAATAACAAATGTAGGTTTGGTCCCAAATAATCCATCGTTATATCCAAACAGCGACGTTTTGTTCGTGAGTTCTAGACACTATCAGAATGCTACATCACGGTCTTGCGCATGGCGCATGGCGTTACAAAAAATGTCTAAATATTCCATTACCGTACTTCGAAGCATGTCAACCGCTGTTTAACCTGTCTGGGCTAGGGGGCAGTATTGAGAATTTTGGAAAAAATATGTTCCCATTTTTAACTGCCTCATACACCAACTCAGAAGCTAGAATATGCATATTATTGTTCAGGTTTGGATAGAAAACACTCTGAATTTTCTAAAACTGTTTGAATGGTGTCTGTGAGTATAACAGAACTCCTATGGCAGGCAAAAACCTGACAAGGTTTCAAGCAGGAAGTACCCTGTCTGACAAGGAGTCGTGCGTCTTGCATCTTTTTATTGAAAAGTAAGGATCTTAGCTGTAACGTGACAATTCCCAGGGCTCCGATAGGCTCTCAGAGCCCGGGAAATAACTGAAGGTTTACGAGGGAGCCTCAGGCTGAAACACATTATCACCTTTTGTAAGTGGCTGCTCCGAGGACCTTTGAATGAGGCGCGTGCACGAGTCGCTTCTGAGGAGAAATTTTATTCGGCTGTTTAGGCTCAATGCATACTCCCGGTCGGAATATTATCACTTATCTACGAGTTAAATGGCATAAAAATTGGTTTTAAACAGCGGTTGACATGCTTCGAAGTACGGTAATGGAATATTTAGACATTTTTGACACGCCAATGCGCCATGCGCGGGACCGTGAAGAAGCATTCTAGAACTCACGAACAAAACGTCGCTGTTTGGATATAACGATGGATTATTTGGGACCAAACCAAAATTTGTTATTGAAGTAGAAGTCCTGGCAGTGTATTCTGATGAAGAACAAGCAAGGTAAGAACATTTTTCTTATAGGAAATGTGATTTTGGTGGAGGCTGACCTGGGTGGGTATCTAAATAGCTAGCCCTGTAATGCCGGGCTATGTACTTAGATTATTGCAAAATGTGCTTCATCCGAAAAGCTATTTTAAAATCGGACATATCGAGTGCATAGAGGAGTAATGTATCTATAATTCTTAAAATAATTGTTATGCTTTTTGTGAACGTTTATCGTGAGTAATTTAGCAAACTGTTAGTAAATTCCCCGGAAGTTTGCGGGGGTTATGCTTTTTCTGAACGTCACATGCTAATGCAAAAAGCTGTTTTTTGATATAAATATGAACTTGATTGAACAGACATGCATGTATTGTATAACACAATGTCCTAGGTGTGTCATCTGATGAAGATCATAAAAGGTTAGTGCTGCATTTAGCTGTGGTTTGGGTTTATGTGACATGATATGCTAGCTTGAAAAATGGGTGTCTGATTTTTTCTGGCTGGGCACTCTGCTGACATAATCTAATGTTTTGCTTTCGTTGTAAAGCCTTTTTGAAATCGGACAGTGGGGTTAGATTAACGAGATTCTTGTCTTTAAATAGCTGTAAAATAGTCATATGTTTGAGAAATTGAAGTAATAGTATTTCTAACGATTCAAAAATCGCGCCACTGGAATTTCAGTAGCTGTTACGTAGGTGGGACGAGTTCGTCCCACATACCCCAGAGAGGTTAAAACCAATTTTTATGCCATTTATCTCGTAGAAAAGCGATAATATTCCGACCGGGAATCTGCAATGAGCCTAAACAGCCGAATTAAATTTCTCCACGGGGGCGAATAGTGCACGCGCCTCATTCAATGGTCCTCTGATCGGCCACTTACCAAAGGCGATAATTTGTTTCAGCCAGAGGCCGCCTCATCAACCTTCAGGTATTTCGTGGGTTCTGAGAGCCTATTGGAGCCCTAGGAATTGTCACGTTACAGCTAAGATCCTTACTTTTCAATAAACAGATGCAAGACGCACGACTCCTTGTCAGACAAGCCACTTCCTGCATGAAACCTTGTCAGGTTTTTGCCTGCCATAGGAGTTCTGTTATACTCACAGACACCATTCAAACAGTTTTAGAAACTTTAGGGTGTTTTCTATCCAAACCAGAACAATAATATGCATATTCTAGCTTCTGAGTTGGTGTAGGAGGCAGTTAAAAATGGGGCACATATTTTTTCCAAAATTCTCAATACTGCCCCCTAGCCCAAACAGGTTAAGAACAAATTCTTATTTACAATGATGGCCTACACCGGCCAAACCCGGACGACACTGTGCCAATTGTGCGCCGCCTTATGGGACTCCCAATCATAGCCGGTTGTGATACATCCTGGATTCGAACCAGGGTGTCTGTTGTGACACTTCTAGCACTGAGATGCAGTGCCTTAGACCGCTGCGCCACTCGGGAGCAAATGTGGTGTGGTGATAGATGGTGTCAAAAGCAGCACTAAGGTCTAGGAGCACGAGGACAGATGCAGAGCCTTGGTCCAATGCCATTAAAATATAATTTACCACCTTCCCGAGTGCAGTCTCAGTGCTTTGTTTGACTTCAGGAAGGTGGTGAGTTGCTACGCAACAGCTTTTTCAATTTTTTTTGAGAGAAATGGGAGATTCGATATAGGAAGATATATATATTTTTTGGGGGGGTTTAATTTTGGCTTTATCAAGAGAGGCTTTATTACTGCAATTTTTTGTGAATTTGGTACACATCCGGTTAATAGGGAGCTGTTTATTATGGTCAACATAGGAGGGGCAAGCACAGAAAGCAGTTCTTTTAGTACTTTAGTTGGAATAGGGTCCAGTATGCAGCTTGAAGGTTTAGAGGCATGACTATTTTCATGAATGTGTCAATAGATATAGGATTAAAAAACTTGATCTCTCTTGGTCCTAGGTCCTGGCAGTGTTTTGCAGACTCAGGAGAACAGAGCTTTGGAGAAATACAGTGATTCAAAGAGGAGTCTGAAATTTGCTTTCTAATGATCATGATTTTTCAGCCAAAGAAGTTCATGAATTTACCACTGCTGAAGTGAAAGCTATCCTCTCTTGTGGAATGTTGCTTTTCAGTTAGCTTTGCGACAGTATCAAAAATACATTTCGGATTGTTCTTATTTTCCTCAATTAAGTTGGAAAAATAGGATGATCGAGCAGCAGTGAGGGCGCTTTGATATTGCACAGTACTATCTTTCCAAGCTAGTCGGAGAACTTCCAGTTTGGTGGAGAATCATTTCCATTCCAATTTGCTGGAAACATGCATCATGGCTCGGGTATTTTCTGTAAACCAGGAGCTAGTTTCTTATGACAAATCTTTTTAGGGGTGAGACTTCATCTAGGTTATTACGCAAGGTTCAATTTAGTTCCTCAGTTGGGTGGTTAAGCAATTTTTGTACTCTGACGTCCTTCAGGAGGTGGAGGGAGTCTGGAAGGGCATGTAGGAATCCTTGGGTTGTCCGAGAATTTATAGCACAGCTATTGATGATCCTTGGTTGGGGACTAAGCATATTATTTATTGTGATTGTAAATGTAATAATGGACATTAGACTGGTGGAAATCTGTCCTTTGGTCTGATGAGTCCAAATTTGAGATTTTTGGTTCCAACCGCCGTGTCTTGTGAGACGCAGAGTAGGTGGAAGAATGATCTCTGCATGTGTAGTTCCAACCGTGAAGCATGGAGGAGGAGGTGTGATGGTGTGGGGGGCTATGCTGGTCGACTCAGTCGGTGATTTACTTAGAATTCAAGACACACTTAACCAGCATGGCTACCACGGAATTCTGCAGCGATACGCCATCCCATCTGGGCTTTGGGCTTAGTGGGACTATCATTTGTTTTTCAACAGGACATTGTCCCAACACACTTCCAGGCTGTCTAAGGGCTATTTGACCAAGAAGGAGAGTGATGGAGTGCTACATCAGATGACCTGGCCTCCACAATCACCCGACCTCAACCCAATTGAAATGGTTTGGGATGGGTTGGACCGCAGAGTGAAGGAAAAGAAGCCAACAAGTGCTCAGCAAATGTGGGAACTCGTTCAAGACTGTTGGAAAAGCATTCCAGGTGAAGCTGATTGAGAGAATGCCGAGAGTGTGCAAAGTTGTCATCAAGGCAAAGGGTGGCTACTTTGAAGAATTTAACATCTAAAATATATATATATTTTTTTACTTTTTTGGTTAGCACATGATTCCACCATGTGTTATTTCATAGTTTCCATGTCTTCACTATTATTCTACAATTTAGAAAATAACAAAAATAAAGAAAAACCCTTGAAAAAGTAGGTGTGTCCAAATTTTTGACTGGTACTGTACTTTATGCTCTGGCTCAGCCCATCGGTTTCTGGACCAATCAGATGGCCCTAAATGGGTTTGCATTGTGGAGAATAAACTAATGTCCATGGATGTGGTGTAGTGTTTGGCTAATGTAAGTTGAGTAAACACATCGCTTTATGCTAACTCAATTTGATTTAATACATTTTGACATTTTGAGTGAGTTGAACAACTCAACTTAACATGTTTGGTCAATTCAACACATTTTATTTACTTGGCAAGATAAAACTAGTCATTTTGACTGAATATCAATATATGTCAGCAAATGAGGTGGTTGCTTTGATTTCCACAGCCCAGCTAGGTCACCATTGCCCGGCCCCACCTTGTCACAGTGAGCATGTCATCACGAGTCCACCTGCATATTTTTCTGCAGTTGACGAATCACCCACACAACCAAAAATGTGAGTGTTCCCCACTACAGTTATCAACGGAAAATCGCTGTGTTTCTCAGGGAAGTGGTATGGACAATTTTCTTGGCTGGAGTTCGACAAGGGATGCTGTTTTCTGTATAAATGTGTATACATTTTCCCAAGGCCACTATGGAAGGCTCATTTGTTAGAGACAGATATAAGGATTGGAAGCACCTTCGCGATTCATTCTTCAAGCACCAGGCTAGCAAGCGTTACTTTTGCACAGAATACATTTGAAGACTACAGTGCAAGCCATCGCAATCAAAGCCAAGGCCATGTTTTAAATCAACTTCATAAAGCCCTTTTTACAGCAGCAGATGTCACAAAGTGCTATACAGAAACCCAGCCTAAAACCCCAAACAGCAAGCAATGGAGATGTAGAAGCACGGTGGCTAGGAAAAATTCCCTAGAATGGCAGGAACCTAGGAAGAAACCTAGAGGAACCGGGCTCTGAGGGGTGGCCAGTCCTCTTTTGGCTGCTGGCTCCATGTGATCACTATCATATCTCTGTTGAGGATGCTGAATTAACCAAAAAGTGGGGGGAGATCAGGAATTCCCATCCCTTATGAAGTTTTGGACAACTGCGGCCTTGACGTTTTCCCAAACATCAATAGACTACTAATATCAGGAATCAAGGTAAGACCCAGATACAGACTGTTGAAGCACCAATGTTTATTGTGGCAACAGGGCAGGCAAAGACAGGTCTGGGCAGGCAGGGGTCGAAAATCCAGGTTAAGGCAAAGGTATAGGATGGCAGGCGGACTCAGGGACAAGCAGAGTTCAGTAATCCAGAGGTGGAGCAAAGGTACAGGACAGCAGGCAGACTGGGGGTCAGGGATAGGCAGAGTGGTCAGGTGGGTGGGTACAGGGTCAGGACAGGCAAAGGTCAAAACCAGGAGGATGAGGAATGAGAGGCTGAGAAACAACAGGAGCTGACAGGAAAAACGCTGGTTAGCTTGAACGAACAAGACGAACTGGCAACAAACAGACAGAGAAAACAGCTATAAATACACAGGGGATAATAGGGAAAAGGGGCGACACCTGGAGGGGGGTGGAGACAAGCACAAGGACAGGTGAAACAGATCAGGGCGTGACAACTAAGGGCCATCATCACCCTTCCAATGACTTCATGTGGTCTGTATCAAAACATCCATCAAAACATACCCGCTGTGATATATCATTAGGTGTAGTGTTTTCATTCCTGAATGCCAATGAGGTAGTGTTTGCTTATTCAAAGTGAGCTATTCACTTCATACCCGCCGTACAGTTCAAGATATAAGCCTAAAGGGTTTGTATTGTATTGTGTGTGGCTGTTTTCATATCGCAAAACGTGTGCACTTTGGGCTTAATGAAAACACTTTCAGGGCTTTCTATTTCTATCATTCCTTGCTTCTTTGTGCAACAAGCTGTTTGCGCATATTCCAGCGTCAAGCTGGTGTCCGGGCCGATTCGCTGACCATGGTTCTGAATCCACCTGTTGTGCTTGTACTGTAGATCGCTGCTTTGAATGGGAGTGGTTGATCTGATTTGATGATATGATGTTAATTTCAAGAGGTTGGACTGTCAGACTGAACACTTCATCAATTATCTGTATTTTGTGACAGTATAATTTTATCACTACACTTATCTGCTTCTGTAGAATCTCTCTCTCTCTCTCTCTCTCTCTCTCTCTCTGAATATGTAGGTGTTAGACATGTTGTGTATTTCATTATGGCCTGTTTTGTCAGTGGTGTTGTTATAAGCGTTTGTGTAGTTCCACACTTGCGCTGCCTAATTGGCAATAATAAGGGGCTTGTTTGTCAAGGGAAATGTGTGGTGTTTTTTGGTAACATTTATTCTGTGTTATGTGTTAAATAATGCAATGTGATTGCACTAATCTTAACATTAATATGTTGGGGTATTTTTGCTGTATTTTTGCTGAAAAAGGTGTCCCAGACACTTTTACTTATGCCCAGCCACAACACAGCAATTTCTTGATGTGTCTGGGTATGTCTGTGTCCCAATGTCTGTACCTTTGACTTGCATGGCACTGTGGAAGGGGGAGAAGGGGGATGGTCCCTAGTGCCTCAGCTGATTGACTGAGTGCTTTAGTGACCAGTCTGAAATGGGGTCCTTCGGGGAGGGAGGGCTCAGCTGCACCTCCTCATGTAAAAGGCAATTTAAAGTGGCCCAGGCAAAGTGATAAGGACACACACACACAAACTAACAGCTACCAGACATGGCCAGATTACATTTGGGGATGCCAGATTTGGTTTGGGTTGCCAGAAAGTGGTAGATGGCAAAAACTCCACAACCTAGTCCATTAGTTTGGCTCAATGGGCTATGCTATAGAGAGGGGATTTCTGTATAATCAAGGGCTTATGGATGAGAGGTGACAGGGTTATTGCCCTTGATGAGCTCCTTTGTCCAATACCACCATGGTTCACAACATTTGGACAGACCAAAGCCTTTGGAGACCCCCAATCTGGGGATACTTACTTATAATCCAAGTTTACTACTCTCAGAGACGCTATATAAACATTCATAAAGGCTTATGTCAACAACCGCAGGTTGACGTACAGTATGTGTTCTGATCTATTAGCCAGTGGTTGTTGACATAGGCATGAATGGATATCATGCATTGCCTTTGAGCGCGTTACATAGTCTCAATGTAGGCCGTTAAGATGATACAAAACAGGGCGGGATTTGCTCAGGTAACCACAAGGGGTTCTCAAGAGATAAGAGTACAGTACATACTGGAATATCTTGTAGAGTGGTTACAGTGGTTCCATAGAGGAAAGTGGTTACATATATGGTTCAGGAGTGGAATGTCATTTTCTTCCTGAATACTGAAACCTGCATATTTCTAGCTGGTGAGTCAACTCATTATTTTGTCTAACTGTGGTGTTATTTATTTTTGTCTTCCCAGTCAAATCCTGTTGAGCTCTTCTCCAACATGCATTCATGATGAGGCTGTCCTGCACTGAGGCTTAGCCTCTGAACACCTCTACTCCTGTCAACTCATGCCTCATACCCTAATTCAATCACTGCTATGATCCCTTCCCAACACCGTGTAAGTAGCCCTCTCATTCCCCATAATATTTGTTGTCTCCATGCGGTCCGCACCTATACCATGGGTCTCTCATTCTCCTAAATGTTTCAAGTCACCAACCACTAATCCCCATAATGGTTTAGGTTCTGGTAGGGGTTTGGATAATCTGAACCTAGATCTGGGAGCAGCAGCTTGGGGGTCCCAAGGAATTCAATACTCATTAATAGCTGCATCCTTTGGGAAGAATAGTGTACCATATATATTTTACTGTGTGGAAAACAACCAGTAGATAAAAAGTTAGTATAAAGTGACCACTGAATACTATCTGCAGAACCCCCCCCCCCATCAGTGGTTTTACATTTCATAATCTAGACATTCCAGTGTGATAACTGACCCATCATGGCAGCCCTCCTACAAAAAGAATGTGGGAAGATTGTTTTCATCGTTGAATGTCAATGTCCACTTGCTTGGTCACTTCACTCTCGTTGACGACGAAGTGACCCCCCTTTTCTCATGTTGATTCTGCAAAGCGAAGCAAAACTCCCCAGAAATACTGGGATTATGGACAATTGGACGATACTCTCTCCACCTCCTTCCTCTCCACCTCCTCCTTCCGTTGTTCCACAGACCTGATCGGCAGGGTTGGCTCTGATGGAATGGTCGGTGCGCTGGCTTTAGGGGTAATTGGAATATAATGGAACATTTTTGGTGGCAAATCCAGCCCTGTTTTATTTAGATCTTTATTTTTTTTAACCTTTATTTAACTAGGCAAGTCCCATTGCCCTCCTCACCTTGTGAACCTCGTAAACGTTGTCCTTTGTCATCTGAAATGATACAGATTTTGGGCCAGACTGAATAGCCACGCTTCAATAACCATCCCTCCCTCCACCCTCCTCTCTCTGTCTTCTAACTCCATCTTTGATTTTTCTCATCTTCACCAGCTGATTGACTGCCAGACAGTCCCTTGTTCAAATACATTGCAGTTAACCGCCCCCGTCCATAACCTAATGTTCAAGTTAAGCTTTGATATTTTTATTTTCCACGACCAGCTCTGGAGAAAATATATCTCTAATTCAGCAGAGAGGGAAATTGCTTTTCAGGAGTACCATGAGAAGATCAGCCAGGAACTACTCACCAAGCAAGGAGTACAATCACTGAGGTGTATGTGTAATAAGTAGATTGTGTTAGTTGCTGGTCTACTATGGTATTTATCAAAATGTGAGAGGGCTACTTACACACCTATGTGAGAATGCTATTCATTGACTACAGCTCAGCGTTCAACATCATAGTGCCCTCAAAGCTAATCAATAAGCTAAGGATCCTGGGACTAAACACCTCCCTCTGCAACTGAATCCTGGACTTCCTGACTGGCCGCCCCCAGGTGGTAAGGGTAGGTAACAACACATCCGCCACGCTGAACCTCAACACAGGGGCCCCTCAGGGGTGCGTGCTCAGTCCCCTCCTATACTCCCTGTTCACTCATGACTGCAAGGCCAGGCACGACTCCAACACCATCATTAAGTTTGCCAATGACACAACAGTGGTAGGCCTGATCACCGACAACAACGAGACATTGGTGCCAGGACAACAACCTCTCCCTCAACATGATCAAGACAAAGGAGATGACTGTGGACTACAGGAATAAGAGGACCAACCATTTCCCCATTCTCATACACAGGGCTGCAGTGGAGCAGGTTGAGAGCTTCAAGTTCCTTGGTGTCCACATCACCAACAAACTATCATGGTCCAAGCACACCAAGACAGTTTGGAAGAGGGCACGACAAAACCTATTCCTCCTCAGGAGACGGAAAAGACTTGGCATGGGTCCTCATGTCCTCAAAAGGTTCTACAGCTGCACCATCGAGAGCATCCTGACTGGTTTCATCACTGCCTGGCATGGCAACTGCTCGGCCTACTACCATAAGGGTAGTGCAAACGGCCCAATACATCACTGGGGCAAAGCTTCCTGCCATCCAGGACCAGGACCTGCCATCCTGCCATCCAGGACCTCTATACCATGTGGTGTCAGAGGAAGGCCCTAAAAATTGTCAAAGACTCCAGCTCCCTAGTCATAGACTGTTCTCTCTGCTACCGCACGGCAAGCGGTACCGGTGCGCCAAGTTTAGGTCCAAGAGGCTTCTAAACAGCTCATACCCCCAAGCCATAAGACTCCTGAACATCTAATCAAATGGCTACCAGACTATTTGCACTGCCCCCCCTCCTCTTTTACACAGCTGCTACTCTCTGTTGATACCTTCTATGCATATTCACTTTAATAACTCTACCTGCATGTACATATTACCTCAACTAACCGGTGCCCCACCACATTGACTCTGTACCAGTACCCCACTGCATATACTGTAGTCTCACTATTGTTATTTTACTGCTGCTCTTTAATTACTTGTTACTTTTATTTCTTATTCTTATCCACATTTTTAAAATTACATTGTTGGTTAGGGGCTCGTAAGTAAGCATTTCACTGCATGTGCCTAATACAATTTTATTTTATTTGAAACATGCTTCCTAGGATACCCCTCTAGTCCAACAGAAGAGCCAGGTTGATGATGAGCCCCCTCTCTCTGTTCCCCCGATGTATAACTCCTTTTAAAGGGTTAGTAAAAGAGGTCAAGAAAATATTGAGAGGGGGATAATATTTTATTGCTTTTAACCAGTGAAGGCAGCAGAGGGGGCAGGTCAAAGGGAGAGACAATTAGTAAAACAAAAGGAATGGAAATGAGTGGAAAAAGAGAGAAATGGGAGGCCGAAAACGGAAAATAGGCCTATTAGGCCCTGAAAAATCAGATCTCGTAGCTGGCTTTTTCATAACTCCCTGTCTACTTCTTGCTTGGCTCCATCTTGCTGTGTGTGTGGCTCCGTCGGCTTTGTCTCTCACACAGCTTTCTTTTCTTCTGCCTTTCCCCCTCCCTCCCTCCCTCGCTCTCGCTCGCTTCTTTTTTTTCTTGGAGAGAGAGGCTGGCGCCAGCAGTCTGGAACAAGGCTGACAGAATTTGAATTATAGAAGCAGAGCGCGAGGAGGAGGTGATGTGAGGGAGGGTAGGAGGGATATGGAGAAAGAGAGAGATGCAGTTGTGTTTGTCAGTTGTGTGGGTGATTGAGTAAGGCAGAGAATGGGCTGCTCTTTCAAATGCAGTGCTGAAAATTAGGGAGAAGGACCACCGTTTTATTGCAATTTTTCTAATTTCTCTTCAATATATTAGATTGTTATCAAATTAAATCAATATTGTTTATATAGCCCTTCTTACATCAGCTGATATCTCAAAGTGCTGTACAGAAACCCAGCCTAAAACCCCAAACAGCAAGCAATGCTGGTGTAGAAGCACGGTGGCTAGGAAAAACTCCCTAGAAAGGCCAAAACCTAGGAAGAAACCTAGAGAGGAACCAGGCTATGAGGGGTGGCCAGTCCTCTTCTGGCTGTGCTGGGTGGAGATTATAACAGCACATGGCCAAGATGTTCAAATGTTCATAAATGACCAGCATGGTCAAATAATAATATTCACAGTTGTCGAGGGTGTAACAAGTCAGCACCTCAAGAGTAAATGTCAGTTGGCTTTTCATAGCCGATCATTGAGAGTATCTCTACCGCTCCTGCTGTCTCTAGAGAGTTGGAAACAGCAGGTCTGGGACAGGTAGCACGTCCGGTGAACAGGTCAGGGTTCCATGGCCGCTGGCAGAACAGTTGAAAATGGAGCAGCAGCACGGCCAGGTGGACTGGGGACAGCAAGGAGTCATCATGTCAGGTAGTCCTGAGGCATGGTCCTAGGGCTCAGGTCCTCCGAGAGAGAAAAAGAGAGAAAGAGAGAATTAGAGAGAGCATACTTAAATTCACACAAGACACCGGATAAGACAGGAGAAATACTCCAGATATAACAGACTGACCCTAGCCCCCCGACACATAAACTACTGCAGCATAAATACTGGAGGCTGAGACAGGAGGGGTCAGGAGACACTGTGGCCTCATCTGACGATACCCGCGGACAGGGCCAAACAGGAAGGATATAACCCCACCCACTTTGCCAGAGCACAGCCCCCACACCACAAGAGGGATATCTTCAACCACCAACTTACCGTCATGAGACAAGGCCGAGTATAGCCCACAAAGATCTCCACCACGGCACAACCAAAGGGGGGGGGGGCGCCAACCCAGTTATTCAGACCACTATACGATAATGGAGTGTAAAAGAGAACGACACTTTACAGTATTTGTTTTTAGTCCACGCTCTAGAGTCAAGTGAGTATCATAGTCCAAAAGTATTATTTTACCACGGATCAGAGCTGACAGGAAGGCTATTTGCCAGGCTGTTTGAGAGCACTGAGGTATGGCTGAGAGGGCATAGATGCAACTGTAGTGAACATGCGACTTTTCGCTAGAAACAGAGTGCAAAGGTGGAAGATGGCTGTGTAGTAGATGGCTTATGGCTAAGTAACTGCTATTTGACTTGAAATTAAACTAAACTAGAGTATTTAATCCCCGTGTTGAGCTAGTGTGTAGCAGCTAATTGCTGTATGACGTGCAGGGCCGGCTAGCGTTTTGGAGACCCTAAGCGAGATTTGAATGGGGGCCCCCCCACCTTGCGGGAAAACATGTTAGTGTCCCCCGTCTTGATGGTAGCGAGAAAGCAATTCCACACATTTTTCCATGGAGCGTAGAGAAAATGTTGCCGTTTTAAAGCAAGTCTACACATTTTGCAATGGGCTGGAGAGAATAGCAATTTTAGAACAAATGTCATGCAATTCTACCCATTTTGCCATCGGGCTTATGGCTTATGCCATGTTGATATGATATCTGAGTGAGAATGACTAACAAAATCAAATGTGGGCCCACTGGAGGTCAGGGCCCCTGGGCACATGCCCTGTATTCGAACATGATTACTTCAAGTTTAACCTCTATGGGCTAGGTGGGACGCTTGCGTCCCACCTACTCAACAGCCAGTGGAATCCCGTGGCGCGATATTCAAATACCTTAGAAATGCTATTACTTCAATTTCTCAAACATATGACTCTTTTACACCATTTTAAAGACAAGACTCTCGTTAATCTAACCACACTGTCCAATTTCAAAAAGGCTTTACAACGTAAGCAAAACATTAGATTATGTCAGCAGAGTACCCAGCCAGAAATAATCAGACACCCATTTTTCAAGCTACACAGAGAAAATAAAAACATGGGGTCGCCTCGCGCACGTGCCTCAGTCTCATTGTACTCTGATAGACCACTTACCAAAGGCGCTAATGTTTTTCAGCCAGGGGCTGCAAAGACATCATTCAGCTTTTTCCCGGGTTCTGAGAGCCTATGGGAGCCGTTGGAAGTGTCACGTTACAGCAGAGATCCTAAGTTTTCAATAAAGAGAGTCAAGAAGCCCAAGGAATGGTCAGAGAGGGCACTTCCTGTACAGAATCTTCTCAGGTTTTTGCCTGCCATATGAGTTCTGTTATACTCATAGACACCATTCAAACAGTTTTAGAAACTTTAGGGTGTTTTCTATCCAAAGCCAATAATTATATGCATATTCTAGTTTCTGGGCAGTAGTAATAACCAGAATAAATCGGGTACGTTTTTTATCCGGCCGTGCAAATACTGCCCCCTACCCTCAACAGGTTAATTGGAAGAACCTAGAAAGGTATGTTCGGCAATTTAACTTATTAAATTGAATGAGTCGATAATCCATACAATCTCCATTGATTGGATATCATGAGTGTAAACAGTCGATCAAATGTTGGGAACACTCACCACTATGGTACACGTCTTCCTTAGGCCGAAGCCACATGGGATTCCCGCTGGGGCGGGACTTCTGTCAGTACTGGATTACTGAATGGGTTTTGCAAAAACCAAATTTTACTGATTGATCAATTTTAATGATAAATCAAACTTGTATAGGCTATTTGGGATTTGAACTTTAATTAACCTCTTACATCTAGACGTTCCGCCAGCGGAAGACCTGCTCCAATATCCAATGATAGGCGTGGCGCGAATTACAAATTCCTCAAAAATCCCAAAACTTCAATTTTTCAAACATATGACTATTTTACACCATTTTAAAGACAAGTCTCTCCTTTATCTAACCACACTGTCCGATTTCAAAAAGGCTTTACAGCGAAAGCAAAACATTACATTATGTCAGCAGAGTTCCCAGCCAGAAATAATCAGACACCCATTTTTCAAGCTAGCATATAATGTCACAAAAAACAAAACCACAGCTAAATGCAGCACTAACCTTTGATGATCTTCATCAGATGACACGCCTAGGACATTATGTTATACAATACATGCATGTTTTGTTCAATCAAGTTCATATTTATATCAAAAAACAGCTTTTTACATCAGCATGTGACGTTCAGAACTAGCATTCCCACCGAACACTTCCGGTGAATTTACTAAATTACTCACGATAAACGTTCACAAAAACATAACAATTATTTTAAGAATTATAGATACAGAACTCCTTTGTGCACTCGAGGTGTCCGATTTTAAAATAGCTTTTTGGTGAAAGCACATTTTGCAATATTCTGAGTAGATAGCATGCCATCACAGGCTAGCTATTTTGACACCCACCAAGTTTGACCCTCACCAAACTCCGATTTACTAGTAGAAAAGTTTGATTACCTTTCCTGTTCTTCGTCAGAATGCACTCCCAGGACTTCTACTTCAATAACAAATGTTGGTTTGGTTCAAAACAATCCATAGTTATGTTCAAATATCCTCTGTTTTGTTCATGCGTTCAAGACACTATCCAAGGGTGACGAAGGGTTACGCGCCCGACGCGTTTCGTGACAAAAAAATTCAAAATATTCCATTACCGTACTTCGAAGCATGTCAACCGCTGTTTAAAATTAATTTTTATGCAATTTTTCTCGTAAAAAAGCGATAATATTCGGACCGGGAGTCGTTGTTTTCGTTCAAAGACGAAAGAATAAAAACATGGGGTCGCCTCGTGCACGCGCCTCCAGTCTCTGTTCTCTGATCGACCACTATCAAAATGCGCTAATGTTTTTCAGCCAGGGCCTGCAAAGCCACCATTCAGCTTTTTGCCGCCTTCTGAGAGCCTATGGGAGCCGTAGGAAGTGTCACGTAACAGCAGAGATCCCCTGTTTTGGATAGAGATGATCAAGAAGGCCAAGAAATGGTCAGACAGGGTACTTCCTGTACAGAATCTTCTCAGGTTTTGGCCTGCCAAATGAGTTCTGTTATACTCACAGACACCATTCAAACAGTTTTAGAAACTTTGGAGTGTTTTCTATCTAAAGCTAATGTTTATATGCATATTCTAGTTTCTGGGCAGGAGTAATAATCAGATTAAATCGGGTACGTTTTTTATCCGCCGTGAAAATACTGCCCCCTATTCATAACAGGTTAACCTGAGGGGTTTATTAATCTAGGTTAATGTGGAAAAGATTACAATGTCTCATTTAGAAAACTCATCAATTTGGATATTATTTAAAAGAACCACTTGAGAATGTAAATCTGGCAATTTCACTTATTAGTTCAATTGAATAAGACATCGATATCCGTCTGGATATCATGAGTAACGACTAATTCTTCTTGAAGGAAAGTACTGGTGACTCTTCAGAGGTCCCTGCTGCACACGCTGAAATCAAATGGAAGTACCCAGGGCAGGACTTCCCTTCCGCAAGTCGGATGAATTATAATGTGGCACAAAACAAAATGGCTGTTTGTCTTTGTTAGCTTAGCATCTCAAGCAAGCTAATCCTACGTTTTGCATTTTTCAGGCATAACATAGGATTCCCTTGGCAAGGGAAAGGTTTTACTCATAACGTATTATGTTCAAACCATTTTCCGCGTTATTTTGACGATGTTTTAACCGGAACTCGCAGCAAACAATCGAAATGCGCCGTGGTCTACTCGCGTGGAAACACGAGAGGGACAGAGAGATAGTTATCGCTGGTCAAGCTAATCTCTACTAAATTTCAATCGGCTGGCTCTATGTCCTCGCTCGAGAAATTAATGACCGAGCCAACACGCGTCTGAAACGCGTGAGGCAGAAATAGCCCAGCATTTGGCCAAATGCACTATTTCTCAGCTTTATCAGCCCAATTACAGAAATATATAGCTTACGCTACCCACTGACTACGTCAGAGCACAACACAGAGGGCTTTCTCTAGAGCACCCACGCACCAATAGTTCCGGTCTACAATTCCCATAATGTATATAATAAACTTGGTATATTATGTAATCTGCTTTTCAATTTTATATAGGCTGAATCAAAATGCAAACGTCCCACCTAGCCCATAGAGGTTAAATGAGACAACTTAAACTTTGCATATTGACCTGGATGAAGCAACCTCTCAGGTTAATTCAAGTTTAATACCCAGATAGCCTACCCAGGTGGGATTAATCATTGGCATTGATTAATTAATTCAATTAGCTTTTGCAAATTCATTCACGTCCAACTTCCACATTACTGGTACAGTACTGAGGGTTCGTGAACATCTATAAATAGATTAACCTGTCTGGGAACCTGGGACGCATGCGTCCCACCCTAGTCAACAGCCAGTGGAATCGCGTCGCGCGAAATACAAATACCTCATAAATGCTAGAACTTCAATTTCTCAAACATATGACTATTTTACACCATTTCATAGATACACCTCTCCTGAATCGAACCATGTTGTCCGATTTCAAAAAGGCTTTACAGCAAAAGCAAAACAGCAAAAAATAATCACACTGCCATTTTCAAAGCACTAGCATGCATCACAAATACCCAAAACACAGCTAAATGCAGCACTAACCTTTGACAATCTTCATCAGATGACACTCCTAGGACATCATGTTACACAATACATACATTTTTTGTTCGATAAAGTTCATATTTATATATAAAAACAGCAATTTACATCGGCGCATGACGTTCTGAAGATATTTTCCCTCAAATGCTTCCGGTGAATGAGCGCTACAATTTACAAAATTACTATTCGAAAACATTTTAAAAATGTAATATTGTCATTCAAAGAATTATAGATTAACATCTCGTGAATGCAACCGCATTGCCAGATTTAAAAATAACTTTACTGGGAAATCACACTTTGCAATAAACGAGCGGACTATGCTCAGAAAAATAGGCTTGGCGATACAGGTTAGTGCCATCTTGGAACCATCTAAAATCAAATATACTATTGTCAATATTCCCTTACCTTTGATTATCTTCATCAGAAGGCACTTCCAGGAATCCCAGGTCCACAACAAATGTAGTTTTGTTCAAAAAAGTTTATAATTTATGTCCCAATAGCTCCTTCTTGTTAGCGCGTTCCGAAGGCTGCTCATAATGTACGAGGCGCGCCGGACTTGTCGTCACGAATGTGCAAAAAATATATATTTACGTTCGTTCAAACATGTCAAACGTTGTATAACATAAATCTTTAGGGCCTTTTTCAATCAGAACTTCAATAATATTCAAGGCGGACGATTGCATTGTCTTACTAAACGTTTCGGAACAAAAGGGTACCCATGGGCGCCCGCATCATAGTAGTAATGGCCCTCCCCCTATGACCAACTTTCCAAGCCTCTCTTTCGGTCAGTTTCTACCATAGAAGACTCAAACCACTTTGTAAAGACTAAATGAATCCTAACTCACGGTGTGTTACATAGGCAAAGTGTTGAAGGTGATTCCACAAATCAGATTTCCACTTCCTGCATGGAATCTTCTCAGGTTTTGGCCTGCCATATGAGTTCTGTTATACTCACAGACACCATTCAAACAGTTTTAGAAACTTTAGAGTGTTTTCTATCCAAATCTACTAATTATATGCATATTCTAGTTACTGGGCAGGAGTAGTAACCAGATTAAATCGGGTAAGTTTTTTATCTGGCTGTGCAAATACTGCCCCCTAGCCCCAACAGGTTAAACTTGTCTTTGCAGCTTCCAATGAATTCCAAACCCAATCATTGAAAAAAGTTAGGAAAATTTTTCGTCTACATTTTTCTAATAATGTGCAAGCTACCAAAGGAGGTGGTCACCACTCCTCCGCTAATTGGTGAACCTCCACCCATAAAAGGATTGATCTCTGACCTCAGCAGCGATACCAACTCTAATTATGCCCTTAGCGAAAAAGCCGAAATTGCGAACGCTCTCCAAAATCAACCATCAAACACAGGCTTTGTGACGGTTCTCTCCACTTTAGCACTTATGTATTGCCATCAAAGGTTGGCATCGGTCCAATACCACAGTGCACAGCTGAAGCACGTGCAAAACATGGCTATCATGAGGGCACAGGTGGAGAGAAGTGAGTAACTATTGACAAAAGCAGGAAATAAAAACATTCTGCTAGTCGAGGAACTGCGTTTGAAATCGGAACAATTAAAAGTAATTGCAAATGACGATGAACGAGCAAAAACTCTCCAACAAAATCATCGTCTGCAGGAAAAACTCGATTTATCCAAAACTAAATGCGATGTAGTCCACGCCAAACTAGATAAATCTGTCGAGTTATCTACAAACAGGAGCGCGCAATTTGATAACATGCAGGCAGTTTTGTTGAACGTTAC
Source organism: Salmo trutta (assembly GCF_901001165.1). NCBI lineage: Eukaryota > Metazoa > Chordata > Actinopteri > Salmoniformes > Salmonidae > Salmo > Salmo trutta. The sequence continues at coordinate 52,085,961 of NC_042968.1, read as the reverse complement.
TCAAGGTAACAATGTTCTACTCCAAATTCTGCAGACCAAAGACGATCAGTTGATGAACACAATGACTAAGTTGGATGACAAATCAGCAGAACTTATTGAAGTTGCTGACCAAATGAATGATGAGAGAACTCAGGTGATGAGGATGGAAATATTGATTTCTAAGCAAGTAGAGGAAATCTCATCACTGAATCTCTCGCTCCGAACTCAAGACCTCTATCTGCAAATCATGACAGATAAGTTTGAGACCGAAAGGAGCAGAGGTGACACTCACGTGTCCAAAATCGGTACTCTAAGCACTCAAGTGGACTCTGCAATGCAGCAGAAGACCACTCTTAGGTACCATCTGGAGGAAGTCCAGAATGGTCACGCTCTACAGCATGACTATCCATCCAAGCAACCTGAGTCCGGTACTCAAAGGAGTGAAAACGATAGGTTTCAGACATTGCCTCCATCATGTGTCCCTCAGTCTTCTCTTGGCCATTCGGCACTGAGTAATATGGAGCCTCTTGGCCAACAAAGCCAAAGCTTGGCTTTTCCTCTTGGCCTTTCGGCCCCAATCTCTCCACAGGATGAAGCCAACCCTCTCCGCCCGCTTGGCGCGGAATACCTTGACAAACTCGTCAAGAATTTCCCCACCTTTGACCCCATTCCAGGTCAGCCAAACGATACTGAGACGTTCCTAGCTGACATAGAGGACGCGTTGGCTAAAAGTGGAACGATGCGACACTACACTTCGAGGGGTCACTCAGACTACCTCACCTCTCACATTGAGAGTCATGCTGAAACTACACTTCAAGGACGTATCGCTCGTTCACCCTGTGTACGTTACCAGCCTCGAAACTGTACCCCTGCTACTTGGAGCAGACTTGATGGATCGATTACTCCCATTGATGGATTGGAAAACCAACCAGGTATGGTCACAGGCCACAGTGCCTTCTCCACTGACCACACTGCCTTCCCCTAACGCTAGCTGCAACGCAGTCATTCAAGAGGGGTATCTGTCGAAAGCACCCCTTGGGAAAAAGACATTTAGAAACCTCTTGGTGCAGAATCCGATCCAAGGAGATATTACGATATCTCGACACATTCCATCAGCCAATCTGATTGACTATTCTTTTCATGATTTTGAGCCAGCTGTCTCTGTGAATGAGCAACTTCCCTCCTCCTTGCAGTCGTGCAATACGGTAGTTGAGATGAACTTCTCTTGCCCTTCGGACACTTCCGCAAGCACTGCGGCCGTCTCAGCAAGAAAAACATCGATGCGCAGAGTATACTCTGCTTCCGATGATACACCTTGCGCTTTGTGGGGGACTGTCAACCCTTACAATGACACTAATGGTGTCAGTCCAGGAACTGACCCGATGACTCCCACTGGTGAAACACTTTGCGATATCACAGACCGATATCCTCGTCTCAGTTTGCAGGTACTGAAGAAGTTGCCACACGTGGACGCGGTGGTGACTGACAGACCTCGACAGCCACTGAGGGTGTTGAAGCACAAACACCAGGAGATTTGGTTGAAAGGTTACAGCCATTCTCATAATAACGCGGCCACTGACAACTCGTACATAGGGTCCGACCTTTTTGTTTGCGCCTCGGACACCACCCGCCGGTGGGGGGGTCCCGAGACACAAAGGGGGGGAATAGTAGCCCAGACCCATAATGAGCCTCATCGAGGCCGGTGGGGGGGTCGAGACTACGGACAACATCGTACGAGGCCGCATGAGCATAAATCATATCTAGTGGTAACTCGCCTTTGAGAACAGTGAGGAACAGACAGGCCCCTAGACGGGGATTATCTTAGAACTCACCTAAGATAGTACGGAGGTGTACCACACTGGCCATAAAGGAAGTCCAGTGGGCTTGTCCACCTCCAAAACAAATGGCAACAATAATCATTCCTTGCCATGTGTAGGTTCAACTACAATACAACTAGTAAAATGCTCCAATCATGTGTTCCGGTAGATAATATTTCAGAATAAATCGGTAGGACAACTGGACCCCTTGAATACCAGTACCAATACCACAGTCAATCCAGCAACACTCAGTAAGAGGATTAGTAACCTCACAAGTTAAATTGCTATTGATAATAGCGACATAGGAGTCACTCAGAGTGCAACACAGGGAAGGGAATCTCCATTGCACTCTTCCAATGGTTAACACACGCCACTAATAAATAGAACCCTCTGTTCAGGAGAAAAGTTATTAGAAGTCATGAACCATGATCACACCACGTACGACTGGTCTAATACTTAGAGTACTTCCGTTGTGAGGTTAACTCCTCCATGGATAACATAGCTATGAAATAGACTTCATACCTATCGCCACTACAATAGTGGAAGACACAGTGACTTGTAGAAAAACTACTACAGACTCCCTTGACACCAATTCTGACTGACCTCCAGGCATTGACCTGAAAATTACCTGACTACGTCAGACTCATTCTGAACAAGTTGTAATCTGCCAGAATACTTGGTTTTCTTTCCTTGACATGTGCGCTTGTGTAAGCATAAATGCACATGCACAACGGAACATCCAATTAGGATTTATGCTAGGATTACTTAAGGGTCCGAGCAAAATACCAGCCTTAGTAAAGTTGAACATTTACTTCTAGGCCTTTGACTCTACAGCACTCACCAGTTCTCTTCCCAGAAGTCCATAGGCCATCCCTGTAGACTGCCCAAAACTAGTGCCTTACAGCTGTAGACTTATCATATAGTTGTCAACTTAGGATAGTACCCTAAGCACCACCCCGCAAATTAGGAAAGCCCTAGACATTATTTGACATTGGACAATGCCATGATAGGGTCATTTTGCCAAGACCATGGACGTAGATAGAATACAGTCCAATTAGATGATTAAGGTGGCATAACTATATTTTGTTTTGTTTATGCTTTCATTCATTTTGTTTCATTTTCTTCGGCACATAGAAAGTGATAGAGCCATAAACAACTCCCCCATACAACCATCAGTTAGTGCCACAACACCGCTCATTTGGGAGGATATGTAATTATATATTTCATGAGTGTGTGTGCATTGTTAACATCTGCCTAAGTTACTGCCCAGATATTCCAGTCTGGACGACCAGACGACGGGTCCGGAACGGCGATCCCAATCCGGACATCCACTGCCGAGCCATGGAACGGACTTCTTCATATGCAGAGACCCTACCCGGGTCGACCACCAGAGGGGGGACTGCAACAGCGACCACCAACTGGACATCTGCTGCCCTGCCATGGAACGGACTTCTTCATTTGCAGAGACCCTACCTGGGTCGACCACCAGAGGGGGGACTGCAACAGCAACCCCCAACTGGACATCTGCTGCCCAGCCTTGGAGCGGACTTCTTCATTTGCAGACACCCTACCCGGGTCGACCGCCAGATGGGGACCACAACGATGATCCACAACCAGGACAACCCACGTTCATTTTCATGTTGGTTTACAACATGCAGGTTAATCGCAAGATTGAACCCAACATGGGGGGGACTGTCATGACATTGGCCTGTGTGTAAGGTTTATGACCCCCCCATAAATACCTTTCTCCCTTCCCCTCTCTTCCTGACCCTACTGAAGGACAGTTGAATAGCCTTTATTGAATATAGAGAGTCTGGGAACATCAAACAAATGGGGAAAAGAACCATATTTCGGTAATAAAACCAGTTGGAAATATGCGTTGGAACTTAATGAATATGGAGGTCAGTTCGGTTATCATCTGAGACATTACGACTGATGACAGGACGACATAAACTGTACCTGGGAAAGTATACACCCTCTAGTTATTTGAGTCACATGGATGTGTTATGCAATTGAAATGTTTGATATTGAAATTGTTTGTTAGGAGATTAAATGTAATTTTAGCTTCCAATTGAGATAATTGGGTTTTCATAAGGAAAGTGTCCTGCTTGATCAGTGGCCCGCCCCTGTGAAGAGACAGGGGTCATAAACGATGTAACACACCCTTCTCCTCTCGCCACTATATAAGACAATGACACAATGTAACCAGAGTTCCAGTACGTGAGGTCTGCAGCCTCTGCGTTAAAAGGACACATGTCAAGTACAGAACTAAGCCAACTTCAGCGTGAGCTTTGGTTTTGAATGGTGTGAACTTTGAACACTTATTCACTACAGAAGTGATACTTCCTAGCCGTTGAGTTAGCAACGTGGGCTGTAGACGTGGGCTAGGAAAGGATAGACGACAGACGCAGTCTACCACAGACGAAGATACTACAACGTATCCACTTTACCACCATTGACATTCTTCCGAGGACAGGAAGATCTGTTGGCCAACCCGGCCAGCATCTATGACCAACCTACCGAAGCGCAGCTCAGAGTAAATATTTATTGCATTTTCCTTTTCCAAATGGGCGGTAATTTAGAATGCATAAGATACTGTATTTATGATAGCATAGCTGCTTCCTTTGTTCCCCAGTCTTCCCTCTCTTTCATTCAAGCCCAACCCCCTCTCTTTGTGTAACAAGTCGCCATGTCGGCTCCGTCCACCAGGGTCGTTTCCTGTATGACATCATTTGTATTCTGTGTATAGGTAATTCTGTGTGATTAGTTATGTATTTAGTAAATAAATAATTAAACCCAATTTTGCATTGCTGATTCAACTTGTTAGCCAGGGTTTGTGAAGATAACCAAGAATTTACAACTTTCATTATGAGACTGAAATAATAAGTGGATTAATATTGACTGCTATCGATGTAAAATATTAAAGTCTTTAAGAGTTTATTCGGAAGATAACGGCTCTATAAACACTCTTCCGTGGTGTCCCGACTTTCTAGTTAATTACTTCTACATGATTAGCGAATCAGGTGATATTAATTACAGAGAAATAATTTTATAGGTTAGCATGTCATATCACTTAATCCGGCATAGCCAAAGACACATGCCTGTTCAAAATGTTGTATCAAGACTGCCCAAATGTGCCTAATTGGTTTATTAATATTTTTCCAAGTTCATAACTGTGCACTCTCCTCAAACAATAGCATGGTATTCGTTCACTGTAATAGCTACTGTAAATTGGACAGTGCGGTTAGTTAACAAGAATTTAAGCTTTCTGCCCATATCAGATATGTCTATGTCCTGGGAAATGTTCTTGTTACTTACAAACTCATGCTAATCACATTAGCCTACGTTAGCTAACCATCCCGCGGGGGGACAACGATCCTGTTTTTAACTGACTTGCCTAGTTAAATAAAGGTTAAATAAAAAATAAATACAAAATCTGGCTAATAATAGGGGCCTCAAGGGAAGAAAAGAAATTGCTGTGGGGGCCTCAAGGAAAAGGGATGATTTTTTGTCCCATTGCACGCCTGAGTCTGGTTCACTATAATGAGGCTCTCATGTAAAAAGTGTGTTATTACTACACACAGAATACTCTATAGAGTTTCAATAGTGCTTGGATTGCGTCCTACCTGACAGGTCGCTCCTACCAGGTGGCGTGGCGAGAATCTGTCTCCGCACCACGTGCTCTCCCCACTGGTGTCCCCCAGGGCTCTGTTCTAGGCCCTCTCCTATTCTCGCTATACACCAAGTCACTTGGCTCTGTCATATCCTCACACGGTCTCTCCTATCATTGCTATGCAGACGACACACAATTAATCTTCTCCTTTCCCCCTTCTGACAACCAGGTGGCGAATCGCATCTCTGCATGTCTGGCAGACATATCAGTGTGGATGACGGATCACCACCTCAAGCTGAACCTCGGCAAGACGGAGCTGCTCTTCCTCCCGGGGAAGGACTGCCCGTTCCATGATCTCGCCATCACGGTTGACAACTCCCTTGTGTCCTCCTCCCAGAGTGCTAAGAACCTTGGCGTGACCCTGGACAACACCCTGTCGTTCTCCACTAACATCAAGGCGGTGACCCGATCCTGTAGGTTCATGCTCTACAACATTCGCAGAGTACGACCCTGCCTCACACAGGAAGCGGCGCAGGTCCTAATCCAGGCACTTGTCATCTCCCGTCTGGATTACTGCAACTCGCTGTTGGCTGGGCTCCCTGCCTGTGCCATCAAACCCCTACAACTCATCCAGAACGCCGCAGCCCGTCTGGTGTTCAACCTTCCCAAGTTCTCTCACGTCACCCCACTCCTCTGCTCTCTCCACTGGCTTCCAGTTGAAGCTCGCATCCGCTACAAGACCATGGTGCTTGCCTACGGAGCTGTGAGGGGAACGGCACCTCCGTACCTTCAGGCTCTGATCAGGCCCTACACCAAAACAAGGGCACTGTGTTCATCCACCTCTGGCCTGGTCGCCTCCCTACCTCTGAGGAAGCACAGTTCCCGCTCAGCCCAGTCAAAACTGTTCGCCGCTCTGGCACCCCAATGGTGGAACAAGCTCCCTCACGATGCCAGGACAGCGGAGTCAATCACCACCTTCCGGAGACACCTGAAACCCCACCTCTTTAAGGAATACCTGGGATAGGATAAAGTAATCCTTCTAACCCCCCCCCCCCCCCCTTTAAAAGATTTAGATGCACTATTGTAAAGTGGTTGTTCTACTGGATATTATAGGTGAATGCACCAATTTGTAAGTCGCTCTGGATAAGAGCGTCTGCTAAATGACTTAAATGTAAATGTAGTGCCCACCATTAACCTCTCTAGGGTCGGCGGGACGAAATCGTCCCACCTACGTAACAGCCAGTGGAATCCTGTGGCGCGTTATTCAAATACCTTAGAAATGCTATTACTTCAATTTCTCAAACATATGACTCTTTTACACCATTTTAAAGACAAGACTCTCGTTAATCTAACCACACTGTCCGATTTCAAAAAGGCTTTACAACAAAAGCAAAACATTAGATTATGTCAGCAGAGTACCCAGCCAGAAATAATCAGACACCCATTTTTCAAGCTAGCATATAATGTCACAAAAACCCAGAAGACAGCTAAATGCAGCACTAACCTTTGATGATCTTCATCAGATGACACACCTAGGACATTATGTTATACAATACATGCATGTTTTGTTCAATCAAGTTCATATTTATATCAAAAACCAGCTTTTTACATTAGCATGTGACGTTCAGAACTAGCATACCCCCCGCAAACTTCCGGTGAATTTACAAAAAATTTACTAAATTACTCACGATAAACGTTCACAAAAAGCATAACAATTATTTTAAGAATTATAGATACATTACTCCTCTATGCACTCGATATGTCCGATTTTAAAATAGCTTTTTGGTGAAAGCACATTTTGCAATATTCTAAGTAGGTAGCCCGGCATCACAGGGCTAGCTATTTAGACACCCAGCAAGTTTAGCACTCACCAAAGTCAGATTTACTATAAGAAAAATGTTATTACCTTTGCTGTTCTTCGTCAGAATGCACTCCCAGGTATTCTACTTCAATAACAAATGTTGGTTTGGTCCCAAATAATCCATAGTTATATCCAAACAGCGGCGTTTTGTTAGTTCGTTCAAGACACTATCCGAAAGGGTAAAGAAGGGTGATGAGCACGACGCATTTCGTGACCAAAAAATTCGAAATATTCCATTACCGTACTTCGAAGCATGTCAACCGCTGTTTAAAATCTATTTTTATGCCATTTTTCTCGTAAAAAAATGATAACATTCCGACCGGGAATCTGTGTTTAGGATAAAAGACTAAAGAAAATAAAAGAATGGGGTGGACTCGTGCATGCGCCTAAGCCCATTGTCCTCTGATAGAGCACTTGCCAAAAGCGCTAATGTGTTTCAGCCTGGGGCTGGAATTACATCATTCAGCTTTTTCCCACCTTCTGAGAGCCTATGGGAGCCGTAGGAAGTGTCACGTTACAGCAAAGATCCTCAGTCTTCAATAAACAGAGTCAAGAAGCTCAAGGAATGGTCAGACAGGCCACTTCCTGTAAGGAATCTTCTCAGGTTTTTGCCTGCCATATGAGTTCTGTTATACTCACAGACACCATTCAAACAGTTTTAGAAACTTTAGGGTGTTTTCTATCCAAAGCCAATAATTATATGCATATTCAGGTTACTGGGCAGGAGTAGTAACCAGATTAAATCGGGTACGTTTTTTATCCGGCCGTGCAAATACTGCCCCCTATCCCCAACAGGTTAAAAGTTTAATGTTAAGTATATCATCCTAAGCAAGTGTCATACCTGGACTTTATTAGGAATGCAACCCCATTTAATCTGAATTTATTGGAATATCACGTAAATAAAAAAATCACAAACTGGTGAAAGTTGTATTAACAAGGTAAAGCAAAGCCAGCTTCATGTAATCTGACTGATTCAAGCATAGTTTACTAATTTTGGCTCATGAATTACATTAACCCTTCCGTACTACTGAATAATTCAGCTACCCAGTGTCCACTGTGCTAAAATTGAACCCTTTACTCTCACAGCCTATAGGTGTAACCAAAACAGAATATACTTATGTAATGAACATATTATTAAATGGGTATGAAACTCGCTGGAGAATGCATTTCCAGTCAAGGATTGATTCAGACCTGACACAAGGTGAGTTTACAATCTCTGGCCAATCAATAGCATTAAATGAATCAATTAACTACTAGGGAGAAAAGAAAACCAAAAGTACTCCACACCACCAGTTTAGTTTTTGAGTACCCATGCTCTATAGAGCACCCCACCCCCTCCTCCCACTTACCAACCGAGCCAATACTGGAATTGCTTCAGCGTGTGTAAAGGATTCCAAAGAGACTGTTCTTACTCCTATAATTCCAATGGTTGCTCTTGGTAATGCATGGTGTTCTAAAGTTCTAATGTGCGTGTGTGTGGGTGTGTGTGTGTGTGTGTGTGTGTGTGTGTGTGTGTGTGTGTGTGTGTGTGTGTGTGTGTGTGTGTGTGTGTGTGTGTGTGTGTATGTATGTATGTATGTATCTATATATATATATATATGTGTTTGTGTGTGTGTGTATGTATGTATGTGTGTGTGTATGTATGTATGTATCTATATATATATATGTGTGTGTGTGGGTGTGAGAGAGAGAGAGAGAGAGAGAGAGCAAGATGATTTCTGTGTGCGTGTGTGTGTGTGCGCATGTGTTTGAGCATGTGTTTGTGAAAGAAAGAAAGAAAGAAAGAAAGACAAACAAACAAACCATGGACCAGAAGTTATTCCAAATGTTGAATTCTGACTGAACTCCCCTCACAGAGCAGACATGGAGCCAGAGAGAAAGAGGGGAGAGAGAACAAGATAGAAAAAGAGGGGGGCATGGAAGAGAGAAAATGTGTGACCAGATGAAGAAAATAAAACTATCTGATAAAATGAGAGAGAGAAATAGAGAGATATCAAGAGTAAGAGAGATAGAGTGTGAGAAAAAAAAGAAAGACTGGCAGTAGGAATAGTTATAAGGAGCAGTTTAGGTTGGGGGGTCAGGGTTGAGGGGGTTGTAGGGACCTGGTCCATAATATAAGCCTTGACCTTCCCGACAGCCACCCATGTCTAATGAGACCCTGACCATGGGAAGTGGTCAACTGAGACACTCGTCAGGTGATCAGGGTGACAAGCCATGATGAAGCAGAGTAACTCAGGTGGTGTTAGTGGATAGTGGAGAGGCCACAGGGGTCAACATCATTTTGCATTTACAGTGCCTTCGAGAAGTATTCAGACCCTTTAACTTTTTCCAGATTTTGTTACATTACAGCATTATTCTAAAATTGATTCAACCGTTTTTTTTTTCACAGGAATATACAAACAATACCCCATAATTACAAAGCGAAAAACAGGTTTTTACAAATGTTTGCAAATGTATTAATAACAAAAAACAAGTAGTCAGACAGTTGATCATCTTTGAGATGTTTTACAACTTCATTGTAGTCCACCTGTGGTAAATTCAATTGATTGGATATGGTTTGTAAAGGCACACACCTGTCTATATAAGGTCCCACAGTTTACAGTGCATGTCAGAGAAAAAAACATTCCATGAGGTCGAAGGAATTGTCCATAGAGCTCCAAAACAGGATTGTGTCGAGGCACAGATCTGGGGATAGGTACCAAAAAATGTCTGCAACAAAGTCCCCAAGAACACAGTGGCCTCCTTCATTCTTAAATGGAAGACGTTTGGAACCACCAAGACTCTTCCTATAGCCTTACAAAGATACATACAAACAGAGCAATCGGGGGAGAAGGGCCTTGGTCAGGAAGGTTACCAAGAACCCGATGGTCACTCTGACAGATCTCTACAGTTCCTCTGTGGAAATGGGAGAACCTTCGAGAAGGACAACCATCTTTGCAGCAGTCCACCAATCAGACCTATATGCTCTTCAGTAAAAGGCACATGACAGCCCACTTGCAGTTTGCCAAAAGGCACCTAAAGACTCTCAGACCAAGAGAAAAAAGATTCTCTGGCATGATGAAACCAAGATTGAACTATTTGGCATGAATGCCAAGCGCCACGTCTGGAGGAAACCTGGCACCATCCCTACGGTGATGCATGGTGGTGGCAGCATCATGCTGGGGGGATATTTTTCAGCGGCAGGGACTGGGAGACTAGTCAGGATCGAGGCAAAGATGAATGGAGCAAAGGACAGAGAGATCCTTGTTGAAAACCTGCTCCAGAGCACTCAGGACCTCAGACTGGGCCGAAGGTTCACCTTCCAACAGGACAACGACCCTAAGCAAACAGCCAAGACTGGATTCTTGACAAGTCTCTGAATGTCCTTGAGTGGCCCAGCCAGAGCCCGGACTTGAACCCGATCGAACATCTCCGGAGAGACCTGAAAATAGCTGTGCAGCAACAATCCCCATCCAACCTAACAGAGCTTGAGAAGATCTGCAAAGAAGAATGGAAGAAACTCCACCAAATACAATTGTTCCAAGCTTGTAGCATCATACCTAAGAAGACTCGATGCTGTAATTGCTGCCAAAGGTGCTTCAACAAAGTACTAAGTAAAGTGTCTGAATACTTATGTAAATGTGATAGTTCCTTTTATATATATACATATATATATACATATATATACTGCTAAAAAAAATAAAGGGAACACTTAAACAACACAATGTAACTCCAAGTCAATCACACTTCTGTGAAATCAAATTGTCCACTTAGGAAGCAACACTGAATGACAATACATTTCACATGCTGTTGTGCAAATGGAATAGACAACAGGTGGAAATTATAGGCAATTAGCAAGACACCCCCAATAAAGGAGTGGTTCTGCAGGTGGTAACCACAGACCACTTCTCAGTTCCTATGCTTCCTGGCTGATGTTTTGGTCACTTTTGAATGCTGGCGGTGCTTTCACTCTAGTGGTAGCATGAGACGGAGTCTACAACCCACACAGGTGGCTCAGGTAGTGCAGCTCATCCAGGATGGCACATCAATGCAAGCTGTTGCAAGAAGGTTTGCTGTGTCTGTCAGCGTAGTGTCCAGAGCATGGAGGCGCTACCAGGAGACAGGCCAGTACATCAGGAGACGTGGAAGAGGCCGTGGGAAGGCAACAACCCAGCAGCAGGACCGCTACCTCCGCCTTTGTGCAAGGAGGAGCAGGAGGAGCACTGCCAGAGCCCTGCAAAATGACATCCAGCAGGCCACAAATGTGCATGTGTCTGCTCAAATGGTCAGAAACAGACTCCATGAGGGTGGTATGAGGGCCCGACGTCCACAGGTGGGGGTTGTGCTTACAGCCCAACACCGTGCAGGACGTTTGGCATTTGCCAGAGAACACCGAGATTGGCAAATTCGCCACTGGCGCCCTGTGCTCTTCACAGATGAAAGCAGGTTCACACTGAGCACATGTGGCAGACGTGACAGTCTGGAGACGCCGTGGAGAATGTTCTGCTGCCTGCAACATCCTCCAGCATGATCGGTTTGGCGCTGGGTCAGTCATGGTGTGGGGTGGCATTTCTTTGGGGGGCCGCACAGCCCTCCATGTGCTCGCCAGAGGTAGCCTGACTGCCATTGGGTACCGAGATGAGATCCTCAGACCCCTTGTGAGACCATATGCTGGTGCGGTTGGCCCTGGGTTCCTCCTAATGCAAGACAATGCTAGACCTCATGTGGCTGGAGTGTGTCAGCAGTTCCTGCAAGAGGAAGGCATTGATGCTATGGACTGGCCCGCCCGTTCCCCAGACCTGAATCCAATTGAGCACATCTGGGACATCATGTCTCGCTCCATCCACCAACGCCACGTTGCACCACAGACTGTCCAGGAGTTGGCGGATGCTTTAGTCCAGGTCTGGGAGGAGATCCCTCAGGAGACCATCCACCACCTAATCAGGAGCATGCCCAGGCATTGTAGGGAGGTCATACAGGCACGTGGAGGCCACACACACTACTGAGCCTCATTTTGACTTGTTTTAAGGACATTACATTAAAGTTGGATGAGCCTGTAGTGTGGTTATCCACTTTAATTTTGAGTGTGACTCCAAATCCAGACCTCCATGGGTTGATAAATTGGATTTCCATTGATTATTTTTGTGTGATTTTGTTGTCAGCACATTCAACTATGTAAAGAAAAAAGTATTTAATAAGATTATTTCTTTCATTCAGATCTAGGATGTGTTATTTTAGTGTTCCCTTTATTTTTTTGAGCAGTGTATATTTTTTTACCTCTACGGGATCGGTGTCCCCCCAGTGAGATGGTTGAGCTAACGTGCACTAATGTGATTAGCATGACGTTGTAAGTAACAAGAACATTTTACAGGACATAGACATGTCTTGATGACAGCATTGCACACTCTTGGCATTCTCTTAACCAGTCTAACCTGGAATGCTTTTCCAACAGTCTTGAAGGAGTTCCCACAAATGCTGAGCACATGTTGGTTTCTTTTCGTTCACTCGGTGGTCCACTCATCCCAAACCATCTCAATTGGTTAGAGTTCGGATGATTGTGGAGGTCAGGTCATCTGATCCATCACTCTCCTTCTTGGTCAAATAGCCCTTACACATCCTGGAGGTGTGTTGGGTCATTGTCCTGTTGAAAAACAAATTATAGTCCCACTAAGTGCAAACCAAATGGAATGGTGTATCGCTGCAGATTGTTGTGGTAGCCACGCTGGTTAAGTGTGCCTTGAATTCTAAATAAATCACAGATAGTTTCATCAGCAAAGCATCCCCACACAATCTCACTTCCTCCTCCATGCTTCATGGAGGGAATCACACATGCGGTGTTCATCTGTTCAACTGCCATGCGTCTCACAAAGACACGGCGGTTGGAACCAAAAATCTCAAATTTGGACTCATCAGACCAAAGGATAGATTTCCACCGGTCTAATGTCCATTGCTTGTGTTTCTTGGCCCAAGCAAGTCTCTTCTTCTTATTGGTGTCCTTTAGTAGTGGTTTCTATGCAGCAATTCGACCATGAAGGCCTGATTCACACAGTTTCCTCTGAACAGTTGATGTCGAGATGGTTCTATGAAGCATTTATTTGGGCTGCAATCTGAAGTGCAGTTAATTGCCGATTTTTGAGACAGGTAACTCCGGGTCTTTCTTTCCTGTGGCGATCCTCATGAGATCCAGTTTCATCATAGCGCTTGATGGTTTTTGCGACTGCACTTGAAGAACCTTTCAAAGTTTTTGACATGTTCCAGATTGACTGACCTTCATGTCTTAAAGTAATGATGGATTGACATTTCTCTTTGCTTATTTGAGCTGTTCTTGCCATAATATGGACTTGGTATTCTATCTTCTGTATACCACCTCTACCATGTCACAACACAACTGATTGGCTCAAACGCATTAAGAAGGAAAGAAATTCCACAAATTAACTTTTAACAAGGCACAGCTGTTAATCAAAATGCATTTCAGGTGACAACCTCATGAAGCTGGTTGAGAGAATGCCAAGAGTGTGCAAAGGTGTCAAGGCAAAGGGTTACTACTTTAAAGAATCTCAAATATGAAATATATATAACACTTTTTTGTTACTACATGATTCCTTATCCTCTCTAGGGTATGTGGGACGAAATCGTCCCACATAGTCAACGGCCAGTGGAATCGAGTGGCGCGATATTCAAATACCTTAGAAATGCTATTACTTCAATTTCTCAAACATATGACTATTTTACACCATTTTAAAGACAAGACTCTCGTTAATCTAACCACGTTGTCCGATTTCAAAAGGCTTTACAACGAAAGCAAAACATTAGATTATGTCAGGAGAGTACCCAGCCAGAAATAATCAGACACCCATTTTTCAAGCTAGCATATAATGTCACAAAAACCAAAACCACAGCTAAATGCAGCACTAACCTTTGATGATATTCATCAGATGACACTTCTAGGACATTATGTTATACAATACATGCATGTTTTGTTCAATCAAGTTCATATTTATATCAAAAACCAGCTTTTTACATTAGCATGTGACGTTCACAACTAGCAAACATACCGAAAACTTCCGGTGAATTTACTAAATTACTCACGATAAACGTTCACAAAAAACATAACAATTATTTTAAGAATTATAGATACAGAACTCCTTTATGCAATCGCGGTGTCCGATTTTAAAATAGCTTTTCGGTGAAAGCACATTTTGCAATATTCTGAGTAGATAGCCCGGCCATCACAGGCTAGCTATTTTGACACCCACCAAGTTTGGCACTCACCAAACTCGGATTTACTATAAGAAAAATTGGATTACCTTTGCTGTTCTTCGTCAGAATGCACTCCCAGGACTTCTACTTCATCCACAAATGTTGTTTTGCTTCAAAATAATCCATAGTTATGTTCAAATATCCTCTGTTTTGTTCTTGCGTTCAAGACATTATCCGAACGGTGACGCGCGGACGTGTATCGTGACAAACAATTTCAAAATATTCCATTACCGTACTTCGAAGCATGTCAAACGCTGTTTAAAAATAATTTTTATGCGATTTTTCTTGTAAAATAGCGATAATATTCCGACCAGGAGACGCCTTTTTCGTTCAAGACTGAAAATCTAAAATGGACTCTTCATGTGCACGCGCGCACCCGTCTCATTGTTCTCAGATCGACCACTATCCAAATGCGCTACTGTTTTTCAGCCAGGGACAGCAAAGTCATCATTCAACATTCTGGTGCCTTCTGAGAGCCTATGGGAGCCTTAGAAAGTGTCACGTTACAGCAGAGATCCTCTGTTTTCAATAAAGAGGGTATAGAAGCCCAAGAAATGGTCAGAGAGGGCACTTCCTGTACAGAATCTTCTCAGGTTTTGGCCTGCCATATGAGTTCTGTTATACTCACAGACACCATTCAAACAGTTTTAGAAACTTTAGGGTGTTTTCTATCCAAATCAAACAATTATATGCATATTCTAGTTTCTGGTCAGTAGTAATAAACAGATTAAATCGGGTACGTTTTTTATCCGGATGTGAAAATCCTGCCCCCTACCCTAGAGAGGTTAAGTATTATTTCATAGTTGTGATGTCTTCACTATGATGCTACAATGCAGAAAATAGTAAAAATAAAGAAAAACCTTGAAATAAGTAGTTGTGTCCCAACTTTTCACTGGTACTTTTCACTGGTACTTTTTGTGCCTGTTTTGCATGTTAATTTGGCATTAATACGTGTCCCATATCAGATTGCAAACAATGTAAATAATGTAAATAATGTATTGAGTTAATAAAGCCTCATTCAAACATGGTCTCTTCTTTTGCTTTCTTGGGTAAGGCAGCTCCAAAATGCATGTGTTTCAGCCTAGCTCAGTGCTTTCTGTGGTGGAGGGGAAACCAGTGGAAAATACAGAGCGTAGGTGTTGGCAATCTTCTCACCGTGATTGGCTCAGTGTTCTGTCACTCATGGGGACACTACGTCACTCCAAAATCTACAGGGAGAGCTAGAAATTCAAGCCCCCTTGGGTGCTACCATACATTTACATTAGAAGCAGAGTGACTCAGCCCTGTGTATATTAGTGCCCATCCAAGAAGGCTCAAGGTCATTGGCCACAGATAAAATTACATCAAATCACGTTATATCTACTGTGGTTTTGATTGGATTGATCATGTCAATATCATACCTTCAAAATCTTAGCCAGCAAGCTAGACAAGCAGTCATCACCATGAATCACATTGACAATCTACTGGCAAATTCTTTTCAATTCTTGTCATATGAAGAGAAATTCATCGGCCATTGGACATAAACATTACACAACAAGTTGGAAATCGCAAATTCAACAATGAGTGGTTTGGAAGGAATCAGTGGCTAACGGCAAGCATTAAAAGGAATCACTATTTTGCTTCCTCTGCCTGCTATTCGGTGGAGAGGGCGTTTTGTCCAAGTCTGTGTTTAAGGGTCTCGTATTCAAGCTTAAAATGAATAACATTCACATGCAACACTGTGGAACAGAAAGGTTGACTACATTGGCCATGCTGTCCATCCAGCATGACTTCTGCCGTGTTTCAAAACAAACAGAAACTCGGAACTGGGAAATCTCAGACTTCAATGAAGTCTGAGATTCATGCTGGCATGGATTTAATGCACCACTAGGATTTCCATGCTAAAATCACCACTGGGTGGTGGACCATTCTTGACACACACGGGAAACTGTTGAGCGTAAAAAACACAGCAGCACCTACAGGTGAAGTGGGAAGTTTACATACACCTTAGCCAAATACATTTAAACTCACTTTTTCACAAGGTCAGTTAGGATCACCACTTGATTTTAAGAATGTCAAATGTCAGAATAATAGTAGAGAGAATTATTTATTTCAGATTTTATTAAAAGTGCAAATCAATCCCAGAACAACAGCAAAGGACCTTGATACTGGAGGAAACAGGTACAAGAGTATCTATATCCACAGTAAAACGAGTCCTATATCGACATAACCTGAAAGGTCGCTCAGCAAGGAAGAAGCCACTGCTCCAAAACCGCCATAAAAAAGCCAGACTACGGTTTGCAACTGCACATGGGGACAAAGATCGTACTTTTTGGAGAAATATCCTCTGGTCTGATGAAACAAAAATAGAACTGTTTGGCCATAATGACCATTGTTATGTTTGGAGGAAAAAGGGGGAGGCTTGCAAGCGGAAGAAAACCATTCCAACCATGAAGCACGGGGATGGCAGCATCATGTTGTCGGGGTGCTTTGCTGCAGGAGGGACTGGTGCACTTCACAAAATAGATGCCATCATGAGGATGGAAAATGATGTGGATATATTGAAGCAACATCTCAACACATCAGTCAGGAAGTTAAAGCTTGGTCGCAAATGGGTCTTCCAAATGGACAATGACTCCAAGCATACTTCCAAAGTTGTGGCAAAATGGCTTAAGGACAACAAAGTCAAGGTATTGGCGTGGCCATCACAAAAAGCCCTGACCTCAATCCTATAGAAAATTTGTGGGCAGAACTGTGAAAGCGTGTGCGAGCAAGGAGGCATACAAACCTGACTCAGTTACACCAGCTCTGTCAGGAGAAATGGGCCAAAATTCACCCAACTTATTGTAGGAAGCTTGTGGAAGGCTACCCGAAATGTTTGACCCAAGTTAAACAATTTAAAAGCAATGCTACCAAATACTAATTGAGTGTATGTAAATTTCTGACCTATTAGGAATGTGATGAAATAAATAAAAGCTGAAATAAATCATTATCTCTACTATTATTCTGACATGTCACATTCTTAAAATAAAGTGGTGATCCTAACTGACCTAAGACAGGGAATTTTTATCAGGATTAAATGTTAGGAATTGTTAAAAACTGAGTTTAAATTTATTTGGGTATGGTGTATGTAAACTTCCGACTTCAACTGTATTTAGTACCAGTCAAAAGTTTGCTTTAGGTGCTGAGCTACAGGCAGTTAGATTTGGGAATTTCATTTTCTGTGAAAATTGAAAAAAAGGTTCCAATCCGTAAGAGGTTTTTGCTTTGTCATTATGGGGTATTGTGTGTAGATTGAAGAGGAAAAAAACAATTTAATCCATTTTAGAATAAGGCTGTAACGTAACAAAATGTGTAAAAAGTCAAGGGGTCTGAATACTTTCCGAATGCACTGTATATTTACAGTACCAGTCACAATTTGGACACACCTACTCATTCCAGGGTTTTTCTTTATTTTTACAATTTTCTGCATTGTAGAATAATAGTGAAGACATCCAAACTATGAAATAACACATATGGAATCATGTGCTAACCAGGCCTTCATGGTCGGAATACTGCAAAGAAACCACTACTGTAAGAAACATGAGCAATGGACAACCGTTGTGTCTTTGTGAGACACAGAGTAGGTGAACGGATGATCTCTGCATGTGTGGTTCTCACCATGAAGCACGGAGGAGGTGTGATGGTGTGATGGTGTGGGGGTGCTTTGCTGGTGACACTGTCTGTGATTTATTTAGAGTTCAAGGGACACTTAACCAGCATGGCTACCACAGCATTCTTCAGCGATACGCCATCCCATCTGGTTTGCACTTAGTGGGACTATCATTTGTTTTTCAACAGGACAATGACCCAAAACACACCTCCAGGCTGTGTAAGGGCTATTTGACCAAGAAGAAAAGTGATGGAGTGCCAGATGACCTGGCCTCCACAATCACCCGACCTCAACCCAATTGAGATGGTTTGGGATGAGTTGGACCACAGAGTGAAGAAAAAGCAGCCAAGAAGTGCTCGGAATATCTGGGAACTTCTTCAAGACTGTTGGAAAAGCATTCCAGGTGAAACTGTTTGAGAGAATGCCAATAGTGTGAAAAGCTGTCATCAAGGCAAAGGGTATCTACTTTGAAAAATCTAAAATGTATTTAGATTTTTTGTACTCTTTTTTGGTTAATACATGATTCCATATGTGTTATTTCATAGCTTTGATGTCTTCAATATTATTCTACAATGTAAAAAAGAAATATAAAATATAAAAAAAACCTTGCATGAGTAGGTGTGTCCACATTTTTGACTGGTACTGTATATATTTTTTTTTATACCTTGAAGGGTCCTAATATTCAAATCAAATAGCTAAATGATCCATAGTATGACCATCTTAAAACAATTCCATATGATGGCTTAGTAGACCCCCCCCACACACACACACACACACAGTTTAGACTTTTAGAGGATAAAGAACCTTTTGGAGTGCCATAGGAAGCGATCGCTCAAGACATGAATAACCTTTTTGGTTTGATATAGCACCATTTCTTCTAGCGGTTTTGACACTAGCATGAAAATGCAGTATGTGAATTGAAAGGTTATTGTTTACAATCTACTTGATCTTCTAAAATTCACCTTTAGTATTTATTTATTCAACAAAAATGTCTATCTTAGTAACAAAATGGCTTTGGACAGTGTCAGGGCCCACTTGTCTCGAAGTGGTGGTGTTACTCTTGGTGTCATCGATTGGATAATGAAATATATATAACATAAAATGCCTGGGCTTATAGATAGAGGCTTATTGTCTTTCAGACCTCTCCCTGTATCCCAGGGCATCACAGCTGTGTGTCTTACTTTGACTCTGAGCTCCTGACATACCAGAGTTTGTCTATCTCTGACAAGGAACACACAGGTACACACAGTCATTCACACAGGAACAATAGATGTATAAAAAAACATAACATCCACGCCCACGTGGTCACACACACACACACACACACACACACACACACACACACACACACACACACACACGTGGCATTTAGGGTTAGGGACTGCTGTGCCCAATTGTCACCCTATTCCAGTGGGGTCAGTGCCATTTAAGATGAGAGAGGACGCAAAACTGTTTTATGAGCATGGCCTTTTTTCTGTTACAGCATATTGGATGACTGTCATTCATATTCTGTTCACCCAGCTCATTGTATGTAACATCGATAGGTTTAGGCTACTACATGATACTCAAATTTTCCCAATACCCATCATGAGGTTGCTACAACATAGCCTGTGAATTAAAGTTTACAACGTAGATGCACACAGGTCGAAATAAAGATTTGACAGACAGTGATATATGGACAGACAGTGACACATTCAATACCGCCTTGCACACTCTTGCCTGCATCTAGCTGAGGGTGTAATCATTAGTCCAACAGTTGTAAACAAGAGTTTCTATTGAACAAACTCAGGTATGTTTATCTCAGTTTTTTACACAGAATTGGTGGAATTAATACACCCCTGATCACACGCAAACAGTTCACTTTAATAGCCACATACAAACAGCTTGTTTCATTCTTTCTCGCATCTACGCTCTCTCATCCTCTTACCTTTTCCCATCGCTTGTGGACTTCAATGCACAACACATCAGCTGTCTGTGACCAGCCAAAAAATCTTTCCAAGAAAAACCTTCATATCACAACCACTAGCTGCTACACACACCCTATATCGTTGTCACCAAGTAACGTCATAGTCAACATACACTACATGACCAAAAGTATGTGGACACCTACTCGTCGAACATCTCATTCCAAAATCATGGGCATGAACTTAAGGTATAGGGGGCAATATTTTCATTTTTGGATATTTGCATATTATTAGTAGATTAGGATAGAAAACAATCTGAAGTTTCTAAAACTGTTTGAATAATGTCTGTGAGTATAACAGAACTCATATGGCAGGCAAAAACCTGAGAAAAATCCAACCAGGAAGTGGGAAATCTGAGAATTGTAGTTCTTCTTTTGAATCCCTATCGAAACTACAGTGTCTGTGGGGTCATGTTGCACTTCCTAAGGCTTCCATTGGCTATCAACAGCCTTTAGAAAAGTGTTCTCCTGTTCTCCTGTCATCCTTCTCCTGTTACTGGGCAGAAAATAGGAGCTCAGTCAATGAGTGGACTGCCAGGGACCGGTCAGTTGTTTACTGCCCAGGCATGTTTGGCGCGCCACTCCTTCTTTTTCCTCTGTAATGAATACGCTATTGTCCGGTTGGAATATTATCGATGTTTGATGTTAAAAAGACCCTAAGGATTGATTGTAAGCAACGTTTGACATGTTTCTACGAACAGTAATGGAACTATTTGACTTTTTGTGTCTAGATTTACACTCGCGCGTTATGCCTTTGGATAGTGATCTGAACGCACAAACAAAACGGAGGTATTTGGACATAAATATGGAGTATTTCGAACAAAAATAACGTTTCTTGTGGAAGTAGGAGTCCTGGGAGTGCATTCTGATGAACATCAGCAAAGGTAAGAGAATATTTATAATACTAATTCTGAGTTTAGTTGACCTCAGAACTTGGCGGTTATCTGTATAGCTTGCTTTGATGGCTGAGCTATGTACTCAGAATATTGAAAAATGTGCTTTCTCCATAAAGCTATTTTAAAATCTGACACAGCGGTTGCATTAAGGAGAAGTATATCTATAATTCTTTCAATAACTGATGTACATTTTATCAACGTTTATGTTGAGTATTTTTGTAAATTGATGTGCTCATTCACCGGGGTTTTGGTGGGAATACATTTTCTGAACATCACGCGCCAATGTAAAATGGGGTTTTTGGATATAAATATGAACTTTATCGAGCAAAACATACATGTATTGTGTAACATGAAGTCCTATGAGTGCCATCTAATGAAGATCATCAAAGGTTAGTGAATATTTTAGCTGTATTTTTGGTTTTTGTGATGTATGTCCTTGCTTGGAAAATGGCTGTGTGGTTTTTCTTGTGAAGTTTATGTCCTAACATAATCTAATTTTATGCTTTCGCCGTAAAGCCTTTTTGAAATCGGACAATGTGGTTAGATTAATGAGAAGTTTATCTTTAAAATGGTGTAAAATAGTTGCCCATAGAAGTTAATATGGAGTTGGTCCCCCCTTTGCTGCTATAACAGCCTTCACTCTTCTGGGAAGGCTTTCCACTAGATGTTGGAACATTGCTGCAGGGACTTACTTCCATTCATCCACAAGAGCATTAGTGAGGTTGGGCACTGATTTTTGGTGATTAGGCCAGGCTTGCAGTCGACGTTCTAATGCATCCCAAAAGTGTTCGGTGGGTTTGAGGTCAAGGCTTTGTGCAGGCCAGTCAAGTTCTTCCACACCGATTTCGACAAACCATTGCTGTATGGACTTTGCTTTGTGCACTGGGGAATTGTCATGCTGAAACAGGAAAAGGCTTTGCCCAAACTGTTGCTACAAATTGGACACACAGAATCGTCTAGAATGTCATTGTATGCTGTAGTGTTATCTCTCTTCACTGGAACTAAGGGGCCTAGCTCAAACCATGAAAAATAGCCCCAGACCGTTATTCCTCCTTCACCAAACTTTATAGTTGACACTATGCATTGGAGCAGGTAGCTTTCTCCTGGCATCCGCCAAACCCATATTCATCCTTTGGTCTGCCAGTTGGTGAAGTGTGATTCACCAGTCCAGAGAACGCGTTTCCACTGCTCCAGAGTCCAATGGCGGCGAGCTTTACACCGCTCCAGCCGACACTTGGCATTGTACATTGAGATCTTAAGCTTGTGTGCGCCTCTCGACCATGGAAACCCATTAAATGAACAAACAGTTATGGTGCAGACATGGCTTCCAGTGGCAGTTTTGTAGTAAGTGCTGAAACCGAGGAGAGACGATGTTTACACGTTACGCGCTTCAGCACTCGGCAATCCCATTCTGAAATATCCTAATCCACTAATTTGAAGGGGTGTCCACATACTTTTGTAAATATATAATGTAGCTAATAGAACTAACGCATTAGTAAACCCACTACAATCATGCAGTACAGGGTACAGTCAGAAATCAGTTTAGCAATTAAACCGGCGGGCCCCAGTGACAATAAATTTGTAAAACCAAAAGCTTACCTTGACTTGGAACAGTTACAGTGTAGCATCACTCTATTTGAGCCAGGTGTTTGAGTAGGCTAAACTAGATAGCTGCATTTGCTAGCTAAGTAAGTTAAAGTGAATATTTTTGGTTGAAATATTGCTAGCTCTTTCTCCCTTGCGCCTCCTTCATTTTTGAAGAAATTAATTTGTTCATAACTTTTCAACTATTGTCTTTCTCTTTGAGTCAACTACTCACCACATCATTTTTTATTTATTTCACCTTTATTTAACCAGGTAGGCCAGTTGAGAACAAGTTCTCATTTACAACTGCGACCTGGCCAAGATAAAGCAAAGGAGTGCGACACAAACAACAACACAGAGTTACACATGGAATAAACAAACGTAGTGGCGAAGTAATTCAAATTTAGCAATTAAACACTGGAATGATAGATGTGCCGAAGATGAATGTGCAAGTAGAGATACTGGGGTGCAAAAGAGCAAAATAAATAAATAACAATATGGGCTTTTTACAGATGGGCTATGTACAGTACAGGTGGAATGATCTGTGAGCTGCTCTGACAGCTGATGCTTAAAGTTACTGAGGAAGATATGAGTCTCTAGCTTCAGTGATTTTTGCAATTTGTTCCAGTCATTGGCAGCAGAGAACTGGAAGGAAAGACCAGTGAGCTAAGGCGGGGCTTTACTTAGCAAAGACTTATAGATGACCTGGAGCAAGTGGGTTTGGCGACGAATATGAAGCGAGGGCCAGCCAACGAGAGCATACAGGTCGCAGTGGTGGGTAGTATATGGAGCTTTGGTGACAAAACGGATGGCACTGTGATAGACTGCATCCAATTTGCTGAGTAGAGTGTTGGAGGCTATTTTGTAAATGACATCGCAAAAGTCAAGGATCGGTAGGATAGTCAGTTTTACAAGGGTATGTTTGGCAGCATGAGTGAAGGATGCTTTGTTGTGAAATAGCCGATTCTAGATTTAATTTTGGATTGGAGATGCTTAATGTGAGTCTGGAAGGAGAGTTTACAGTCTAACCAGACACCTAGGTATTTGTAGTTGTCCACATATTCTAAGTCAGAACCGTCCAGAGTAGTGATGCTGGACGGGTGGGCAGGTGCGGGAAGCTATCGGTTGAAGAGCATGCATTTAGTTTTACTTGTATTTAACTTGTTATGGATAGGGGCAATTTTTTCACAGCCGGATAAAAAACGTACCTGATTTAATCTGGTTATTACTCCTGCCCAGAAACTTGAATATGCATATAATTAGTAGCTTTGGATAGAAAACACCCTAAAGTTTCTAAAACTATTTGAATGGTGTCTCTGAGAATAACAGAACTCAAATGGCAGGCCAAAACCTGAGAAGATTCTGTACAGGAACTACCCTGTCTGACCATTTCTTGGCCTTCTTTGTCATCTCTATCCAAAACAAAGGATCTCTGCTGCAACGTGACACTTTCTAATGCTCCCATAGGCTCTCAGAAGGCGCCAGAACATTGAATGATGACTCTGCAGTTACTGGCTGAAAAACAGTAGCGCATTTGGTAAGTGGTCAATCTGAGAACAATGAGATGGGTGTGCGCATGCACATGAAGAGTCCATTTTACTTTTTCAGTCTTTGAACGAAAACAACGACTCCCGGTCGGAATATTATCGCTATTTTACGAGAAAAAATTGCATAAAAATTGATTTTAAACAGCGTTTGACATGCTTCGAAGTACGGTAATGGAATATTTTGAATTTTTTTGTCACGATACGCATCCGCGCGTCACCCTTCGTTACCCTTCGGATAGTGTCTTGAACGCACGAACAAAACGCCGCTATTTGGACATAACTATGGATTATTTGGAACCAAACCAACATTTGTTGTTGAAGTAGAAGTCCTGGGAGTGCATTCTGACGAAGAACAGCAAAGGTAATCCAATTTTTCTTATAGTAAATCTGAGTTTGGTGAGTACCAAACTTGGTGGGTGTCAAATTAGCTAGCCCGTGATGGCGAGCTATCTACTCAGAATATTGCAAAATGTGCTTTCACCGAAAAGCTATTTTAAAATCGGACACTGCGATTGCATAAAGGAGTTGTGTATCTATAATTCTTAAAATAATTGTTATGTTTTTTGTGAACGTTTATCGTGAGTAATTTAGTAAATTCATCGGAAGTGTTCGGTGGGAATGCTAGTTCTGAACGTCACATGCTAATGTAAAAAGCTGGTTTTTGATATAAATATGTACTTGATTGAACAAAACATGCATGTATTGTATAACATAATGTCCTAGGAGTGTCATCTGATGAAGATCATCAAAGGTTAGTGCTGCATTTAGCTGTGGTTTTGGTTTTTGTGACATGCTAGTTTGAAAAATGGGTGTCTGATTATTTCTGGCTGGGTACTCTGCTGACATAATCTAATGTTTTGCTTTCGTTGTAAAGCCTTTTTGAAATCGGACAGTGTGGTTAGATAAAGGAGAGTCTTGTCTTTAAAATGGTGTAAAATAGTCATATGTTTGAAAAATGGAAGTTTTCGGATTTTCGAGGAGTTTGTATTTCGCGCCACGCCCTATCATTGGATATTGGAGTGGTGTTCCGCTAGCGGAACGTCTAGATGTAAGAGGTTTTAAGAGCAGTTGGAGGCCTCGGAAGGAGAGTTGAATGGCATTGAAGCTCGTCTGGAGGTTAATATCCAAAGTGTCCAAAGTGTCCAAAGAAGGGCCAGAAGTATACAGAATGGTGTCGTCTGCGTATAGGTGGATCAGAGAATCACCAGCAGCAAGAGCAACATCATTGATGTATTCAGAGAAAATAGTATTGAACCCTGTGAAGACTGCCAGAGGTCCGGACAACAGGCCCTCCGATTTGACACACTGAATTCTGTCAGACAAGTAGTTGGTGAACCAGGCGAGGCAGTCATTTGAGAAACCAAGGCTGTTGAGTCGGCCGATAAAAATGTGTTGATTGACAGAGTCGAAGGCCTTGGCCAGGTCAATGAATACGGCTGCAAAGTAATGTCTCTTATCGATGGCGGTTATGATATCGTTTAGCCTCTCTGGGACATGTCCCACCCGCGGGACACACTATTCAACAGCCAGTGAAATAGCAGGGTGGCAAATTCAAAACAACAAAACAACAAAAATCTCATAATACAAATTTCGCAAACATACAACTATTATATCCCATTTTAAAGATACACTTGTAGTTAATCCAACCATATTGTCTGATTTCAAAAAGGCTTTATGGCGAAAGCATAACACTAGATTATGTTAGGACAGCGCCTAAACAAGAAAAACCACACAGCCATTTTCCAAGCAAGGACAGGCATCACAAAAACCAGAAATACAGCTAAAATGAATCACTAACCTTTGATGATCTTCATCAGATGACACTCCCAGGACTCAATGTTACAAAATGCATGTATGTTTTGTTCGATAAAGTTCATATTTATATCCAAAAAAATCCATTTTACATTGGCGCGTGATGTTCAGAAAATGTATTGCCTCCAAAACCTCCGGTGAATGAGCACATCAATTTACAAAAATACTCATCATAAACGTTGATAAAATGTACAACAGTTATTTAAATAATTATAGATACACTTCTCCTTAAAACCTGTTAGGGCTAGGGGGCAGTATTTACACAGCCGGATAAAAAACGTACCCGATTTAATCTGGTTACTACTCCTGCCCAGTAACTAGAATATGCATATAATTATTGGCTTTGGATAGAAAACACCCTAAAGTTTCTAAAACTGTTTGAATGGTGTCTGTGAGTATAACAGAACTCATATGGCAGGCAAAAACCTGAGAAGATTCTGAACAGGAAGTGGCCTGTCTGACAAGTTCTTGTTAATCTTGGCTCTTTTTATTGAAGACTGAGGATCTTTGCTGTAACGTGACACTTCCTACGGCTCCCATAGGCTCTCAGAACCCGGGAAAAAGCTGAATGACGTAATTCAAGGCCCAGGCTGAAACACACTAGCGCGTTTGGCAAGTGCTCTATCAGAGGGCCTTTAGACTGAGGCTCGTGCATGAGGGGATAGCATGCTTTTACTTTCTCTCTCGTTGAATGTAAACAGGCTTTGCCGGTCGGAATATTATCGCTTTTTTACGAGAAAAGTGGCATAAAAATTGATTTTAAACAGCGGTTGACATGCTTCGAAGTACAGTAATGGAAAATGTAGAATTTTCTTGTCACGAAATGCGCCATGCTCATAACCCTTATTTACCCTTCGGATAGTGTCTTGAACGCACGAACAAAACGCCGCTGTTTGAACATAACTATGGATTATTTGGGACCAAACCAACATTTGTTATTGAAGTAGAAGTCCTGGGAGTGCATTCTGACGAAGACAGCAAAGGTAAGAAAATTTTTCTTATAGTAAATCTGACTTTGGTGAATGCTAAACTTGCTGGGTGTCTAAATAGCTAGCCCTGTGATGCTGGGCTATCTACTTAGAATATTGCAAAATGTGCTTTCACCGAAAAGCTATTTTAAATCGGACATATCGAGTGCATAGAGGAGTCTATAATTCTTAATTATCTATAATTCTTAAAATAATTGTTATGTTTTTTGTGAACGTTTATCGTAATTTAGTAAATTCACCGGAAGTGTTCGGTGGGAATGCTAGTCACATGCTAGTCACCTGCTAATGTAAAAAGCTGTTTTTTGATATAAATATGAACTTGATTGAACAGACATGCATGTATTGTATAACATAATGTCCTAAGATTGTCATCTGATGAAGATCAGCAAAGGTTAGTGCTGCATTTAGCTGATGTTTGGGTTTATGTGACATTATATGCTAGCTTGAAAAATGGGTGTCTGATTATTTCTGGCTGGGTACTCTGCTGACTTAATATAATGTTTTGCTTTCGTTGTAAAGCCTTTTTGAAATCGGACAGTGTGGTTAGATTAACGAGAGTCTTGTCTTTAAAATGCTGTAAAATAGTCATATGTTTGAGAAATTGAAGTAATAGCATTTCTAAGGTATTTGAATAACGCGCCACGGGATTCAACTGGCTGTTGAGTAGGCCCAGAGAGGTTAATGCAACCGTTGTGTCAGATTTCAAAATAACTTTATGGCGAAAGCAGATTATTCAATATTCTGAGTACAGAGCTCAGCCATCAAAGCAAGCTATACAGTTACCCGCCAAGTTCTGGAGTCAACAAAACTCAGAAATAGTATTATAAATCTTCACTTACCTTTGCTGATCTTTGTCGGAATGCACTCCCAGACTCCCACAAGAAATGTTTGTTTTGTTCGATAAACTCCATATTTATGTCCAAATACCTCCATTTTGTTCGCGCGTTCAGATCACTATCCAAAGGCAAAATGCGCGAGCGCAAATCCAGAGACGAAAAGTCAAAATGTTCCATTACTGTTCGTAGAAACATGTCAAACAATGTTTACAATCAATTCTTAGGGTCTTTTTAACATAAATATTTGATAATATTCCAACCGGACAATAGCGTATTCATTACAGAGGAAAAGGAAGGAATGATGCGCCAAACATGCCTGCGTAGTAAACAACTCATTGGTCCCAGGCTTGAGACAGCTCTTATTCTCTCCCCAGTAACAGTAGAAGCATGAAACAAGGTTCTAAAGACTGTTGACATCTAGTGGAAGCTTTAGGAAGTGCAAAATGACCCCACAGACACTGTAGTTTGGATAGGCAATCACTTGACAAACTACCACCTCTTCCTGGTTGGATTTTTTCTCAGGTTTTTGCCTGCCATATGAGTTCTGTTATACTCACAGACATCATTCAAACAGTTTTATAAACTTCGGAGTGTTGTCTATTAAAATATACTAATAATATGCATATCCTACCTTCTGGGCCCGAGTAGCAGGCAGTTTAATTTGGGCACGTCATTCATCTGAATTTCCGAATACTGCCCCGTCACTAAAAAGTTAGGATCTTGAGCGTGGCTTAAGTGCACCCATGACCAGCTCGGAAACCAGATAGCATAGCGGAGAAGGTACGGTGGGATTCGAAATGGTCAGCGATCTGTTTGTTAACTTGGCTTTCGAAGACCTTAGAAAGGCAGGGTAGGATATATATAGATATAGATAGATTATACACTGCAGTACTAACTAGCTGTATCTTATGCTTTCAGTACTAGATCCATTCTCTGATCCTTTGATTTGGTGGACATATCACTTCATGCTGCAAGAACTCTGATAGGTTGGTGGTTGTCCTCCAGAAGTTGTCATAATTTCTGTGTAAGTCTATGGAAGGGGATGAGAACCATGAGCCTCCTAGGTTTTGTATTTATTTATTTCACCTTTATTTAACCAGGTAGGCAAGTTGAGAACAAGTTCTCATTTACAATTGCGACCTGGCCAAGATAAAGCAAAGCAGTTGGACAACATACAACAACACATGGAGTAAAACAAATATACAGTCAATAATACAGTAGAAAAATAAGTCTATGTGCAATGTGAGCAAATGAGGTGAGATAAGGGAGGTAAAGGCAAAAAAGTCCATGGTGGAAAAGTAAATACAATATAGCAAGTAAAACACTGGAATGGTAGATTTGTAGTAGAAGAAAGTACAAAGTAGAAATAGAGATAATGGGGTGCAAAGGAGCAAAATAAAATAAATAAAATAATTAAATACAGTAGGGGAAGAGGTAGTTGTTTGGGCTAAATTATAGATGGGCTATTGAAGTAATTGTAGTCAGACTAGGACGGGAGCTAACTATTTGGTGAGGTGAATATATGTTGTATAGTTTTATTAAAAATTATAACTTTTTAAATGTGTCACTATTTATATTTTTATGAAATTCATAGAGGAGGATGGTCCTACCCTTCCTCCTCTGAGGATCCTCCACTGCCCTATTCCCTATGTAGTGCACTACTTCTGACCAGAGAAATAGTGCAATATACAAAACATTACGAACACCTTCATAATATTGAGTTGCACACAGCTAGCACTGATTTGTTAAATTCCATCTTGTTATTTGCTTAATTGGGTCAATCTAATGATTTCAACCAGGTCATGATTCGTTAATAAGGACTACAGACCAAATTGGTCATCGCCAGTCCCCTTTATTTCCAATTGAAGACTGTGTAAAGTTGGCCATGCAAGAGGAAAAGGACTTCCAACAGTATTGTAACAAATAATGTACAGCTACAGACTAATCTATTGTCCACTGTGGGGGTTTAGGGTGGAAAGATAAGTTGCTTAAATCTCTATGGCATAGGAACCTAGTTTTCTTGATTGTTGAACGTGTTCATTTCTTTTGCTTTGTAACCCTCTCTGAAAAGGTCATTGAAGAATGTATCTCACTGGATATAATGAAAGGGGGTGCTAAGATAGAACAGTAAAACAAACTACTGCAATAGATAGGCTTGGTACTCTGCTAGAATAAAGGGTTCTAAATAGAACCGAAAAGGGTTTAATGGGTGGCTTCATATATTACGGCCCTCAAAAGAGTTCTATATAGAACCAAAAAGCAAATTTTTTTGCAGGGTAAGAAAGAATAATGGTATTCAGATGTTTCTAATGACACATTTGTGAAAATACCTTCTCCAGGCAATGTCTTCATAAAGCATGATGGGACGAAGCGCTCATCCCGGGCCCAGACTGATTTGCTCCTACGAACTTCCCATGTTGGTGCTTATGGCTCCTTTTACATGGAAATGATCCCATGTTATTAATACAACTCCCATCTGCTGTCGACATCAGGATACATTTTGACAGCACTAATTAACTCCAACAGAGGACGAAAAAAAATATGCCTGCTTGTTTACCATCCGGAAGGAAAACAACAACAAGACACAGGACATTGCTGCTATTGATGCCATTGTAACAACTCTAATTAACAGAAGTCCTCTAAAGTACAGATGAATAAAATATTCAGCGAGGTCAGAAGTTCCAGTTGCACAGATCTGACATATTACCAGATCTGCCACAATCCCACGGCTCGCCCTCCCACAACCCATACCCTATTCATGCCTCTCCCTGACAACAGATCATTCTGTGTGGGTGGGTGGGTAGGTGGGTGGATGTGTGTCTGTGAGTAGGTGCTTGGGTAAGGGCCGGGGACTGTAATCTGCTGGCTAGCTCTCCATATAAACCTTTAATCCAGTGGTCACCAACCTTTTCTGGGTCAAGATCACTTTCGCAGTCAAAAATCAAGATCTGATTTTTTTTTCTTCCATTAACCTCACACAAACAGTTTTGTAGGAATGAGGTTTGGGTAGTAGGCCTAATACATTGTCCCAACATATTGGTTATATGATTGGCCTGCCAATATTGTTCATCAGACCATATTATACTTCGAAACTCAAGCTTTGATAACAAAATAGATCAAGTGGTTTAGCACTTGCGAGGCACTTTGGAGCATGAATTGAAATAATTAGATTTTTTCTTTTACTGGACTGATGATACCTGCATCTGATGGTCAACGAGGTCAAATCACGACATCAGTGATCTTCAGGTTGAAAAGTCGGAGCTCTAGAAAGAGGCCAGAGTTTCTGACTTATAATTCCCGAGCAGAAGTACGGAGAAGTGTGTTTTGTAATAGCGTTGAATAAAAACAGTGACAGTGCTGAATATGAACTTAAACATGAACTCACTCATAAAAACAGCATCTCTTTCCTGTATTTGTTGACAGTCTCTCTGGGGTCATGGTTTTAAAAGTTATTAAATCTTACGCACCAATGTGTCAGAGGAAACACCGTGCGACAGTGTCAGCGTTCACTGCACCCGGCACGCCACAGGAGTCGCAGACAAGGACATCCCTGCCGGCCAAACCCTCCCCTAACCCAGATGACGCTGGGCCAATTGTCCGCCGTCCCATGGGTCTCCTGGTCACAACAGAACCTGGACTCGAACCCAGAATCTATAGTGGGACAGCTAGCACTCCGATGCAGTGCCTTAGACCTCTGTGCCACTCGGGAGGCCCATAGCTCAACAAGATTTAAAAAAAATGTAAGCCTTTATCGCTCGTTGGCTTTTCTACAGAAATATTTGGTGATCGACTAGGATTTCCTTGAAAATCGACCAGTCGATCGTGATCAACCGGTTGGCGACCACTGCTTTAATCCAAGAGGGCGAAAAAAATATGTCTGCTTGTTTACCATCCGGAAGGAAAACAACAACAACAAGACACAGAACATTGCTGCTATTGATGCCATTGTAACAACTCCAATTAACAGAAGTCGTCTAAAGTATAGATGAATAAAAGATTCAAAACCCCAAACAGGAAGAAAGATAGAGTGTAGGGCAATTCAACCATGACGGAATTGCGTTGAGGTTCACATTTTTCACTTAAAATGCCAAACAAAATCCATTGATTTCAAAGTTTAACTTCTATGGGAAACGTGGGACGTCAGTGTCCCACTCTATTCAACAGCCAGTGGTATGCGGTGGCGCGAAATACAAAAACCTTCAAAATGCTATAACTTCAATTTCTCAAACATTATTACTATTTTACACCATTTGAAAGATAAGACTCTCGTTAATCCAACCGAATTATCCGATTTAAAAAAGGCTTTACAGCGAAAGCAAAACATTAGATTATGTCAGGAGAATACCCAGCCAGAAATAATCACACAGCCATTTTCAAAGCAAGCATATATGTCACAAAAACCCAAACCACAGCTAAATGCAGCACTAACCTTTGATCTTCATCAGATGACACTCCTAGGACATTATGTTATACAATACATGCATGTTTTGTTCAATCAAGTTCATATTTATATCAAAAAACACCTTTTGACATTAGCATGTGATGTTCAGAACTAGCATACACACCGAAAACTTCCAGTGAATTTACTAAATTACTCAGCATAAACATTCACAAAATACATAACAATTATTTTAAGAATTATAGATACAGAACTCCTTTATGCAATCGCGGTGTCAGATTTTAAAATGGCTTTTCGGCAAAAGCACATTTTGCAATATTCTGAGTACATAGCTCGGCCATCACGGCTAGCTATTCAGACACTCGCCAACGTCGAGGCTCAGTAAACTCAGAATTACTATTAGAAAAATAGGATTACCTTTGCTGTTCTTCGTCAGAATGCACTCCCAGGACTTCTACTTCAACAACAAATGTTGTTTTGGTTCCAAATAATCCATTGTTATTATCCAAATACCTCCCTTTTGTTAGTGCGTTCAGGTCACTATCCAAAGGGTATCGTGCGGGCGCATTTCGTTACAAAAAAATTCAAAATGTTCCTTTACCGTACTTAGAAGCATGTCAAACTCTGTTTAAAATCAATTTTTATGCAATTTTCCTCGTAAAATAGCGATAATATTCCAACCGGACAACCTTGTATTCATTCAAACAGGTGAAGAAAAAAATGGCCAAGTCTTGTGAATGCGCATCTCCTGTCTATGAGCCACCAGGCAGGCCACTGACAAACAGTGCTCCTATACTTTGCCCAGAGACAGCAGATGCCCCAATCCACTTTCTGGCGCCTTCAGAGAGCCAATGGAAGCCTTAGAAAGTGTCACGTAACAGCAGAGATAGTGTAATGTCGATAGAGAGGCAACAGAAGGACCACAAATTGTCAGACAGGCCACTTCCTGCTTGTAATCTTCTCAGGTTTTTGGCTGCCATATGAGTTATGTTATACTCCCAGACACCATTCAAACAGTTTTAGAAACTTTAGAGTGTTTTCTATCCAATTATACTAATTATATGCATATTCTCGTTTCTGGGCAAGAGTAGTAACCAGTTTAAATCGGCTACGTTTTTTATCCGCCCGTGGAAATACTGCCCCCTAGCCCCAACAGGTTTTAACAAACCATACAACTCTATGCACAAGGACTGCTTTCATCAATTTACACTGAAAACAAAAACACATTTACTGAAAGACCTGTGCAGATGCAAAGTTTGGTAAGAGATTTTTTGTTACAATCTCTCTTGATTTTTTATGTGACCCGTTTTACAAAACCTCAGTTAAATATCTGCTCCAAATTAAGATTCAACTATGTCTGCAGACGGAATGGTGTGTCAGCTATGACATGACACATTGACTTTGAAAAAATCAGTTTTGGTTATTGAACTACAGTAATGGACTTGCTGTAATGGAATAATGATGGATATAAATGTCATTTTCTTCATGGTGATGTATCCTAAAACACAAATATATACATATGCATTATATCCTTTGCATATTTGGGTATTATTCTACACACTGGCATTATTTATTTTTATTTTAATCAGCTCTGCCCCCAAAAAAGACCAAATTTGGTTGGCCCGGGCCAGACCAAATCTGAAGGAATCATAGATATATGTTTAACAAGTTTAGATATAAAAGTACAGCACAGTAGATACACTAGAGTACAGCACAGAACAGTAGAGTTCAGGACAGTACAATTCAGTACAGTAGAGGTCAGTACAGTACAATACAGTACAAATCGGGAAAATTGCAATGCATCTGCTAGGTTGGATTCTGTGCAACTGGCTACCTAACAGGCTCAATTTCCCGTTGAACTCGTCGTCTTTCTTCTCGAATCCGCAGGACATATAACAATATAGAGGTAAGATGGATATTGATTTTGAGACATGACATATAGTATTTTCATATTTTACTATATATTCTTGTCACACCAACTCCCGTTCCCTCTCTCCGACGCTAGACGTCGCCAGTCTACTAACCACCTGTCCTGGCATCCCACATTACGCACACCTGGCAACCATCATTACGCACAGCTGCTCCCCATTATTATGCACACCTGGACTTCATCATTACTTTGATTACTTCTGTTTTATTTAGCCCTCAGCAGCCTCAGTCTTCAGGCAATATTGGTTTTCTTCATGGTTAAACTTACCTTCTGCACCCGTTTCCTGGCATCCTGCGTATACTTTATAGAATACTGCCTCTGGAAAAAAATGGAAGCAGCAAAAGATTACACCATCTTCTGGACGGTCGAGGAACAGGGTCATCAACTCCACCAACACCACGACCAGCTGACTCTACTGAGTACAACCATGAAGGAGATCCTCTGTGTTCTCCACTGCCTCGACACCACCAACGAGGTTCTCCATACCCTCCTACCATGGGTCGTCCCAGTCCCTCAGCCTACCCAGCTGTCCGCCCAGGTCAGCGATGCCCAATTGTCTCCTCCCGGAGAAGTATGATGGTACTCATTAGAAATGGCGTGGGTTCCTACACCAGCACTCCCTCTATCTCACCTATCAGATGGGAGCCCCCACCACCGAGAGGTCCAAGGTTGCCACGGTCATTTCCCTGCTGATCAGACGGGCGTTAGAGTGGGCGGCTGTCTAGAAGAGAGGAGAAGAGGGTTCCTATGAGAGGTTTATGGCTCTGTTCAGGGTGGTCTTCGACCATCCTCCAGAGGGCAGAAAGGGAGGTGAGGAACTTTTCCAACTCCAGCAGGGTGCCCAGACCGCTATGGATTATCCCTCCCCTTTCATAATGTGGTAGCCTCTAGCAGATGGAATAAGCCAGCGGTCCGCACTCTATTCCACAGTGGACTGCGCAAGGAGGTTCAGACGGAGTTGGCATGTCGGGATGACAACATATCCTTGGATTCTCTCATCACGATGGCCATCTGTCTGGATAACCTTCTTCGGGAGCACCGGTGTACACCTCGCCACTCACCACCCTCCTTAGGCTGCCCTGATGCAGAGCCTGAACCCATGGAGGCAGGGGCCACACACCTCTCTGTGGCAGAGCGGCATCGCCGGAGACAGCTGGGGTTCTGTCCCTATTGCGGCCAGGAGGAGCGCCAGCTTCAACTGTGTCAGGTGCATCCCAACCCAGGGTCCACTAGAGCAGAGGGGCAGCCCCGTGACCTCCCGTCTCCAAGAGTAGGCGTGAGTATTCCATTATCATTGTTTTCCGCCAAAAACCTCTCTGGTTCCCATTTCACTGTCTGGCTGTCCCTCAAGTGTTGTCTCCAAAGTGGACTCCGGTGTCACTGGGAACTTCATCAACCCCCGCCTCCTCACTGAACATAACTTCATACCCGCTCTCCTCTCTTTTTCCTGTCCAAGCCTTGGGTACGAGACCATTGGGATCCAGCACAATTACGCACATTACAGCACCACTCACTCTCACCGTGAGACCCATGCACCAGGAAAGCCTTCCCTTCCTCATCACCACCGCAACCGTACACAAAGTCATCCTCGGCCTCTCGTGGCTTCAACTTCATAACCCTGGTTGAGGATGATAATCACTGCCTGGGGACGAGGATGCCAGAGAACCTACTTTCCCGCACCCTGTGGTTCCACTTTGGTGGAGGGTCCAGTGAGTGCCCTCCAGCCTATCAATCTGTCCTCCCGAATCGTTGGCCCCGTGTGTTGGGATGTAGATGTGAACATCCACTAGGCCCTGGAGAGGGAACCCGCTCCTGCTACCTGCCCTCCAGATCGCATCTACGTCCCCACAGGGGTGAGAGATCAGCTGTTGACGTGAGCACACACATCCCTCGCCACTCGACACCCACGTATCACCCTCACCATTCAATCCATCTCCGATAAATATTGGTGGCCCACCTTGGTGCAGGATGTCACCCAACACATTACAGGGAGCAAACGTCCCGCCCTCCTGGACACCTACTGCACCTGATGCAATAGGAAGGCCAAAAAGATCAGCAAGGACATCAACCACCCGAGCCACTGCCTGTTCACCTCGCTATCATCCAGAAGCCGAGATCAGTACAGGTGCATCAAAGCTGGGTTCGAGAGACTGAAAAACAGCTTATATCTCAAGGCCATCAGACTGCTAAACAGCAACCACTAGCACATCAGAGTTCAGCTGTATATACTGTACTCTATACTATGCCACTATCTTAGTCCAATGCCACTCTGACAAAAATGTACAGTATACATTCCTTACCTAGATTTACATGTATTTTGGGTATACAGTTGAAGTCAGAAGTTTACATACACTTATGTTGGAGTCATTAAAACTCGTTTTTCAACCACTACACAGATTTCTTGTTAACAAACTATAGGACATCGACTTTGTGCATGACACAAGTAATTTTTCCAACAATTGTTTACAGACAGATTATTTCACTTATAATTCACTATCACAATTCCAGTGGGTCAGAAGTTTACATACATTGAGTTGACTGTGCCTCTAAACAGCTTGGAAAATTCCAGGAAATTAAGTCATGGCTGTAGAAGCTTCTGATAGGCCAATTGACATAATTTTTGTCAATTGGAGGTGTACCTGTGGATGTACACTGCTCAAAAAAATAAAGGGAACACTAAAATAACACATCCTAGATCTGAATGAATGAAATAATCGTATTAAATATTTTTTTCTCTACCTAGTTGAATGTGCTGACAACAAAATCACGCAAAAATAATCAATGGAAATCCAATTTATCAACCCATAGAGGTCTGGATTTGGAGTCACGCTCAAAATTAAAGTGGAAAACCACGCTACAGGCTGATCCAACTTTGATGTAATGTCCTTAAAACAAGTCAAAATGAGGCTCAGTAGTGTGTGTGGCCTCCACGTGCCTGTATGATCTCCCTACAACGCCTGGGCATGCTCCTGATGAGGTGGCGGATGGTCTCCTGAGGGATATCCTCCAGACCTGGACTAAAGCATCCGCCAACTCCTGGACAGTCTGTGGTGCAACGTGGCGTTGGTGGATGGAGAGAGACATGATGTCCCAGATGTGCTCAATTGGATTCAGGTCTGGGGAACGGGCGGGCCAGTCCATAGCATCAATGCCTTCCTCTTGCAGGAACTGCTGACACACTCCAGCCACATGAGGTCTAGCATTGTCTTGCATTAGGAGGAACCCAGGGACAACCGCACCAGCATATGGTCTCACAAGGGGTCTGAGGATCTCATCTCGGTACCTAACGGCAGTCAGGCTACCTCTGGCGAGCACATGGAGGGCTGTGCGGCCCCCCAAAGAAATGCCACCCCACACTATGACTGACCCACCGCCAAACCGGTCATGCTGGAGGATGTTGCAGGCAGCAGAATGTTCTCCACGGCGTCTCCAGACTCTGTCACTTCTGTCACATGTGCTCAGTGTGAACCTGCTTTCATCTGTGAAGAGCACAGGGCGCCAGTGGCGAATTTGCCAATCTTGGTGTTCTCTGGCAAATGCCAAACGTGCTGCACGGTGTTGGGCTGTAAGCACAACCCCCACCTGTGGATGTCGGGCCCTCATACCACCCTCATGGAGTCTGTTTCTGACCGTTTGAGCAGATACATGCACATTTGTGGCCTGCTGGAGGTCATTTTGCAGGGCTCTGGCAGTGCTCCTCCTGCTCCTCCTTGCACAAAGGCGGAGATAGCGGTCCTGCTGCTGGGTTGTTGCCCTCCTACGGCCTCCTCCACGTCTCCTGATGTACTGGCCTGTCTCCTGGTAGCGCCTCCATGCTCTGGACACTACGCTGACAGACACAGCAAACCTTCTTGCCACAGCTCGCATTGAAGTGCCATCCTGGATGAGCTGCACTACCTGAGCCACTTGTGTGGGTTGTAGACTCCGTCTCATGCTACCACTAGAGTGAAAGAGATGCTTGTCCTAGGTCCCAAGAAACAAAGAGATCTTCTGTTGAATCTGACAATTAATCTGGATGGTTGTACAGTCGTCTCAAATAAAACTGTGAAGGACCTCGGCGTTACTCTGGACCCTGATCTCTCTTTTGAAGAACATATCAAGACTGCTTCAAGGACAGCTTTTTTCCATCTACGTAACATTGCAAAAATCAGAAACTTTCTGTCCAAAAATGACGCAGAAAAATTAATCCATGCTTTTGTTACTTCTAGGCTCGACTACTGCAATGCTCTACTTTCCGGCTACCCGGATAAAGCACTAAACAAACTTCAGTTGGTGCTAAATACTGCTGCTAGAATCCTGACTAGAACCAAAAAATTTGATCATATTACTCCGGTGCTAGCCTCCCTACACTGGCTTCCTGTTAAGGCAAGGGCTGATTTCAAGGTTTTACTGCTAACCTACAAAGCATTACATGGGCTTGCTCCTACCTATCTTTCCGATTTGGTCCTGCCGTACATACCTACACGTACGCTACGGTCACAAGACGCAGGCCTCCTAATTGTCCCTAGAATTTCTAAGCAAACGGCTGGAGGTAGGGCTTTCTCCTATAGAGCTCCATTTTAATGGAATGGTCTGCCTACCCATGTGAGAGACGCAGACTCAGTCTCAACCTTTAAGTCTTTACTGAAGACTTATCTCTTCAGTAGGTCCTATGATTAAGTATAGTCTGGCCCAGGAGTGTGAAGGTGAACGGAAAGGCTGGAGCAACGAACCGCCCTTGCTGTCTCTGCCTTGTCGGTTCCCCTCTTCCCACTGGGATTCTCTGCCTCTAACCCTTTTACAGGGGCTGAGTCACTGACTTACTGGTGTTCTTCCATGCCGTCCATGGGAGGGGTGCGTCACTTGAGTAGGTTGAGCCACTGACGTGGTCTTCCTGTCTGGGTTGGCGCCCCCCCCTTGGATTGTGCCGTGGCGGACATCTTTGTGGGCTATACTCGGCCTTGTCTTCGGACGGTAAGTTGGTGGTTGTAGATATCCCTCTAGTGGTGTGGGGGCTGTGCTTTGGCAAAGTGGGTGGGGTTATATCCTGCCTGTTTGGCCCTGTCCGGGGGTATCATCGGATGGGGCCACAGTGTCTTCTGATCCCTCCTGTCTCAGCCTCCAGTATTTATGCTGCAGTAGTTTATGTGTCGGGGGGCTAGGGTCAGTCTGTTACATCTGGAGTATTCTCTTGTCTTATCCGGTGTCCTGTGTGAATGTAAATATGCTCTCTCTAATTCTCTCTTTCTCTCTTTCTTTCTTTCTCTCGGAGGACCTGAGCCCTAGGACCATGCCTCAGGACTACCTGGCATGATGACTCCTTGCTGTCCCCAGTCCACCTGGCCATGCTGCTGCTCCAGTTTCAACTGCTCTGCCTGCGGCTACGGAACCCTGACCTGTTCACCGGACGTGCTTGTTGCACCCTCGACAATTACTATGATTATTATTATTTGACCATGCTGGTCATTTACGAACATTTTAACATCTTGACCTTGTTCTGTTATAATATCCACCCGGCACAGCCAGAAGAGGACTGGCCACCCCTCATAGCCTGGTTCCTCTCTTGGTTTCTTCCTAGGTTTTTGGCCTTTCTCAGGAGTTTTTCCTAGGGAGTTTTTCCCAGCCACCGTGCTTCTTTCACATGCATTGCTTGCTGTTTGGGGTTTTAGGCTGGGTTTCTGTACAGCACTTTGAGATTTCAGCTGATGTACGAAGGGCTATATAAATAAATTTGATTTGATTTGATTTGATTTGATTTTGAAAGCACCGCCAGCATTCAAAAGTGACCAAAACATCAGCCAGGAAGCATAGGAACTGAGAAGTGGTCTGTGGTCACCACCTGCAGAACCACTCCTTTATTGGGGGTGTCTTGCTAATTGCCTACAATTTCCACCTGTTGTCTATTCCATTTGCACAACAGCATGTGAAATTTATTGTCAATCAGTGTTGCTTCCTAAGTGGACAGTTTGATTTTACAGAAGTGTGATTGACTTGGAGTTACATTGTGTTGTTTAAGTGTTCCCTTTATTTTTTTGAGCAGTGTATTTCAAAGCCTACCTTCAAACTCAGTGCCTCTTTGCTTGACATCATGGGAAAACCAAATGAAAACCAAAGGAAATCAGCCACGTTCATCTTTACAAACAATAGCACGC
This sequence comes from Salmo trutta, assembly GCF_901001165.1. NCBI lineage: Eukaryota > Metazoa > Chordata > Actinopteri > Salmoniformes > Salmonidae > Salmo > Salmo trutta. The sequence goes on along the minus strand of NC_042968.1, from coordinate 52,045,734 downwards.
AAGTAAAAACACCATGGGACCACGCAGCCGTCATACCGCTCAGGAAGGAGATGCGTTCTGTCTCATAGAGATGAACGTACTTTGGTGCGAAATGTGCAAATCAATCCCAGAACAACAGCAAAGGACCCTGTGAAGATGCTGGTGGAAACAGGTACAAAAGTATCTATATCCACAGTAAAACGAGTCCTATATCGACATAACCTGAAAGGTCGGTCAGCAAGGAAGAAGCCACTGCTCCAAAACCGCCATAAAAAAGCCAGACTATGGTTTGTAACTGCACATGGGGACAAAGATTGTACTTTTTGGAAAAATGTCCTCTGGTCTGATGAAACAAAAATAGAACTGTTTGGCCATAATGACCATTGTTATGTTTGGAGTAAAAAGGGGGAGGCTTGTAAGCCGAAGAACACCATCCCAACCGTGAAGCACGGGGGTTGCAGCATCATGTTGTGGGGATGGTTTGCTGCAGGAGTGACTGGTGCACTTCACAAAATAGATGCAATCATGAGGATGGAAAATGATGTGGATGGAAAATGATGTGGATATATTGAAGGAATATCTCAAGACATCGGTCAGGAAATTATTGCTTGGTCGCAAATGGGTCTTCCAAATGGACAATGACCCCAAGCATACTTCCAAAGTTGTGGTGAAATGGCTTAAGGACAACGAAGTCAAGGTATTGGAGTGACAATCACAAAGCCCTGACCTCAATCTCATAAAAAATGAGTGGGCAGAACTGATAAAGTGTGTGCGAGCAAGGAGGCCTACAAACCTGACTCAGTTACACCAGCTCTATCAGGAGGAATGGGCCAACATTCACCCAACTTATTGTGGGAAGCTTGTGGAAGGCTACCCGCAACGTTTGACCCAAGTTTAACAATTTAAAGACAATGCTACCAAATGCTAATTGAGTGTATGTAAACCTCTGACCCACTGGGAATGTGATGAAAGAAATAAAAGCTGAAATAAATCATTATCTCTACTATTATTCTGACATTTCACATTCTTAAAATAAAGTGGTGATCCTAACTGACATAAGACAGGGAATTTTTACTAGGTTTAAATGTCAGGAATTGTGAAAAACTGAGTTTAAATGTATTTGGCTAAGGTGTATGTAAACTTCCGACTTCAACTGTATGTTGTAAAACTGTTAGATATTACATGTTAAATGATACTGCACTGTCATAGCTAGAAGCACAAGCATTTCGCTACACCCGCAGTAACATCTGCTAAACACGTGTATGTGACCAATAAAATTTGATTTGATTTGACTATGTATGCTCATGCACTGTATGTATCCAATCCAATTCTCCCTGGCACGCTCCAGCAGGGAAACTTCTTCCCCTTCCATAGACTTTTTGTAACTGATCTCCCCCTTTCTAATGGTTTTATCACTATTATGGTTGTTGTTAACAGATTCTCTTAATCCTGCCGTTTTTATCTCTTTCTCTGTTCTACCTACCGCTGAGGCACTAGTCCGGCAGGTCTACCGGCACTATGGCCTTCCGGGGGACATCGTTTCTGACCATGGTCACTTTTCATATTAACTAGAAATTGTCACAAAAACAAGTGTATCTCCTTGAAATGCCAATGGGGAACTGAGCGTTTACCAACTTTTTATTTTCAAAACCTTTTACATTTAATTCAGCACGTGTCATGCTAATTTTTCTTTTTGCGACCCGCGGAAACAACTATCAAGACGACGACCACAAAGTTGTTAAGAGAAACCTACACCGCTATGTCAATAGAGCTTGGTGCTTATTATTGGATGTATTAGGTTACGAAATCTAATAGTCAAAAAACACAGTTGGGTCACCTTCTACTCTGATCAATTCCGTGGGCATACTGTTATGTTCAGCTGATAACTGTTTTCTTTGTCTTTCTGTCATATGGTGGTCAAATAAAGAGTGTTAAAACAGTCTGAGTCAGGACAACCCCTCCTTCTGTCTCTCTCTGCCTTTCTGTCTGAGTCAGGACAACCCTTCCTTCTCTCTCTCTCTGCCTTTCTGCCTGAGTCAGGACAACCCTTCCTTCTATCTCTCTCTGCCTTTCTGTGAGTCAGGACAACCCATCCTTCTCCCTCTCTCTGCCTTTCTCTCTCTCTCTCCAGTTAATGCCACCTCTCCCAGCTCTTACTGACACCTACCCATGAGCCCCCTCTCTTTCCATTTACTTTAACCAGCATCCTCACCCACTGAGCATCGACCGACACCGGAAGTCCATTGACATTGAAAAGCCATTGAAATTTGATCAGTCCACCCTGGCCTTGATGTTAACGTTCACAGAAGGACCGGACTTGACCAAATCTGAATCTATCCTTGAATTATGTTTCACAAGCACAGGACAGTGAGTAGAGAACAGCAAAGTATAGTACAATACAGTACTTAGTACAGCACAGTTCCTTGCAGTGAGTAGAGTACAGTACAGCACAGTACAGTACAGTGAAGAAATGTGGAGTACACTACAGCACAGTATATTGTACTGTGCTCTACTACTGATCTATACTCTACTGTACTGTACCTCAGGGGTTCACAAGCTTTTTTGCTTCGTGACCCACCAATTCAGGTGTCTTTTGAGTCGTGACCCATCATAAGGGTTGAGAGTTGAAAAAACATACAGACCAAACAATAATTACAAAATATGATCTTGGCAACAGAGAGAACATTTATCAGTTTAAAGCGAATTTCCTGCAATTCTACACATGTTGACATGGCTAATTATGTGTTCTTATGCGCAAAACATTATAACAAAATCAATGGGGGCCTGATTGTCTAGCTTTTATTTAGTTGATTGTAAGTTCTTAAGGATTGTGGGCTTTGGAAAGTATTCAGGCCAATTGACTTTTTCTACATTTTGTTACGTTACAGCCTTATTCTAAAATGTATTAAATCGTTTTTTTCATCATCAATCTACACACAATACCCCATAATGACAAAGCAAAAACAAGTTTTTAGAAATGTTTGCTAATTTAAAAAAATCAAAAACTTAAATATGACATTTACATAAGTATTCAGACCCTTTACTTAGTACATTGTTGAAGCATCTTTGGTAGCGAACACAGCATCGAGTCTTCTTGGGTATGACACTCCATTTTTTACAATTTTATTTAACTAGGCAAGTCAGATAAGAACAAATTCTTATTTACAATGACAGTCTACCAGAGAACAGTGGGATAACTGCCTTGTTCAGGGTCAGGATGACAGATGTTTACCTTCGGGATTTGATCCAGCAACCTTTCAGGTACTGGCCCATAGATCTAACCACCAGGCTACCTGCTGCATTGCTGCAGGTAGCCTGCACTGCAGGTAGCCTTAACTACTGTTCTACTGCTCTGTACTGAACTCTACTCTACCCTACTCTACTATGCTCTGCTGTATTGTACTGCACTGTACTCTACTATGCTCAAACTTGTGAAACATAAGGAGAATGACATGCATATACATAATTATGCATTTCTGTGTAGTACAGATCAGGGACTCATGATGTAATTATGTTACCGTAATTCCGTTACTGGGTGTAAATCCACTTCACTTACTGTGGTTCAATAACCAAAAAAGATTGGATGTCATGTCATAACTGACACCCAATTCTGCAGACATCTTTGAATCTTAATTTGGAGCAGATATTTAACAAAACTTTTGGAAAACGTGATCGCATAAAAAACCTGAGGGAGATTTTACCGTCATTCCATTAGTAAAATTTGCATCTGCACAGTTCTTCCACTTCATTTGTTATTATAAAATGTTCAGAATTTTTTTATTTAAGTACTGCTTGTGCATAGAGTTGTATGGCTTGTTAAACTTTGAAATCAATGGTTCTTGTTTGGCATACATTTTAAGGTGACAAAACTGAGTCAAAGCCTAATTTCATTACCGTGGTATTTCCCCTTGGTAAAATGTATTTTTTTATAACATAAGGAAGTGAAATGTTATCACCAAAGCGCGTTTTCACCCACTCTGGGTAGAGTAGGTTGCAATAGTAACCAAAGGGGGCGGGGCTTTGCAAAGGGTCAATTGTAAGACAACCAGCTGCAATAGGATTGTGAGTTTGCTCAACCAAATTTTTAGTTGTTGAGCAAACTCACCCAAAAAGTTTGTGTGTTAAAAGTTTGTTGAGCAAACTCACAATCCTATTGCAGCTGGTTGCCTTACAATTGTACGTTTAATCAACAAACAAAAAAATACGGTGTAGCCCTAGCAATACATGTACATTTTTGTAATTTAGCAGATGCTCTTATCCAGAGCCACTTACAGGAGCAATTAGGGTTAAGTGCCTTGCACTTGAAAATATTTTTCACCAAGTCAGCTCTGGGATTCAAACCAGAGACCTTTAGGTTGCTAGGCTACCTGCAATAGCTTACTATTTTTTTCACAGATTGCCTAGGACTCTCTGAGCTAAACAAGCACATGCAGGCTGCCTGGGTTTTCTGTGTGGATAAAAGAGGAGTGGAGAGAAGAGATGGGCAGAGGCTCTGAGAGACAGAGAGATTCACCCGGTCTGTGAAAATAGGAGAGCCACTGTCTGCACACACACAGACATCCCTGTGTGTCAGGCAGTCGGTGGGAGTGCACCGCCGCAGGGGATGGAGGGGGAGGGAAAGAGGATAGAAACAGTGGGAGAGAGAAGAGGGAGTGAAACAGGGAGAAAGACAAAGACAGAGTGGGACAAGGGGTGAAAGACAGAATTCCCTGCAGAAGAGAAATAGATAAAGTATTAAGCAACATGAAAATAGACAGAGAATGGTGGAAGGGAAAGGGGCTCATGAAAGAAAGATGGATATACCGGTAACATAGAAAAAGAGACAATGCAGAGAGATAGGCAAAATGGGTCAGAGATGGACAAAAAGTAAAAAGACATGGAGACAGCAAGAAATAGGAAGAATAATGATACAAATGAGAGATGAGTGGAGGAGAGAGCAGCAGCCAGGCAGAGAGAGAGCAAGAGAAAGATAGAAAGGGAGAGCATTGGAATGCGTGCTATCTAGGTGAGGGGCTCCTCTAGCTATAGCCAGAAACCAGGCAGGCCCCATAGATAGACACAGTATGAAAAAAACATTTGCACAGAAAAAATAGCTCTCAAATATGAAAGAAAGATATATGTTCTTGCCATCAACTGCGACTGCGGAATGCTGTTGTGAGAGACACTGTTGGCAGTGGAATTTGAAGACCTCTAACTCCTTAATCTAGTATACATTCACGTTATTGACTTGAGTCAAGCCGTACAGTGCTAATTCGCTTTTATTAGAACATGACTAGGTATAACGTCAGCCTGCTTTCGTTTCTCACTGCCAATTCCAGTCCAGTTTGGGCTAGAGTGTGTCATACTTCAAATGGAAGTGCTAACTAGCTAGTTTACAAGCTAAGCTGCAGAGGTTCCTTACCTTGACCAGTAGCAAGTTGATTGTGTGGTTCACATTGGGTGTACGTTGATTGTGTGCAACTACTGTGAGAATACGATAGCTGTAGATAGGAAGTGAATGTAGCTGACTACTATAATGCTAATAGAGATTTAACAAATGCTAACTACCTAACTACCTATGATTTTTAAGTTGCTGTTTTGCTTGAGAAATACATGCTGGTTAAAAATAGAGCAATTGTGGTAATACAAATGGGTGAGTACATTTGTTGACCTAATTTCTGCCTTGAACTTCCAGCTTTTTGGATTTAAATTGTATTTGAATTCTATGGTTTAATCGTATTAACAAGTTGCACCAAATACATTATTGGGTCAACTCGCCCACGTTTGACTCAGACACAAAGTATGCCATCACTTCTATATATTATCTTGACACTAAATCCCCATAGAGTGATGGTTAACTACAATACCCTGTGTGCTTTGTCCCCCTGGCATGACACTCATAGAAGTGAAATTAAGATAGCAATTTTGTTTATTATTTAACTAGGCAAGTCAGTTAAGAACCCAGATTACACTGGGCCAATTGTGCGCCACCCAATCATGGCCGGTTGTGATACAGCCTGGAATTAGAACAGGGTCCGTTGTGGCTTCATGACTCCCAATCATGGCCGGTTGTGATACAGCCTGGAATCGACACAGGGTTTGTAGTGACACCTCTAGCACTGAGATGCAATGCCTTAGACTGCTGCGCCACTCGGGAGCCCCTGTATACAGTGGGATCTGAAATTATTGACACCCTTGATAAAGATGAGCAAAAATGACTGTTTAAAATAGATAATTAAAATACGGAGCTACTGTATATTATATGCAAAAAACAATGGAACATTATATTATTTTCTTATAATAAAATTGCTCAGAAATATATATATTTCTCAAAAAGGCAGGGGTCAAAATTATTGACACGCCTGTTTTCAATACCATTCAATACCTCACCTTGAAAGAACACATTGGGGGGGTTATTAGACCATTCCTCCATACAGAATCCTTCCAGATCCTTGATATCCTTAATTTGCACTTATGGACTGCCCTCTTAAATTCAAACCATCAATGGATTTATCTTTTCGAACTGCCCCGCAATCGAAACTTACTGGGGAGAAATAATGGCAACATTGGAAAAATAATGGTATTTCACATTGGAAAAATAATGGTATTTGACATAGAACAAACATTATTCTTTGTACTTGGGTGAAATACCTGATATCTTACACAATAGAGAGAAGTACCTCTTGAAAGTCCTACTGGCAGCCAGTAGAAAGGCTATCACTAGGAAATAGCTACAAAAAGACACAATGACACAATGGATAGACATTGTAAAAGAAAATACACCACATGGTGCGTACGACCTTTGCTTTAAGAACACAAGAGGAGAGAGGTCAGGAATACTGGGAAAAATGAGTTTCGTACTTGAAAAAGGTCTAATTCAAAGATGTCACTGTAACTAATATGATGAAGGTATGATGTGTACTGTAACTGCCAGATCTTTTTTGTTGTTCTTTTATTTTACATTATTGGTACTTTCTTTGTGTTCCTCAATAAAAACAAAGTATAAAAAATTTAATAAATAAATAAATAAAAACATCAATGGATTTCAAGTCCTGAGACTGAGATGGCTATTGAAAAATGTTGATTTTGATGTGTGCTTGGGGTTATTGATTTGTTGGAAGATCCACTTGTGGCCAAGTTTCAGCCACCTGGCAGAGGCAACAAGGTTTTTACCTCAAATGTCCTGGTACTGGGTAAAGTTCATGATGTTGTTGACCTTAAAAAGGGCCCAGGAACAGTGGAAGCAAAATAGGCCCTTAACATAAATTACCAACCACCCATATTTCACAGTTGGCATGGGGTTATTTTCTTCATGCATTCTTATTTCGACACCAAACCCACCACTGGTGTGTGTGAAACCACTACTGGTGTGTGTGGCCAAACTTTTCTATTTTCATGACATCTGACGAAAGCACAGGTACCAATCCAAGTGTCAATGTCGTTTAGCAAACTCCAGGCGTTTACATTTGTTGGACGGCATGAAAAAGAGCTCTTTGGCCATGCACACCATTAGTAGGTTTGGAAGTATAATTTATAAAAGATGTGTGTCTTGCAGAAGATGATTGCAACAATGTACAAAACATTAGGAATACTTGCTCTTTCCATGACAGACTGACCAGGTGAATACAGGTGAAAGCTATGAGCCCTTATTGATTATTACCTGTTAAATCCATTTCAATCAGTGTAGATAAAGGGGAGGAGACAGGTTAAACAAGGATTTTTAAGTCTTAAGACAATTGAGACGTGGATTGTGTATGTGTGCCATTCAGAGGGTGAATGGGCACCGGTTGGAATGTGTCAAGAACTGCAACACTGCTGGGTTTTTCATGCTCAACAGTTTACCGTGTGTATCAGGAATGGTCCACCACCCAAAGGACATCCAGCCAACGGCAGGCCAGTGGTTGAAAACAGGTCATTGATGAAAGAAGATAAAGGAGGCTGATAAGAATTGTGCAGAGCAACAGACGGGCTACAGTTAGTCAACAACACTGGTGCCCAAAGACCCATAAAAGAATGCAAAACTCGTCGTACAATGACACGAATGGGGTATGGCAGCCAACGTCCTTAAATAGTTCCACTTCTTTCAACAACAAAAATAAACTGCTATTGCAGTAGGCTAAGGAACGAAAACACTGGAGAATTGGAAAAACATTGCCTGGTCTGATGCATTCTGGTTCCTGCTGTTTCACGCTGATGGGAGGACTAGGGTATGGAGAAAACCACATGAGAACATGCAACCATTATGCTGTTTGTCAACATGGCTGAATGGTGGTGATGGTTTGGGGTCTGTTTACATGGTACCTATTGGGCCCCTTGATAAACGTGGAACAATGTTTGAATTCTACAGAATATCTGAACATTATTGCCAATCAGGTGCATCCCTTCATGACAGCAGTGTATCCATCTGGAAATCAATTTTTTTCCGCAGGATAATGCCCCAAGCCACAAGGCTAGGATTGTCCAGGAATGGTTCCATGAACTTGACAGTGCATTCAGCTTAATGCAGTGGCCTGCCCAGTCACCAGATCTCAATCCAATAGAGCATCTGTGGGATGAGCTGGAACAAGCTATTTTGAGTAGAGATCCACTACCAGCCAACTTGTCACAATTGTGGGTAGAATTGAAGTTAACATGTGTCAGCATCCCTGTGGAACGCTTTTGACACCTGAGTCCATGCCCCAACGAATTGAGGCTATTCTGAGGGAAAAGGGGGGTGCAACTCAGTATTAGCAATACTAGTAATAGTATTAGCAAGTTGTTCCTATTGTTTTGTACACTCAGTGTATATTTTGGATTTCTGTTGTTACATATATTGGTTTGTACAATAATCTCTGTGGATTTGTTTTGGAGAAAGTCAAGGAGAAAGTCTAAGCTACCACATGGAATTGTTTTAAGATGGTCAAACCAAGGACCATTTAGCATATTATGTATCAATATATATATATATATATATATATATATATATATATATATATATATATATATATATACAGTACCAGTCAAAAGTTTGGACACACCTACTCATTCAATGGGTTTTCAAAATGTTTATTATATTCTACATTGTAGAATAATAGTGAAGACATCAAAACTATGAAATAACACATATGGAATCATGTAGTAACCAAATTCTTCAAAGAGGCCACCCCTTGCCTTGATGACAGCTTTGCATTCTCTCAACCAGCTTCATGAGGTAGTCACCTGGAATGCTTTTTTAACAAGTGTGCCTTGTTAAAAATAAATAATCTGCTGCAGAGGATAAGTTCATTAGTTACCAGCCTCAGAAATTGCGGCCCAAATAAATGCTTCACAGAATTCAAGTAACAGACATATCTCAACATCAACTGTTCAGAGGAGACTGCTTGAATCAGGCCTTCATGGTCAAATTGCTGCAAAGAAACCATTACTGTAAAGGACACCAATGAGAAGAAGAGACTTGCTTGGGCCAAGAAACACAAGCAATAGACATTAGAATGGTGGAAATCTGTCCTTTGGTCTGATGAGTCTAAATTTGAGATTTTTGGTTCCAACCGCCGTGTCTTTATGAGACGCAAAATAGGTGAACAGATGATCTCCGCCTGCATGGTTCCCACCGTGAAGCATGGAGGATGAGGTGTGATGATGTGGGGGTGCTTTGCTGGTGACACTGTCTGTGATTTATTTAGAATTCAAGGTACACTTAACTAGCATGGTTATCACAGCATTCTGCAGTGATACGCCGTCCCATCTGGTTTGTGCTTAGTGGGACTATCATTTGTTTTCAGCTGCACAAAGACCCAACACACCTCCAGGCTGTATAAGTGTCCCAACCTGATCTGTTTCACCTGTCTTTGTGCTTGTCTCCACCGCCCTCCATGTGTCGCCCATCTTACTCATTATCCCCAGTGTATTTATACCTGTGTTCTCTGTTTCTCTGTTGCCAGTTTGTCTTGTCAGGTCTTACCAGCGTGTTTTCTCGGCTCCCTGTTCCCTAGTTTCTCCGGTTCTGACCATTCTGCCTGCCCTGACCCCGAGCCTGCCTGATGTTCTGTACCTGCCAGGCTCTGATCCGTTTACGAACTTCTGCCTGTCCTGACCCCGAGCCTGACTGCTGTTCTGTACCTTATTGACTGCCCTGGATTACAGACCTCTGCTGCTGCCTTTGACCGTCTTTTGATTGCCCCCTGTTTGGGTCAATAAACATCTGTGACTCTAGCTGTCTGCATCTGGGTCTTATCCTGAGTTCTGATAGTAAGGGCTATTTGACCAAGAAGGAGAATGATGGAGTGCTGCATCAGATAACCTGGCCTCCACCATCACCCGACTTCAACCCAATTGAGATGGTTTGGGATGAGTTGGACCGCAGAGTGAAGGAAAAGCAGCCAAACAAGTGCTCAGCATATGTGGGAACTCCTTCAAGACTGTTGGAAAAGCATTCCTTGTGAAACTGGTTGAGAGAATGCCAAGAGTGTGCAAAGCTGTCATCAAGGCAAAGGGTGGCTACTTTGAAGAATCTCAAATGTAAAATATATTTTGATTTGTTTAACACTTTTTGGTTACGACATGATTCCATGTGTTATTTCATTGTTCTGAAGTCTTCACTATTATTCTACAATGTAGAAAATAGTAAAAATAAAGAAAAACCCTGGAATGAGCAGGTGTGTCCAAACTTTTGACTGGAACTGTACATAAAAATAATATTTTATGAAAAATACAATTTGGCCTTACGACCATAGAAACACATTGAATAACAGATTCATGCATGGAAAAACAGAAAATCAATCAAAAGGAAGTATGCTTTGAAGTGTCTTTCCTATATCTTAGAGGTGTAAGACAGTAAAATTATATATACAGTTGAAGTCGGAAGTTTGCATACAACTCAGCCAAATTCATTTAAACTCAGTTTTTCACAATTCCTGACATTTAATCCTAGTATAAATTCCCTGTCTTAAGTCAGTTAGGATCACCACTTTATTTTAAAAATGTGTAATGTCAGAATAATAGTTGAGAGAATTATTTATTTCAGATTTTATTTCTTTCATCAAATTCCCAGTGGGTCAGAAGTTTACATACACTCAATTAGTATTTGGTAGCATTACCTTTAAATTGTTTAACTTGGGTCCAACGTTTCGGGTAGCCTTCCACAAGCCTTCCACAAGCTTCCCACAATAAGTTAGGTGAATTTTGGTCCATTTCTCCTGACAGAGCTGGTGTAACTGAGACACGTTTGTAGGCCTCCTTGCTCGCACATGCTTTTTCAGTTCTGCCAACACATTTTCTATGGGATTGAGGTCAGGGCTTTGTGATGGCCACTCCAATACCTTGACTTTGTTCTCCTTAAGCCATTTTGCTACAACTTTGGAAGTATGCTTGGGGTCATTGTCCATTTGGAAGACCCATTTGCGACCAAGCTTTAACTTCCTGACTGATGTCTTGAGATGTTGCTTCAATATATCCACATCATTTTCCTCCCTCATGGTGCCATCTATTTTGTGAAGTGCACCAGTCACTCCTGCAGCAAAGCACCCCCACAAAATGATGCTGCAACCCACGTTGGGATGGTGTTCTTCGGCTTGCAAGCCTCCCCCTTTTTACTCCAAACATAACACTGGTCATTATGGCCAAACAGTTCTATTTTTGTTTCATCAGACCAGAGGACATTTCTCCAAAAAGTACGATCTTTGACCCCATGTGTAGTTGCAAATCGTGGTCTGGCTTTTTTATGGCGGTTTTGGAGCAGTGGCTTCTTCCTTGCTGAGCGGCCTTTCAGGTTATGTCGATATAGGACTCGTTTTACTGTGGATATAGATACTGTTGTACCTATTTCCACCAGCATCTTCACAAGGTCCTTTGCTGTTGTTCTGGGATTGATTTGCACTTTTCGCACCAAAGTACGTTCATCTCTATGAGACAGAACACGTCTCCTTCCTGAGCGGTATGACGGCTGCGTGGTCCCATGGTGTATATACTTGCGTACTATTGTTTGTACAGATGAACGTGGTACCTTCAGGTGTTTGGAAATTGCTCCCAAGGATGAACCAGACATGAGGAGGTCTACAATTTTTTTCTGAGGTCTTGGCTGTTTTCTTTTGATTTTCCCATTATGTCAAGCAAAGAGGCACTGAGTTTGAAGGTAGGGCTCGAAATACATCCACAGGTACACCTCCAATGGACTCAAATGATGTCAATTAGCCTATCAGAAGCTTCTAAAGCCATGACATCATTTTCTGGAATTTTCCAAGCTGTTTAGAGGCACAGTCAACTTTGTGCATGTAAACTTCTGACCCACTGGAATTGTGATTGAGTGGTTGAAAACTAGCTTTAATGACTCCAACCTAAGTGAATGTAAACTTCTAGGATTAAATGTCAGGAATTGTGAAAAACTGAGTTTAAATGTATTTGGCTAAGGTGTATGTAAACTTTTTGACTTCAACTGTATACGTTTACCGTTGAATTATCCGTTTAAATTTGACATGGAAATGCCCTATTCACTTACATTCATTTTTCATCCTGGTACCAGTTTACCTTCAGTTTACCTAGTCCTGTGACACTTTTGGGGCAAAACATAAAGGGGTCATATTAGTTTGTAGCCCAAACCATTCAGACGTTTTCACAAGAAGACTGATTTTTGGGATGTCTCCTAGTCTGACAAACTTTAGCTGTAGCTCTTCCTCCTTCCACCGCAGATACGGAAGGTCGACATCGGCGGACGCGCTGGATTGAGACGTAGCCCATGCAGATATCTCTAGCTTAAACAGACTAATTTTGATGGAGATTTTTGTATTATTATTGTATTATTATGCTAATTCAACATAGACTCTAGTGCATCTCCAATCTCAGCTTTGCCTCAGAGACTTTGAGGGAGAGCAGAAAAACGACACCTCGTTTCGCTTTCGGTCCTCCCAAAAAGGAGGAGAGAAAAGGACAGATGAAGAACATTGCAGATAATAACCTCCTCTCTGTCACCCCCTGCCTCAACATTCCCCCCAAGCTCTCTCCCTCTCTGTCTCTTTCTACCCTTTTCCTTATCACCCTCTCTCCCTTGCTGTATTTGACGTGGGCCGTTGTGAATCCCTCAAAGCCCAGGCAGAGGCAGGCGTTCAAGTGCTGTCTGTAATTGCCTCTGTCTAGACACTGTCTGGTATTGGGAGGAACAGACACGCACACAGAGAGAGGAGGAGAAGGAGAGAGGAGGGGAGAGAGTCAGAGAAATGGGTGGGGTGTGTGATAGAGAGGGGTAGGGGTCGAAACTTCTTCCAATTAAGAAGTAAATAAGTAATTGAAAATATTTGTTTTCCTGTAAGATCCTATGGGACTAGTTTTAAGTATAGGATTGTTGCTCAGGAGGATTTGTAGGTCATCCACTCTTGTGTTTTGAATTTATCTTCACCCACAGAGCATCACTACTAACCCAGCCAATGAAATAGACACAGCTTTACACCTGTCAAATTGAATCAAATTTTGTTAGTCACATGCGCCGAATACAACTGGTGTAGACCTTACAGTGAAATGCTTACTTACGAGCCCCTAATCAAACAATGCAGTTAATAATAAATAAAACATACGAATAAGAATAAGAAATAAAAGTAACAAGTAATTAAAGAGCGGCAGTAAATTAACAATAGCGAGACTATTTACAGGGGGGTACGGGTACGGAGTCAATGTGCGGGGCACCGGTTAGTTGAGGTAATATGTAAATGGAGGTAGAGTTATTAAAATGACTATGCATAGATGATAACAACAGAGAGTAGCAGCGGTGTTAAGGTGGGGGGGGCAATGCAAATAGTCTGGGTAGCCATTTGATTAGATGTTTAGGAGTCTTATGGCTTGGGGTAGAAACTCTGACAGGTCCTTGATGGCAGGAAGCTTTGCCCCAGTGATGTACTGGGCTGTACGCACTACCCTCTGTAGTGCCTTGCGGTCGGAGGCCGAGCCGTTGCCATACCACGCAGTGATGCAACCCGTCAGGATGCTCTCGATGGTGCAGTTGTACAACCTTTTTAGGATCTGAGGACCCATGCCTAATCTTTTCAGTCTCCTGAGGGGGAATAGGTTTTGTCGTGCCCTCTTCACAGCTGTCTTGGTGTGCTTGGACCATAATATTTTGTTGGTGATGTGGTCACCAAGGAACTTGAAGCTCTCAACCTGCTCCACTACAGCCCCATCGATGAGAATGGGGGCGTGGTCGGTCCTCTTTTTCCTGTAGCCCACAATCATCTCCTTTGTCTTGATCATGTTGAGGGAGAGGTTGTTGTCCTGGCATCACACGGCCAGGTATCTGACCTCCTCCCTATAGGCTGTCGTGTGTGTGTGTGTGTGTGTGTGTGTGTGTGTGTGTGTGTGTGTGTGTGTGTGTGTGTGTGTGTGTGTGTGTGTGTGTGTGTGTGTGTGTGTGTGTGTGTGTGTGTGTGTGTGTGTGTGTGTGTGTGTGTGTGTGTGTGTGTGTGTGCACTCTGATTGGCTAAGGCCTTTCTCTCAGCAGTGAAGGGAGCTCAAATTGACAAAGAAAAGAAAACTCACCTCAGGAATGAAAATAACAAATCACTGTAGTGGGCAGAATTTTACAATGTGAAGGTAATCACAATAACAACTTGAAAAGTTACCCTGCTGTCTTAAATGTATAACTGAAGCTAACTCAGTGGATTAGCTTTAAGTATCAAAAATTAACTATAAGCATACCATATTATCTACCATAGCTATTGCTGTGATTCCTTGACCATTTAACAGTTACATCTCCAAGAAGTCATACCTTGTAGCATTCAGTTCCCAAGAAAGGTTTACGCTAAGGATCCTCTCTAGGGACATTCACGCACATCTTAGTGGTGAGATCATTTGAGAAAGCGCCTCAGGTGCTAGATTAACCACTCCCCTATGAACCCTTTAGCCTGGTCATTTGGATGTACACCTCTCCCTATCACATGGTAAACAAAACGTGAGCTGTTGGTCTATGGAACTCGTGGATACCATTTTATGTCTCAGTGGCTTGCTAGTAGATAGCCATAGACTTCCAGTCATTGCGTTAGTTAGCATTGGCTCGCAAAACTACCTCTAACTTCCTTAATACTGGACACAGAGACATAAAATGTGTATCCATTAGTACATCTGACATCATTGTGAAAATCTTGGCTTTATTCTAAAATTGATTACATTGTTTTTCCTCATCAATCTAGACACAATACCCCATAATGACAAAGCAAAAACTGGTTTTTAGAAATGTTTTGCAAATGTATATTTGAAAAAACCTGAAATAACACATTTACATAAGTATTCAGACCCTTTACTCAATACTTTGTTGAAGCACCTTTGGCAGCGATTACAGCCTCGAGTCTTCTTGTGTATGATGCAAGAAGCTTGGTACACCTGTATTTGGGGAATTTCTACCAATCTACTCTGCAGATCCTCTCAAGCTCTGTCAGGTTGGATGGGGAAGTTGCTGTACAGCTATTTTCAGGTGTTTCCAGAGATGTTCGTTTGGGTTCAAGTCTGGGCTCTGGCTGGGCCACTCAAAGACATTCAGAGACTTGTCCCGAAGCCACTCCTGCGTTGTCTTGGCTGTGTGCTTAGGGTCATTGTCCTGTTGGTGTCACGGATCCTTAAGGGCAGGAGGAAGGGGCAGAGTCAAACGCAGGAGACTTATGTCCAGTAGTGCCGAAGTTTATTTACACCGAACCCTCGATGGTCAAAAAGGCACAGAGTGCGCACAATACCCAAAAGGGAAAACAGGTAATCCACGAAAGAAAAATATGCACGGGGCGCAGCCCGGCAATAATAATAATACAAAGTGTTCCGCTACTGGGAACACACAACAATAGTGTACACAAACACTGCCCGCTGACATACAATTAATCCCGCACAAAAAACGAACCCAAAGGACCAAACTAAATACCCCCCCCCCCCACTAATGACAGACAAGAAACAGGTGCGGACCTAGACAGACAAAAAACAAAGAACACAGAAACATAGATCGGTGGCAGCTAGTAGACTGGCGACGACGACCGCCAAGCGCCGCCCGACCGAGGAGGGGCGCCATCTTCTGTGGATATTGTGACAGTTGGAAGGTAAACCTTCACCCCAGTCTGAAGTCCTGAGTGCTCTGGAGCAGGTTTTCATCAAGGATCGCACATTGACTCTGTACCGGTACCCCCGTATATCCAGTTGAAGTTGGAAGTTAACTTACACTTAGGTAGTCATTAAAACCCGTTTTTCAACCACTCCACAAATTTCTTGTTAACAAACTATAGTTATGGCAAGTCGGTTAGGACATCTACTTTGAACATGACACAAGTAATTTTTCCAACAATTGTTTACAGTCAGAATATTTCACTTAAATTTCACTGTATCACAATTCCAGTGGGTCAGAAGTTTACATACATTAAGATGACTGTGCCTTTAAACAGCTTGGAAAAATAAAGAATATAATGTCATGGCTTTAGAAGCATTATTTGAGTCCATTGGAGGTGTACCTGTGGATGTATTTCAAGGCCTACCTTCAAACTCAGTGCCTCTTTGCTTGACATCATGGGAAAATCAAAAGAAATCAGCCAAGACCTCAGAAAAAAAGGTGTAGACCTCCAGAAGTCTGGTTCATCCTTGGGAGCAATTTCCAAACACCTGAAGGTACCACGTTCACCTGTACAAACAATAGTACGCAAGTATAAACACCATGGGACCATACAGATGGCATACTGCTCAGGAAGGAGATGTGTTCTGTCTCATAGAGATGAACATACTTTGGTGCGAAAATTGCAAATCAATCCCAGAACAACAGCAAAAGACCTTGTGAAGATGCTGGAGGAAACAGGTACAACAGTATCTATATCCACAGTAAAACGAGTCCTATTTGACATAACCTGAAAGGCCGCTCAGCAAGGAAGAAGCCACTGCTCCAAAACCGCCAAATAAAGCCAGACTACGGTTTGCAACTGCACATAGGGACAAAAATTGTACTTTTTGGAGAAATGTCCTCTGGTCTGATGAAACAAAAATAGAACTGTTTGGCCATAATGACCATTGTTATGTTTGGAGGAAAAAGGGGGAGGCTTGCAAGCGGAAGAAAACCATTCCAACCATGAAGCACGGGGATGGCAGCATCATGTTGTCGGGGTGCTTTGCTGCAGGAGGGACTGGTGCACTACACAAAATAGATGGCATCATGAGGATGGAAAATGATGTGGATATATTGAAGCAACATCTCAAGACATTAGTCAGGAAGTTAAATTTTGGTCGCAAATGGGTCTTCCAAATGGACAATGATCCCAAGTATACTTCCAAAGTTGTGGCGAAATGGCTTAAGGACAACAAAGTCAAGGTATTGGAGCAGCCATCACGAAGCCCTGACCTCAATCCTATAGAACATTTGTGGGCAGAACTGAAAAAGCGTGTGAAAAAGTGTGTGCGAGCAAGGAGGCCTACAAACGTGTCTCAGTTACACCAGCTCTGTCAGAAGAAATGTGCCAAAATTCACCCAACTTATTGTGGGGAGCTTGTGGAAGGCCACCCGAAATGTTTGACCCAAGTTAAAAAATTAAAAGACAATGCTACCAAATACTAATTGAGTGTATGTAAACTTCTGACCCACTGGGAATGTGATGAAATAAATAAAAGCTGAAATAAATTATTCTCTCAACTATTATTCTGATATTTCACATTCTTAAAATAAAGTGGTGATCCTAACTGACCTAAGACAGGGAATTTTTACTAGGATTAAATGTCAGGAATTGTGAAAAACTGAGTTTAAATGTATTTTGCTAAAGTGCATGTAAACTTCCGACTTCAACTGTAGCCTCGCTATTGTTATTTTACTGCTGCACTTCAATTATTTATTACTTTTATTTCTTCTTTTTTTGGGGTATTTTTCTTAAAACTGTATTGTTGGTTCGGGGCTTGTAATTAAGCATTTCACTGTAAGGTCTACAACTGTTGTATTCGGCGCATGTGATAAATATAGTTTGATTTGATTTGACTAATCGCCCAGTCTCTGCCACTGAAAAACATCCCCAAAGTGTGATGCTGCCACAACCATGCTTCACCGTAAGGATGGTGTCAGGTTTGCTCCAGACATGACGCTTTGGATTCAGGCCAAAGAGTTAAATCTTGGTTTCATCAGACCAGAGAATCTTGTTACTCATGGTCTGAGAGTCTTTAGGTGCCTTTTGGCAAACTCCAAGCAGGCTGCCATGTGCCTTTTACTGAGGAGTGGCTTCCATCTGGTCACTCTACCGTAAAGGCCTGATTGATATAGTGTTGCAGAGATGGTTGTCCTTCTGGAAGATTCTCCCATCTCCCCAGATGAACTCTAGAGCTCTGTCAGAGTGACCATCTGGTTCTTGGTCACCTGCCTGACCAAGGCCCTTCTCCCCCAATTGCTCAGTTTGGTTGGGCGGCCAGCTCTAGGAAGAGAATTGGTGGTTCCAAACTTCCATTTAAGATTTATGGAGGCCACTGTGTTCATGGGGACCTTCAATGCTGCAGAAATGTTTTGGTACCCTTCCCCAGATCTGTGCCTTGACACAATCCTGTCTCGGAGCTCTACGGACAATACCTTTGACATCATGGCTTGGCTTTTGCTCTGACATGCACTGTCAACTGTGGGACCTTATATAGACAGTTGTGTGCCTTTTCAAATCTTTACCACAGGTGGACTCCAATCAAGTTGTAGAAACATCTCAAAGATGATGAATGGAAACAGGATGCACCTGAGATCAATTTCGACTCTCATAGCAAAGGGTCTGAATACTAAATAAGGTTTTTCTGTTTTTTATTTTGAATACATTTGCAAAAAAACTAAAAAACTTTTTTTTTCGCTTTGTCATTATGTGGTATTGCTAAGGATTTTTGTTGTCAATTTAATCAATTTTAGAATAACGCTGTAATGTACTGTAACAGAATGTGGAAAAAGTCAAGGGGTCTGAATTCTTTCCAAAGGCACTGTACATGAGTACAATATACTCGTTACCCTGACTATAATGTTTTATATGTATATATTGATTTAGATGTATTTAGTTTTGGACAGAACCAACTTGCCTATCTGGCATATATGCTAAATACACCAACTACATACTTGCTTGAAGCAAAGATCATATGTGGCAAGAAGACAAATTATCTTTGGAGGAGAAGATGAAGACTAAGAAGAGAAGACCAACAAGTCTACAAAATGACTATAGAAGGTTTAATGAAGTAATATAGAAGGTATACAGAAAGTCTATAGAAGGTCCCCACTGTGCACACACTGGTTGAATCAACCTTGTTTCTACCTCATTTCAATTAAATTACGTTGAACCAATGTGGAATAGACGTTGAATTGATGTCTGTGCCCACTGGGTCTACTAGATTGTACTGGTGTTACGTATAGAGAAATGGAGGGAGTGTGGAACGGTAGGTTATATGGAAATCTAGGCCGGCTAGAGGTGAGTGAGTGAGTGAGTGAGTCTCTCTCTCTCTCTCTCTCTCTCTGATAAAGAAAGATTTGTTTTGCAGTGGATGTGTATTTGTATATGAACCACAACAGAACCGCCCTTCCACACACACCCTTTCTCTCTATCTGCCTTGGTGCATTGCACACACCTTAACACACATCCATCCGCCGCAATTCAAACAAACCTTTTCTGTCCCAGAGGTAGTCTCCCACCAAACCTTTTAATTTCACACAGACAGAGAGAGAGGGGGAAAGGAAGGAAAAAGAAACAAGGGAGGGGGTTAGACAGCATTGTAATGATGGAGCGCAACTCGATACTCTTGCAAGCTGAATATTCCCCTGGAGGTCTTTTTCCATTACCCGAGCACAGCAGAATGGTGGAGTTGTTTGGTTGAGCTCTCTCTCTCTCTTTCTCTCGTTCTCTCTCTCCCTGTCAACCCCCCTCCTCCCTATGGCCCCCTCTCCCTCCCCTCTATCTCAACCCTCACTCTTCCCTGTCCCTCCTCCCCTTCCCTCTCTCTCCTTGCTCTGTGTTTTTCCATAGGCACATTGAGCAAATGTAACCTTTCGTGAGACCCCTCCCCTCCAGGAAGTTGGCTGGCCCCTTTGCTGCCAGGAAATATGAAAAACTGGCAGGCTTACCATTTAATCTGCAAACACAGAGAGCGAGGGAGGGCAAGAGGATGGGTGGAGGGAGAGAGGGAAGGAGGGAGGGAGGACAGAGTGGAGGTGAGGTGGAGGAGAAGGAAATGTTGCAGCCGTGCTCGCCAGCAGAAAGAGAGAGAAGGAAAAAATGGAGAGGAGAGAAAGAGAGCGAGGAGAATTTAACTTGCAAAAAATAGCCACATCAACTACTGTAGATAATTCATACGTGGAGGTTCACGTGGGCATCGACTGCAGTGGGCACAGCATACACATACACACACAAACATACATTCATTCACACACACATAGTCACACATTCACAAACACAACAATAGTTCTGCTCTTGTCTTGGACACACCCTTTTCAACAATTTCTTCCTTGTAGCCTATAATGTCACACATACATACACACACATACACACACACCATTGACACCCCACACACACTCAAGCTACTGCTGTTACTGACACGGTTTGGTTAGCTAAAGTTGCAACTATAGCCCAGAGTCCTTTGCTACAGCAGGCAAGGACTCGATTATACAACTGTCCACGTCATCCCCTCACTACAAGAACACAACAACTCCTTGTCACCACCAAGTACACAGAGGCTCACTGTGTTAGGGTTCATGTTGTTAGAACATAGCTAATGTATTCATACCCGTTGACATATTCCACATTTTGTTGTTACAGCGTGAATTCAAAATCGATTAAAAAATTTTTTTCTCACCCAACTACCTCATAACGACAAAGTGAAAACATGTTTTTAGAATTGTTTGCAAATTTATTGAAAATAATATAACTATTCACACCCCTGAGTCAAAACTTTGATTACAGCTGTGAGTCTTTTTCAGTAAGCATCTAAGAGCTTTTCACACCTGGATTGTACAATATTTGCCCAATAATCTTAAAAAAATGATTCAAGCTCTGTCAATGTCACATCCTGACCATAGAAATATGTTATTTTCTATGGTAGAGTTGGTCAGGGCGTGACAGAGTTTTTTCTTCTTCTATGTTTTCTATTTCTATGTTCAGGTACTAGTTTTGTATTTCTAAGTTGGGGTTTTGTTGGGGATGAAATCCAATTAGAGGCAGCTGGTCCTCATTGTCTCTAATTGGAGATCATACTTAAGTAGGGTTTTTTTCCACCTGGGTTTGTGGGAGATTGTTTTTGAGTAGTGTATGTTTCAACTCTGCGTCACGGTTTGTTGTTTTTGTTTGTTTATTTTGTGTATGTATTGTATAGTTTCACAGAGAAAATAAAATGTCGAACGACACACACGCTGCACTTTGGTCCACTTCTTACGACAACCGTGACTGTCAAGTTGATTGTTGATCATTGCTAGACAGCCATTTTCAAGTCTTAGGTGATTTAAGTCAAAACTGTAACTTGGCAACACAGGAACATTCAATGTCATCTTGGTAAGCAACTCCAGTGTAGATTTGGCCTTGTATTTTAGGTTATTGTCCTACTGAAAGGTGAATTTGTCTCCCAGTAGACACTGGGTTTTCCTCTAGGATTTGGCATGTGCTTAGCTCTATTCCATTTATTTTTATCCTAAAAAACTCCCTAGTCCTTTCCGATGACAAGCATACCCATAACATGATGCAGCCACCACCATGTTTGAAAATATAAAGAGTGGTACTCAGTGATGTGATGTGTTATATTTGCCCCCAACATAACACTTTGCATTCAGGACAAAAAGTTAATTTCTTGGCAATTTTTTTTGCAGTATTACTTAAGTTTCTTGTTGTACAGGTTTCCTTCTTTTCACTCTGTCATTTCAGTTAGTATTGTGGAGTAACTACAATGTTGTCCAATCCTCAGTTCTCATATCACAATAATTAAACTATGTAACTGTTTTAAAATCACAATTTTCTCATCCATCTACCAATAGGTGCTCTTTTTTTGCGAGACATTAACAGCGCTCACTGATGCCTGTAGTGTCCAGTTTCAACGTTATTTCTCGACATCCTCAGATATGGATGGACATCGAATACTGACGTGTATCACGTGTGTCTCTTTGTCTGTGTGTGTTTATGTTTGTTTATGAAAATGTGTGTGTGTGTGTCCTGACTCCCGAGCTATCAGAAATGCTCATAAGCATGGAGCACCACCACAGGACAGATGTTGTAACTATGTTATTAAATAGTTATAATAGTTAATGGCTTATAGATGTATTTCTCACCCACAATAAAATGGCTAATGCACTATAAACTGCTTATGAATGTTTTTACCAATTTCTCTTGAATTACTCTTGGCATAGGGTTTACTAGCTGAACAATACAAAATATTTAATAAATGTTGATGAACAGACTCGGATAATAATGCAGTTCAGTTATTCACATTGTTTGTCATTTCTCATTAGCCTCCATCACTAACAGAATGTTCTTTTTTATAACCTTGCAGATTTTTTTCCAGCGTGTTTCAATATTTCCCATCCCACATACTTTCTCAAATGTTGGTGGCTTCTGACCATTCAAAGTCATTGGACCTTTTTCCAGGTCAGGGCAGCTGCCTCAGACAAACCCCCACCCTCTTCTCTCCTACACCCCCACAAATCCCTGAAGTTGTATTTCCTGGAGGCTCTTCCTGTAGTTTGACATCCATTATGATGCACTTCCTGCCAGTTGCCAAGAAATGGGTGGAAAACACAGATGAGTGAGCAAAGGGATGGACTCTTCAGGGAGGAGGTGGAGAAGGAAGGATAAAAAGGAGGGGAGGAGGTGTGGTGACGGTGGTGGTGGTTATGCTGGCACACTTTCACAGATTGTTCTGGGGCTTTGTAGCAGCAAAAGCCTTTGAATTGATAAACAATAGGCAACAACATCGAGACCATACCTGGTCATTCACCAACAAACCCTGGTTTACTGCTGAACTCTGAACCTTTAGTCATGTGGTCATGTGGTTTGGTAAGAAGAATGCCCCTCTTCCCACAGGTGTTATTACTACCTCTGAGGGTTTAGAGCTTAAGGTAGTCACCTCATACAAGTACTTGGGAGTATGGCTAGACAGTGCACTGTACTTCTCTCAGCACATATCAAACCTGCAGGCTAAAGTTAAATCTAGACTTGCTTTCCTCTATCGTAATCGCTCCTCTTTCACCCCAGCTGCCAAACTAACCCTGATTCAGATGACCATCCTACCCATGCTAGATTACATAGACATAATTTATAGATCGGCAGGTAAGGGTGCTCTCGAGCGGCTAGACGTTCTTTACCATTCGGCCATCAGATTTGTCACCAAGGTTCCTTATAGGACACATCACTGCACTCTATACTCCTCTGTAAACTGGTCATCTCTGTATACCTGTTGCAAGACCTACTGGTTGATGCTTATTTATTAAACCCTCTTAGGCCTCATTCACTCCTATCTGAGATATCTACTGCAGCCCTCATCCTCCACATGCAACACCCGTTCTGCCAGTCACATTCTGTTAAAGGTCCCCAAAGCTCACACATCCCTGGGTCGCTCCTCTTTTCAGTTCGCTGCAGCTAGCGACTGGAACGAGCTGCAACAAACACTCAAACTGGACAGTTTTATCTCAATCTCTTCATTCAAAGACTCAATCATGGACACTCTTACTGACAGTTGTGGCTGCTTTGTGTGATGTATTGTTGTCTCTACCTTCTTGACCTTTGTGCTGTTGTCTGTGCTCAGTAATGTTTGTACCATGTTTTGTTCTGCTACCATGTTGTCATGCTACCATGTTGTTATGTTGTGTTGCTACCATGCTGTGTTGTCATGTGTTGCTGCCTTGCCATGTTGTTGTCTTAGGTCTCTCTTTATGTAGTGTTGTGTTGCCTCTCTTGTTGTGATGTGTGTTTTGTCCTATATTTATATTTAGGAAAAAGGCCCCCCCGCAGGATGCCTTTTGCCTTTTGGTAGGCCGTCATTGTAAATAAGAATTTGTTCTTAACTGACTTGCCTAGTTAAATAAAGGTTAAATAAATAAAAAATATAATACATTTAGCCAGCCAGTCTCACTGGGGGTGCGATCAGGACCCACATTCATAAAGCGCTGGAGAGTAGAAGTGCTGACCTAGAATCAGGTCACCCCTATCAAATATAATCTTATACATTACTATCTAAAAAGCGAAACAGATGGTAGATCAGCACTCCTATTCTGAGAAGGTTTATGGGTACGGCCCCTGATGATATAATAATGTCTATGAGAACTACATCAGCTATTGTTCTTTGGTTTGGACAGACTCCACACACAAAAATCTAACATTTCCTGTCACTGCCATTTGCTGTCACTGCTCACACACAGATTTGCTGTCTCCCCCCCAAATGTGTGACTCACCTCTGCCTGAACAGTGTAACTCCTCCCCATTCTCTGTTCTCACACCCATACAGTGGAACTAGCTCCTCCCGTCTTTATGTAACAGTTATCCTTGTGAAAAGGGGACAGAGGTTTAAAGGTATGCACATATCAATCAATTAAACCCAACTGTTTAAAAAAAAACTGTTGTTGTGATGTAGCACATATAGCTAGCTCACATCTGTGGATGTACTGAATCACTAGTAAGTTTAAGCAAGCAGACATGTTCGTTTTGCTAATTAGTTCTGTGTTTTCCAACTGGAGAGTAGCTTGCTATCTTTGCTGAGTGGCAATTAATCAGCTATATTAGCTTGAAAGATGATAGCTAGCTATTGTTATTGCAAACTGCTTTGTGAATATGAACAAGAGGTAATTTAGTAATGTTTCCACCGTCTCTGCATACCAGAGACGACCACCTTGACAGACACAGCTTGCTGCGCAATCATTGGAAACAGCAACCACCTGGAACCCTCCCACAATTTCAAATCACCAATCAAAGACAATGGTTGGTTGGAGTTCGGTGAGTTACAAAATGTCGGATGCACAGGGCTGCTAGCAAACAACTTGCATGAATAACTCTCTTGTTCATTTGATGTAATTTCTGCTTGCACTAGCCAAAGTAGCCCATAGAACAAAGGGTGCAATTCCGGACCTAGGGAGTTGCAGTGTGTATAGGTTTTTGTTCCAACCCAGTTTTATCACCCCTGATCAAACCCAAAACTGAAAGCAATCTTGAGGACTGTAGTTGATTAGTTGAATCAGGTATGTTAGAGCATGACAGAAACAAAAATATGCGCACAATGCAGCCCTGTAGGGCCGGTATAAAAGGCCCTCTAATCAGACCCTTTCTATAAAACTATGGAAATGACCAAGCCCAATTTCTTCCTGCCTGTGTCTTTCCCCAGTGGTCGGTGACCAGGTGTTGGGTTAGGGTTGGTCTGAACCGGGGCTCGTGAGTGAGGCTTGGGTGGGAGGTCCCTCTGTAGCACAGGAGGTTGGTGGCACCTTAATTGGGAAGGATGGGCTCGTAGTAATGGCTGGAGCAGAATCATTGGAATGGTGTCAAATACATCATGGTTTCCATGTGTCTGATGCCATTCCATTTGCTCCGTTCCAGACATTATTATGAGCCGTCCTCCCCTCAGCAACCCCATCTCCCCACACACACAACCCCCACCCCCATTTTCTCAAACAAACACATAAAAGGGGAAGGGGGGGCTTGAAGGGGAGTCTTGAAGGGGGAGGGAAGGGGGGTTGCAGGGCTAGAGGGAGGGGTAGGGGGTCTGGCTGCTATTTAAATTCTTGCTTCGTTCCCTTAACACCCCCTCTCCTAACCCCCCCCCCCCCACCCCACCCCACCCACCCACCCGATTGCCTACACCCTCCTTCCTAGCACTCTCTTTTCCACTCTTACCCCCTCACTTTTCTCTACTAGTCCCCTCTCCATCTTTCTCTATTGGAGGAAAAAAATAAGCTTGTGAGAAGAAAATACGTAGAGCAGTGGAGGCTAGAGAATGGGGGAGGGGGAGAGAAAGAGAGAGGTAAGTGGGGAAGGAGGGAGAGGGGAAGAGGAGGAGGACAGCAGCAAGGTCTGAAGCTTCAACTTCCTGTCCAGCTCCACAATGGGCCTTTTGTTCAGTTATTGGAATTCCTCTACCAGTCAGTAGAAGAAGAAGAAACTACAGATCCAGAGACATATATTTTTGTCATCTAAATGTTTAATGTTAGGATTGCGGGTAAGGCAATCTGAACCTAGATCTATGGTTAAGACTATGTGAGGCGACTGCTGGGCCCCTGCACCATGGCATTGTGGGACAGACGGATGAACCAGGGGATGGACAATACCTTTACCAACCTCTGCATATTTCTAATGTTTTCATTGTCAATGTAGTTTCTTCAATGGTGGGGGAGTTTTCCCTCATAATGTAAACCAATTTGAGAACTGAAATTAAATTTGCCATTGTACTACCGAAGTAAGTAATTGTGCAAACAATCAGAGGAGGGTATTACTGGTGGAGCTTGGGCAATGGAATGGTAAGGGAGTCTTTGAACCATCTACGAGATATGAGGGAGATTGTATGAATGTAAACACAGGTTTGGTCAAAGACGTGCTGTTCACACAATGATTGCCAGCTAGGTAGAGGCTGAGGCTTCTCTGAAGGGGTCCCAAACCAAGTGCTACAGCTCATGTGACTGGGGTTAGGAATTCCTCATGGAAGGCTTCATACACCATACACAGACACACACATGCTCTCTCTCTCACACACACCTAGATGAGAGGAATACCTACGAGTGTCAAGAGTCAGTGTGTAGCGGGTCGGACAAAGTCAGGCGCAGGACACAGAACTGAGTAAAAACGTAACTTTACTCGAAATAAACCAAAAATATATTCCACACTGGGAAACACACCAGCTCACAGAAATACTGACCACTTCACAACGAACAAACACGCACGAAACAGTGGGTTAAATAATGAACATGTAATTGGGGAATTGAAACCAGGTGTGTAAAACAAAGACAAAACAAAAGGAAAATGAAAAGTGGATCGGCAATGGCTAGAAGGCCGGTGACTCGGCATAACGGTGCCGGAGGAGATGGCCGCCATTTTACGGTCTCCTAACCAATTGTGCTATTATGTGGGGGGGTTTTCGCGTTATTTGTAACTTATTTTGTACATTATGTTTCTGCAACCGTATCTTATGGCAGAAAAGAGCTTCTGGATATCAGGACAGCTATCACTCACCTCGGATTAGACAAAGATTTTTTCAACAACAACAACAACAACAGCAGCAAGCAGGACTCACTCGATATTCTCCAAACACCCCACAGGGCAGACATCCCAATTATTCACAAAAGGAAGCGACGCAGAGGAAGAAGAGCCAGATGCCTCGTCCGGACCCGCAGAAGGCAACTAGAAAAGCTGCCGTTACCGTCAATATTACTCGCCAATGTGCAATCATTGGACAATAAACTAGACGAGGTACGATCACATTTTTACTTTTACATTTTAGTCATTTAGCAGACGCTCTTATCCAGAGCGACTTACAGTAGTGAATGCATACATTTAATTTCATGCATTTTTTTGTTTTTTTTTGTACTAGCCCCCCGTGGGAATCAAAACCACAACCCTGGCGTTGCACACGCCATGCTGGCGTTGCAAACACCATGCTCTACCAACTGAGCCACAGGGAAGATCACGAATTTCCTACCAACGGGACATCAAAAACTGTAATATCAAATGTTTCACGGAATCGTGGCTGAATGACGACATGGATATTCAGCTAGCGGGATACACACTGCACTGACAGGATAGAACAGCACACTCCGGTAAGACGAGGGGGGGCGGGGTGCATATTTGTAAACAACAGCTGGTGCACGGAATTTAAGGAAGTCTCTAGATTTTGCTCGCCTGAAGTAGAGTATATTGTGATAAATTGCAGGCCACACTACTTGCCTAGAGAGTTCTCAGCTATACTTTTCGTGGCTGTTTATCTACCACCACAGACATATGCCGGCACTAAGACCGAACTCAGCCAGCTGTATAAGGAAATAAGCAAACAGGAAACCACTCACCCAGAGGCGGCGCTCCTAGTGGCAGGAAACTTTAATGCAGGGAAACTTAAATCAGTTCTACCAAATCTCTATCAACATGTGTTTTTTTTGTGCAAACAAAGGGAAAATAATTCTAGATCACCTGTACTCCACACACAGAAACGCGTACAAAGCTCTCCCTTGCCCTCCATTTGGTAAATCCGACCACAACTCTATCCTCCTGTTTCCTGCTTACAAGTAAAAATTAAAGCAGGAAGCACCAGTGACTCGGTCTATAAAAAAATGGTCAGATGAAGCAGATGCTAAACTACAGGACTGTTTTGCTATCACAGACTGGAACATGTTCCGGGATTCTTCCGATGACATTGAGGAATACACCACATCAGTCACTGGCTTTATCAATAAGTGCATTGAGGACATCGTCCCCACAGTGACTGTACATACATACCCCAACCAGAAGCCATGGATTACAGGCAACATTCGCACAGAGCTAAAGGGTATAGCTGCCGCTTTCAAGGTTCGGGACTCTAACCCGGAAGCTTACAAAAAATCCCGCTATGCCCTGCGACGAACCATCAAACAGGCAAAGCGTCAATACAGGGCTAAGTATGAATCATACTACACCGGCTCCGACGCTCATCGGATGTGGCAGGGCTTGCAAACTATTACAGACTACAAAGGGAAGCACAGCCGCGAGCTGCCAGTGACACGAGCCTACCAGATGAGCTAAATCAATTCTATGCTCGCTTCGAGGCAAGTAACAATGAGGCATGCATGAGAGCATCAGCTTTTCCCGGATGACTGTGTGATCACGCTCTCCGTAGCCGACGTGAGTAAGACCTTTAAACAGGTCAACATTCACAAGGCTGCGGAGCCAGATGGATTACCAGGACGTGTGCTCCGGGCATGTGCTGACCAACTGTCAGGTGTCTTCACGGACATTTTCAACATGTCCCTGATTGAGTCTGTAATACCAACATGCTTCAAACAGACCACCATTGTCCCTGTGCCCAAGAACACAAAGGCAACCTGCCTAAATGACTACAGACCCGTAGCACTCACGTCCGTAGCCATGAAGTGCTTTGAAAGGCTGGTAATGGCTCACATCAACACCATTATCCCAGAAACCCTAGACCCACTCCAATTTGCATACCGCCCAAACAGATCCACAAAGGATGCAATCTCTATTGCACTCCACACTGCCCTTTCCCACCTGGACAAAAGGAACACCTATGTGAGAATGCTATTCATTGACTACAGTTCAGCGTTCAACACCATAGTACCCTCAAAGCTCATCACTAAGCTAAGGAACCTGGGACTAAACACCTCCCTCTGCAACTGGATCCTGGACTTCCTGGCAGGCCGCCCCCAGGTGATGAGGGTAGGTAGCAACACATCTGCCACGCTGATCCTCAACACTGGAGCTCCTCAGGGGTGTGTGCTCAGTCCCCTCCTGTACTCCCTGTTCACCCACGACTGCATGGCCAGGCACGACTCCAACACCATCATTAAGTTTGCTGACGACACAATAGTGGTAGGCCTGATCACCGACAATGACGAGACAGCCTATAGGGAGGAGGTCAGAGACGTGGCCGGGTGGTGCCAGGATAACAACCTATCCCTAAACGTAACCAAGACTAAGGAGATGATTGTGGACTACAGGAAAAGGAGCACCAAGCACTTCCCAATTCTCATCTACAGGGCTGTAGTGGAGCAGCCACAAATCACTACTAAAGGACCAGTGGTGTATAATACTCAAGTAAAAATACTCTCATGTACTACTTGTGTAGTTTCTTTGGGTATCTGTGTTTTACTATTTATATTTTGTTTACATTATCTGTACTTTACTATACTATTTATATTTTTGGAAACTTTTACTTCACTGCATTATTAAAGAAAACAATGTTATTTTTACTCCATACATTTTCCCTGACACCAAAAAGTACTCGTTACATTTCAAATGCTTAACAGCACAGAAAAATAGTCAAATTCACACATTGATCAAGAGAACATCCCTGGTCATCCCTACTGCCTCTGATCTGGCGGACTCACAACACAAATGCTACATTTGTAAATTATGTTAGTGTTGGAGTGTGCGTCTGGCAATCCGTAAATTAAAATACAAGAAAATTGTGCCGTCTGATTTGCTTAATATGAGGAATGTGAAAGATTTTTACTTTTGATACTTAAGTCAATTTAAAACCAAATACTTGTAGACTTTACTAAAATACAATTTTACTGGGTGACTTTCACTTTCTTTTAATGTATCTTTACTTCTACTCAAGTATGACAATTGGGTACTTTTTCCACCACTGTAAAGGACATCAATAAGAAGAAGAGACTTGCTTGGGCCAAGAAACATGAGCAATGGACATTAGACCGGTGTAAATCTGTCCATTGGTCTGATGAGTCCAAATTTGAGATGTTTGGTTGCAACCGACACAGAGTAGGTGAACGGAGGATGTCCGCATGTGTGGTTCCCACCGTGAAGCATGGAGGAGGAGGTGTGATGGTGTGGGGGTGCTTTGCTGGTTATAAATCAAGGCACACTTAACCAGGATGGCTACCATAGCATTCTGCAGCGATACGACATCCCATCTGGTTTGTGCTTAGTGGGACAATCATTTGTTTTTCAACAGGACAATGACCAACACACCTCCAGGCTGTGTAAGGGCTATTTGACCAAGAAGGAGAATGATGTAGTGCTGCATCAGATAACCTGGCCTCCACAATCCCCTGACCTAAACCTAATTGAGATGGTTTGGAATGAGTTGGACCGCAGAGTCAAGGAAAAGCAGCCAACAAGTGCTCAGCATATGTGGGAACTCCTTCAAGACTGTTGGAAAAGCATTCCAGGTGAAGCTTGTTGAGAGAATGCGAAGAGTGTATGAAGCTGTCATCAAGGCAAAGGATGGCTATTTTGAAGAATCTAAAATATTAAATATATTTTGATTTGTTTAACACTTTTTTGGTTACTACATGATTCCATATGTGTTATTTCAAAGATTTGATGTCTTCACTATTAGAATAATAGTGAAGACATTTACAAAGACTATTATAAATATCAGAATAATAGTAGAGAGAATTATTTATTTCAGTTTTTATTTCTTTCATCACATTCCCACTGGGTGAGAAGTTTACATACACTCAATTAGTATTTGGTAGCATTGCCTTTAAATTGTTTAACTTGTGTCAAACGTATCGAGTATTCTTCCACAAGCTTCCCACAATAAGTTGGGTGAATTTTGGCCCATTCCTACTGACAGAGCTGGTGTAACTGAGTCAGGTTTGTAGGCCTCCTTGCTCGCACATGCTTTTTCAGTTCTGCAAACATATTTTCTATGGGATTGAGGTCAGGGCTTTGTGATGGCCACTCCAATACCTTGACTTTGTTGTCCTTAAGCCACTTTGTCATTGTCCATTTGGAAGACCCATTTGCGACCAAGCTTTAACTTTCTGACTGATGTCTTGAGATGTTGCTTCAATATATCCACATAATTTTTCTACCTCATGATGCCATCTATTTTGTGAAGTGCACCAGTCCCTCCTGCAGCAAAGCATCCCCACAACATGATGCTGCCACCCCCGTGCTTCACGGTTAGGATGGTGTTCTTCGGCTTACAAGCCTCCCCCTTTTTCCTCCAAACATAACAATGGTCATTATGGCCAAACAGTTCTATTTTTGTTTCATCAGGCCAGAGGATATTTCTCCAAAAAGTACGATCTTTGTCCTGATGTGCAGTTGCAAACCGTAGTCTGGCTTTTTTATGGCGGTTTTGGAGCAGTGGCTTCTTTCTTGCTGAGCTGTGTCAATATAGGACTCTTTTTACTGTGGATATAGATACTTTCGTAGCTGTTTCCTCCAGCATCTTCACAAGGTCCTTTAATGTTGTTCTGGGATTGATTTGCACTTTTCGCACCTGAGACAGAATGTGTCTTCTTCCTGAGCAGTATGATGGCTGCGTGATCCCATGGTGTTTATACTTGCGCACTATTGTTTGTATAGATAAACGTGGTACTTTCAGGCTTTTGTAAATTGCTCCCAAGGATGAACCAGACTTGTGGAGGTCTACAATTTGTTTTTTTGAGGTCTTGGCTGATTTCTTTTGATTTTCCCATGATGTTAAGCAAAGAGACACTGAGTTTGAAGGTAGGCCTTGAAATACATCCACAGGTACACGTCCAATTGACTCAAAAGCCATAACATAATTTTCTGGAATTTTCCAAGCTGTTTTAAAGGCACAGTCAACTTAGTGAATGTAAACTTCTGACACACTGGAATTGTGATACAGTGAATTATAAGTGAAATAATCTGTCTGTAAACAATTGTTGGAAAAATTACTTGTGTTATGCATAAAGACATTTGTGGAGTGGTTGAAAAACGAGTTTTAATGACTCCAACCTAAGTGTATGTAAACTTCCGACTTCAACTATATACTTTTGTCACGTCCTGACCCTAGTAAGATGTCATTTTCTATAGTAGAGTAGGGCAGGGTGTGACAGGGGGTGTTTTGGGTTGTTCTATGTTTTCTATTTCTATGTTTAAGTTCTAGTTTTTCTATTTCTATGTTGGGATTGTTTGGGGTTGAGCTCTAATTGGAGGCAGCTGATCCTCATTGCCTCTGATTAGAGATCATATTTAAGTAGGGGTTTTTCTCTTCCTGTTTGTGGGTTATTATCTTTTGAGTAGTGTGGTTTCCTCCCTGCGTCACAGTTTGTTGGTTTTTTTGTGTCAAGTATTTTGTGTATTGCATTCAGTTTCACGTTTGAATAAATATGTGGAACTACGAACATGCTGCATTTTGGTCCGCTCCTTCGAACAGCCGTGACAACTTCAGCTTACTTTCAACTTACCGTTGAACCCAGAATCTCCTGGCTAGCATTTTTGGAGAATGTAGCTGAAAGTGCACTGTCCCTTTAAGGAAAACTTGGTTTCAGCCAGAGCGGAAGGCCAGATGTTTCTCAATATTTACCCTTTAGTGCTTTTTGTTGAGCTGTGTCATCATGTCAAATATGTCTGAATATTATAGTTGTAGGGTTGTCAACTGAACCAACCTAGTTTATGACAATTATTTTTGGAGCTGGTAGAAGTTGCTCCTAATAATGTCTGATCCTCAAAATGGTTAAGGTTAGGATTTAGGGTTGAGTCAGCTGACTTCAGATCTGTGGTTAGGGGCAAACTTCTACCTTAAGCATTCCTCTTCTAGTGATACTCAAGTGAAATGGTTTTGAGTTGGCTAAAGGGAGAGTAAGGCTGGAAAAGTTTGCTACCTACCATAGAGTTTCTCTACACCGTGATCAATGGGCTTTTTACCTGATAAACAGTGCCACCTGGTGGATCCCAATAGACTTACAGGCAATTAGATGGCCAGGTAGTGGCACTGTAAGTTCTGCTAACTGTCACATATTGCCAACATACAAAAAAATCATTGGAAAATACAAGGTTCATTTCAGTAATTTCAGTTAAATGTTCTTGTAATATTAGGTTAACTCATATATTTAGTTACATTTCCACATTTCACAGGTTAGTCTAGAGATACGCCTGAATTTGTTTGGCTTGTTAATTCAAAGGAAAGGGTTAGAATACACACATAAGTAGACCTGAACATGAAGATGCTCAGGTAAGTGTGTGTTTTGTTGCTATTGTGTGAATCTCTATGTACATGTCTACCAATGTGTGTCGTTAAAGGTCAGTGATAGCGCCCCTGATAACAAACCTGCCTGATATATGCATGATACATGATATACACTGGGTGCCGGTTAAAAAATGATGAGCGTGGCAATGATAGCACGTAACTCCTCTTTTCCCCTCCCCGTTGCCAATTACCGGCACATTTATCCCTCTGCCTCCCTCTGCCTTGCAGCCCCACAGCCCCACCAGCTTCTTTGAGTTATAGCAGCTGCTTGTGGGTGGCTGAAGAATTGATGCAGCTGAAAGGGAGGGATGGAAGCAAGAAGATGAGAGCGGCAGAGTGACAGGCAGAATAAGAGAAGAGAAAGGAGGGGTGATGGGAGGGAGGGATAGGTAGAGGGAGCAGGAGCAGCCTGGAAGGGAAAAGGGGAATTAAGAGGAAGAGTGACAGGTGGAATAAGAGGGGGAGAAAGAGAGAGAGGGATAGAAAGAGAGGGAAGGAGGGATAGAAAGAAAGAGGGGGAAAAGAACAAGGTAAGGGTGTGGGGGAGACAAAGAGCAGGGAGGGTGGAAACAGAAAGAGAGATGCGCGGATGAGGGGAGAGGGCGGATTCAGGAGGGAAGATGGAGGGTGAGTGAAAGAGAGAGAGAGGGAGGGAGGGAGGGTGGGAGAAAGAAGAGCAGAGAGAGATAGAGAGAATGAAATAGAGGAAGCGAGAGAGAGAGAGAGAGAGGGAGAGAGAGAGTGAGCGAGGGGGAGGGAGGGAGGAAGAATGGCCAAGAGATCGAGAAAGGGAGAGAGATCGAGAGGGGGGGGACAAATTAAAAAGAGTAGGAATCAGCAGATGGGAGTTGGCGGTCCCTGAGCTGGGGCGAG
This sequence comes from Salmo trutta, assembly GCF_901001165.1. NCBI lineage: Eukaryota > Metazoa > Chordata > Actinopteri > Salmoniformes > Salmonidae > Salmo > Salmo trutta. The sequence continues at coordinate 52,011,360 of NC_042968.1, read as the reverse complement.
AGATCAATAACTAATTTCGGTGCTGAACTGGAGTCGTGCTGTGTTCCAATAAGCCCGGGACATAACGAGTTAGCTTGAATATCTGTAGTCCTCCTCTCCTTCTTCCCTCCCTCCCAGGACCTGGGCTAGCTACCCGTGGCTGGATCGATTCCTCAAACAGGCCTGGCTCGCCTACTCTCTCTGCCTTCAAAGAGGCGGCGTTTGTCGGGTAGCACAACTGTCTTTACAGCAGAGATGCTACCACTACAGTAAATGGAAGAGGTCTTATTGTGTGTGTGTGTGTGTGTGTGTGTGTGTGTGTGTGTGTGTGTGTGTGTGTGTGTGTTTCCATTGCGTATGTTTGTGGAGAGATTAACTAACTTTGAAAGGGATTAGTACAATGTATCCTCAAAAGTATCCCTCCCATCTACATGGGCCCCCTCCCTTCCCCTCCCATCACACAGACACACACAACTTGCCCGCCACACGTCTGCCACCCTGTGCCAGCCAGCCAGTCACGCCAACAGGCCTCCTGAGACAAGAGAGCAGGGCCTGGTGCCAGACCTCCACACAGACACAGAGAGAGGGGGTACCAGCTGGGGTGGCTTGGCATCGGGGCCACAAGGTTTGAGAGGAGCCGGAGACCTGCCAAGGTTGTTTGTTCGCTGGCGAGTTGCCAACATGAGAACTCCCCACGCCCCCAACACACACACAGGACAACAAATGCATACTTCCTCCCAAACACTTCTTTATTGTGTTTGTTGAGACATGTTGAATTATCAATGGACCTCTTAGAGATTGGTGGTTGTATAAGAGGATAATTTTTGAGGGACAAAAGCCTGTGGTTGAAAGCTACCGTTAGCTATCAATGTCGTTCAATGAGTTGGCTTTGAAAAACTGGACAGGCAAGTTTTACTACAGAGGATACTGATTATTGAGAATAAGGAGTGTATTTGTGTAGTGTTGCTTCCAATGAATCGGTCATACATTGAATCGGTTGTACACTCAAGCCCTCAATTACAACTGATTCAGATTTGTTAGTGCTGGGCTAAAACAAATGTGCACCATAAGCAGCTCCCCCCAGTGAGCCAGTAGGGGGTGATACACTGAGCGCACATAGTGCTCGAATCCCAATGCTAGCGGCCCACGGCACAGGCTAGGGTAGGATAACATCTCAAGCTGCATGGCTCAAGGGAGAAGAGAATTGTGAGGAAGCCAGAGGGTTGATGGGAAGAGGGGGAGCAGGGGGGGCAGGGGAGCAGACAGACTCAGCTGATGCCAGAAAACATAACGTTATGACTATAACTACTGTTCCCTGAAGGAGGGAAATGAGGTACAACATACTATTGGGAGCCGCACTCTCGCGACTTCGGTTGAAGGTTCTACAATGACGCATGACAAAGCCAATTAAATCTGCACCTCGCTGGAAGCCACGCCTTCCACAGGTGATAAGCGTGAAGCTCGGATTAATTCCTTCAATTTCATACCGTACTTCACCGAGCCCAGGAACAGCGGCGTGGGTCCTTCAGGGAACAGTATTTATAGTCATAATGTTACATTCCCTTTCAGTCAGTCAGCTTCGGTAAAACATACTATGGGGAAATATAATCACGCCCCAAGACAACCTCAATGGATACTAAATGAAATGGACCGTGGCAGACAGCCCAGACCTGATCCCGCCAGATGCGGCAGTCTGGGTATTGCGCACACGACGCGTTTCCTAGTGACTTTCCCCTGTCCCCGCCGTAAGCGCACTGTGGGCTACACTGGGAGAAGTGACATCCAAGCGATATAACCTTACAAATGTGTGTGGTGATACCCAACTCGCTGCAGCACAAATATCTCCTACAGTCAACTCTTTAAACAATGCCCAAGACGCTGCTAGAACCCAGGTAGAGTGGGCTCATACACAGCTAGGTAACCCTTGCCCCTTGCTGCTATATGCCAGAGAGATAGCCTCCACAATCAAGTGGAAGAGACTGTACCAGGCTCCAAGACAGGGCTAAAGTTCAATCTTGTGCTCTTTCAGTTTTAGTTTTATGTCCTATATAAAAATAGCAAAAGAGTTAAAATGATTGATTGAGAGGTTGGCGCCCAAAAAATTTGTAACACTTTACTTGACACCCACTGTCATAACACGTTATGAAACGGTCATAACCATGCCATAATATGTCATAACAGCTGACATAACTTCTCATAACCTGTCATAATATGGTCATTACACTGTCATGACCCATATATTTACACCTGTTGTGACATATATTGTGTTATTTTATGGCTGGTTGTGACACCTACATAAGAATGTCAAAACCAACATTAAAATATTTTTTTCCCTGCGAAGAAGTTTCCTTTCGTTTGAAAGTTTGCTGTTGAAACTAATTCTTTACATGTTTTTTCCTTCATCATATTTTAAATAACTTGTAGAAAATACACTTTATGACACAATCAATAAGCATTATGACCATCAGATTCATATAAGCCAGACAGGCCTATCACATACAGTACATGCCCTTATGTCAGTCATCAGTCAAAAAGAAGGTGTCTTTTGTCCTGCTCCTGAAATATGGTCCTATATTCATCCCAGTCATCAGCAACAGAGCATGTCTGACATCAATGTGTCTGCAATGATAATTTAATATGGTCAATAAAAAAAGTATAGAACATAAACATACTGTTGACACGTAGGCTATGGTGTATTGTAATGTTTTGTTTTGTGTGGTAGGTTTTGTGGGTTTTGACACTTATTTAGGTATCGTAACCAGTATAAAATAACTACCGTGGTAGGTTTTGTGGATTTTTACACTCTTATGTTGGTGTCATAGCCAGCCATAAAATAACACAATATACAATGCCTTCGGAAAGTATTCAGACCCCTTGACTTTGTCCACATTTTGTTAGGTTACAGCCTTATTTTAAAATGTATTAAATCATTTTTTTCCTCATCAATCTACACACAATACCCTAAACGATGCGCCTGGCACCTACTACCATACCCCGTTCATAGGCACTCTGAATGACACACATACACAATCCATATCTCAATTGTCTCAAGGCTTCAAAATCCTTCTTTAACCTGTCTCCTCCCCTTCATCTACACTAATTTAATTGGATTTAATAAGTGACATCAATAAGGGATCATATGCTTCAAAATCCTTCTTTAACCTGTCTCCTCCCCTTCATCTACACTGATTTAATTGGATTTAATAAGTGACATCAATAAGGGATCATATGCTTCAAAATCCTTCTTTAACCTGTCTCCTCCCCTTCATCTACACTGATTTAATTGGATTTAATAAGTGACATCAATAAGGGATCATATGCTTCAAAATCCTTCTTTAACCTGTCTCCTCCCCTTCATCTACACTAATTTAATTGGATTTAATAAGTGACATCAATAAGGGATCATATGCTTCAAAATCCTTCTTTAACCTGTCTCCTCCCCTTCATCTACACTGATTTAATTGGATTTAATAAGTGACATCAATAAGGGATCATATGCTTCAAAATCCTTCTTTAACCTGTCTCCTCCCCTTCATCTACACTAATTTAATTGGATTTAATAAGTGACATCAATAAGGGATCATAGCGTTCACCTGGATTCACCTGGTCAGTCTATGTCATGTTCCTAATGTTTTGTACACTCAGTGTATTTTCAGAAGTAGAGTTACTATTAATAAAATCCCAACACATTCCCAGTGGTGTGTATTCATGAATGCCAATGGAAGCCATGCTTCCCCAAATATTGGACCAATAAAAAAATGACAATTATAAAATAATGTATCTTTTGTCTCTGTGTTTTCATAATTTTGGCTAAATCTCACCGGAGAAATGATCAGAGCGAGGGAAACAGCGGCCCTCTGTATCAGTATGTGTCGCCCATCTAATGCTGTCTGGACCAAAAGAGTAGGATATGTTGCCGCCATAGCATTTGATTGAGTGATGCCTGCAAGCATTTGGCCTTAATAAAGAAATTATAAAACAATTAGCCAATCAGAGTTGGGAGCCCAGTTTGGATTTCGCTTCACACCAATGAAATCACATTGTCAGAAAAACGTGTCTGTTATGGTCTGCTTGAGGTGTTGTCCTACAGTTGCTAGCTTGCTAAATCAGCCCTTCCTTAAGCCATGGATGGAGAAGGGGATTTGGACTTGTGGTTTTGACTTAATTCTCTGTATTGATTATGATGGCGATTCTGATCTAACCATAAATTCAGATATTGTGCCACTGGCCTGAGACGATTAGAGTTCAAAATGTAGCCTAGTAAGCTCACGTCAACTAACTAGCTAACATAGCTAGTTCATCGTTGCCCATGCGAGGGAGTTAGTCTAGCAAGAATTTTAGCTAGGTGGACTATCACAACAACAACTGAAAGCGCAGAGGGCAGAGCCCAGTCGACCCCCAACTCGTAGGCTATAATGGAATCTCAGAAACTTTCTGTGACTGGGGCACTTGAAAGAATGCATCCTTTGGGTCGATGGTGGTGAACCAATCGCAGGGACGCATGGACCGTAACAGCCAATCGTTTGTAAGGATGTTGAACGCGCAAACCCTGAGATGTTGTCATGGACTCATAAGTCTAGAGCGGTGCGTAAAGTGCTGACCCCTTTCCGGAACCAGCAAATACCGGCTGTACCAGCAGTCCTGGAATGATGGGAGGATAATCCCTTCCTCAAAACAGGCACTGGAGCCACATTGCTCATGCGCGCCATTGGCTGGAGCAGACAGTGAGCCTCCCGTCAATTGCCATCTGAAGGGGCAGGACGCCACCTTGTGGACTGGGAGAGATTGGTTATTTTTACCTTTCCATCTCCTCACGACCACCAAGGGTCTGAATGTGGAGAAGGGACACTTTTCATTCCACCCACATGTGGGAGACGCAACCCTTTTGACACCTGTGAACACTGTGGAACTTTGGGTTGATATAACTGTGTTTATGCGCCAAGGTTTGCCTGCCCGATCCACTCTGTTTGCATAGTCAACTTACACACAGCAGTGACACGCATTAAAATGTCTTATAAAAACAAGAAGTGATTCAGTCAGTCTTTCCTCAACTCTTAGCCAAGAGAGACTTGCATGCATAGTATTAATATTAGCCCTCTGATTACAATGAAGAGCAAGACGTCTCGTTATGTTCCGGGCCAGCTGCAGCTTAACTAGGTCATTCTTTGCAGCACTTGACCATATGACAGGACAATAATCAAGATAAGATAAAACTAGAGTCTGCTGGACTTGCTTTGTTGAGTCAGAATGGGGTGTCACTGTCAGGCGGTGGGTGTAGCTGGTGCATGAAGTCAGGCGCAGGAGAGCAGCATCTCTCCTCCGTACCGTACCCCTCCCACTCCACGAGGTACTGAAGGCCCCTTGCCTGACGCCTCAAGTCCAGTATAGGTCGAACTGAATATGCCGGGGCCCCTCGCTGTCCAGAGGGGACGGAGGAACCTCCCGCACCTCAGACTCCTGGAGCGGGCCAGCCACCACCAGCCTGAGGAGAGACACATGGAACGAGGGGTTAATACGGTAATCGGGGGAAGCTGTAACCTGTAACATACCTTGTTCAGTCTCCTCAGAACTTTAATTGGCAACACAAACCGCGGACCCAGCTTCCGGCAGGGCAGGCGGCGGAGTAGGTTTCGGGTCGAGAGCCAGACCCGGTCCCCCGGGGCCTCACTGCGAACACCAGGGCCTCACTGCGGTGACGGTCTGTGCTGGATTTCTGGTGCAGCACGGCCCATTTAAGGTGAACATGAGCGGTGTCCCAGGTCTCCTCCGCGCGCCTGAACCAGTCGTCCACCTCTGGAGCCTCGATCTGGCTCTGATGCCAAGGCGCCAGAACCAGCTGGTACCCCAGTACGCACTGGAAGGGGGAGAGGTTAGTGGAGGAGTGGCGGAGCGAGTTGTAGGCCTTCTCTGCCCATTGCACGAACGCCGCCCAATCCCCCGGCCGGTCCAGGCAAAAAGACCTCAGAAACCTACCCACATCCTGGTTCACTCTCTCCACCTGCCTGTTACTCTCGGGGTGAAAACCCGAGGTAAGGCTGACCGAGACCCCAGACATTCCATGAATGCCCTCCAGACCCTCAACGTGAACTGGGGACCCCGATCAGACACTATATCCTCAGGCACCCCGTAGTGCCGGAAGACGTGTGTAAACAGGGCCTCCGCAGTCTGTAGGGCCGTAGGGAGACCGGGCATAGGGAGGAGATGACAGGACTTAGAAAAACAATCCATAACGACCAGGATCGTGGTGTTACCCTGTGAGGGAGGAAGATCGGTTAGGAAATCTACCGACGGGTGCGACCATGGCCGTTGTGGAACGGGTTGTAACTTACCTCTGGGCAGGTGCCTAGGAGCCTTGCACACCGAGCAGGAGGAAACATAAACCCTCATGTCCTTAGCCAAAGTGGGCCATCAGTACTTCCCACTAAGAGAGCGCACTGTCCGACTGATACCAGGATGACCAGAGGAGGGTGACGTGTGGGCCCAATAGATCAAACGGTCATGGACAGCAGACGGAACGTACAGACGCCCAGCTGGACACTGGAGGGGAGCGGGCTCTGTACGTAACGCCTGCTCAATGTCCGCGTCCAGCTCCCACACGACCGGCGCTACCAGGCAGGAGGCCGGAAGTATGGGAGTCTGATCCATGGGCCGCTCCTCTGTGTCATACAGCCGGGACAGTGCGTCTGCCTTCACATTTTGGGAACCTGGTGTGTAGGAGAGGGTAAACACAAAACGGGTAAAGAACATGGCCCACCTTGCCTGACAAGGATTCAGTCTCCTCGCTGCCTGGATGTACTCCAGGTTGCGGTGGTCAGTCCAGATAAGGAAAGGGTGTTTAGCCCCCTCAAGCCAATGTCTCCACGCCTTCAAGGCTTTAACCACAGCCAACAGCTCCGGGTCCCCCACATCATAGTTCCGCTCCGCTGTGCTGAGCTTCTTCAAGAAGAAAGCACAGTGGCAGAGCATCGGTGGCGTGCCCGAGCGCTGAGAGAGCACGGCTCCTATCCCAGCCTCGGACACGTCCACCTCCACTATGAACGCCAAAGAGGGATCCGGATGGGCCAGCACGGGAGCCGAGGTAAACAGAGCCCTTAGGTGGCCAAAAGCCCTGTCCGCCTCAGCCGACCACTGCAAACGTACAGGACCCCCCTTCAGCAGTGAGGTAATGGGAGCAGCCACCTGGCCAAACCCACGGATAAATCTCAGGTAGTAATTGGCAAACCCTAAAAACCGCTGCACCTCCTTTACCGTGGTGGCAGTCGGCCAATTACGCACGGCTGAAATGCGGTCACGCACAGCTGAAATTCTAATAATAAAAACGCAGGCCTATCAATACATTTGGATACTCATTCATTTCAGCTGCAGCGTGAGTGGAAGTAGGGAGAAGTGTGTTTTATGTTTTGTAAAAGTGTTGAATAAAAACGTAAATATGAACTCACTCTCTTTGCTGTATTCCTTGTCAGTCTCTCTCTGGTCATGGTTTTAAAATTTATGAAATGTCAAGTAGACTAGTATCAACATTTGCTGTGGCGGGGTTGTGGACGCTGTAGGAACAGTTATTTGAGCTATCCGATTGGCCAGTACAGTAGGCACACTTGATTTTTCTTTCAGACAAATTAAATGGTTCAAAATGGAAACACTTTGCCTACACGGCACGCAGGGCTTCTACGTCTAGTGCACCAACAGCCAAGAAGCGCAACACAAAAAAAAAGAAACGAAAGGAGTGCAAGCCTTTATCCTTCGCTTTTCTACAGATGTTAGGTGATCAACAAGGGATACCTTGAAGATCAACCAGTCAATCGTGACCACTGTTCTGGAGCAGTACCCCTTCAAACATTCAACCTCCAGCTGCATACCGCCTCTAGCACCAGGATCAGCGCACTCTCAAATTTTGTTTTTTGCCATCATTGTGAGCCTGCCACACACACACTATACAATACATTTATTAAAAATAAGAATGAGTGTGAGTTTTTGTCACAACCTGCTCGTGGGAAGTGACAAAGAGCTCTTATAGGACCAGGGCACAAATAATAATATACAAATAATCACAAATTTTGCTCTTTATTTAACCATCTTACATATAAAACCTTATTTGTTAATCGGAAATTGTGAATAACTCACCACAGGTTAATGAGAAGGGTGTACTTGAAAGGATTCACATAACTCTGCAATGTTGGGTTGTATTGGAGAGAGTCTCAGTCTTAAATAATTTTCCACACACAGTCTGTGCCTGTATTTAGTTTTCATGCTAGTGAGGGCTGAGAATCCACTCTCACATAGGTACGTGGTTGCAAAGGGCATCAGTGTCTTAATAACAGCGCAATGTGCCACGACAGTATACTCTGAGTGCAGCCCAATCCAGAAATCTGGCAGTGGCTTCTGATTAAATTCAATTTTCAAAGAACCGCTTGTTGCAATTTCGATGAGGCTCTCTTGTTCAGATATCGGCAAGTGGACTGGAGGCAGGGAATGAAAGGGATAACGAATCCAGTTGTTTGTGTCATCCATTTCGGGAAAGTACCTCCGTAATTGCACACCCAACTCACTCAGGTGCTTCGCTATAGTTCATTTGCACACACAAAACCATACAATGATGGATAGACCTGTGTGGTGTCCTTGTTAATGCAGACAGAGAAGAGCTCCAACTACTTAATCATAGCCTCAATTTTGTCCCGCACATTGAATATCCTCTTATGGACAGGCGTCTCGCCAGGATCCAATGGTAGCGCCTGGCGCGAAATACGAAAAACCTTAAAAATGCTATAATTTCAATTTCTCAAACATATGACTATTTTACACCATTTGAAACATAAGACTCTCCTTTATCTAACCACATTGCCCGATTTCAAAAAGGCTTTACAGCGAAAGCAAAACATTAGATTATGTCAGGAGAGTACCCAGCCAGAAATAATCAGACACCCATTTTTCAAGCTAGCATATATGTCACAAAAAACAAAACCACAGCTAAATGCAGCACTAACCTTTGATGATCTTCATCAGATGACACTCCTAGGACATTATGTTATACAATACATGCATGTTTTGTTCAATCAAGTTCATATTTATATCAAAAACCAACTTTTTACATTAGCATGTTTTGTTTAGAACTAGCATACCCACCGAACACCTCCGGTGAATTTACTAAATTACTCACGATAAACGTTGACAAAAAGATAACAATTATTTTAAGAATTATAGATACAGAACTCCTTTATGCAATCGCGGTGTAAGATTTTAAAATAGCTTTTCGGTGAAAGCACATTTTGCAATATTCTGAGTATATAGCCCGGCCATCACGGCAAGCTATTTTGACACCCACCAAGTTTGGCACTCACCAAACTCAGATTTACTATAAGAAAAATTGGATTACCTTTGCTGTTCTTCGTCAGAATGCACTCCCAGGACTTCTACTTCAACAACCAATGTTGTTTTTGTTCCAAATAATCCATAGTTATATCCAAATAGCTCCGTTTTGTTCATGCATTCAAGTCACTATCCGAGGGTTGACGCGCTGGCGCATTTCGTGACAAAGAAATTCAAAATATTCCATTACCGTACTTCGAAGCATGTCAAACGTTGTTTAAAATACATTTTTATGCGATTTTTCTCGTAAAATAGCGATAATATTCCAACCGGGAGACGTTGTATCCGTTCAAACACTGAAAGTAAAACATGGAGTCGTCACATGCACGCGTGCGCCAGTGCCATTGCTTTGAAAATGTAATAATACACATTTTGAACCTTATGTATGTTGCCTTGGTGGAGTCATTTCCTGTTTCAATTTAATTTAATGTATGGGAAAGTAAATCCTTTTACAATAACAAAAATCTATAATAATTCCATCTGAAGTTAATACCCTATTTTTCATCACCCTAGATAGTTTACAATAGAGATTCTTATTGGAGATGTCCTTCTCACCTAACATCCCATGCTGTTGAGATATTCTACGTAAGTTAATATCGTGAAAGTCCCATTCGAGCCTGGTGAGAGGGTTACACCTGAAAGAACCTAATGCTAAAGTGAGTAGCTAATTTGAGCTAAGTTTTATTTATCTAAGTAGGCCTAACTAGAATCAAGAATGTTTGTCCGGTAGCCAGTAGGGCAAGCTAGCTAGGCTTGATAGGTGGGTAAAAGCTAACTGGTAGCCACACCATTCATTTTTCCCATAGGGATTTCACCACATTTCACACACACATAGCTAGAACTGCAAGGACAGGGTTTTAAAAAGATTTGTAGATACAGTGCCATCAATGGATTCACATTATAACTCCACAGAAGTTTTTTTCCAATATGGCCTCCAAAACCAACTCAATGGGGTCTGATTGTATTGTACTGTATGAAATAGAATTGTAGTATGCCCAATAATATCTTCAAATGTTCATAGTGATGTAGAATACACAACCAAATGAGCCAAGTGTGCCATATATAAAGATGTTAAATGTTTCACAAAATTGATGTAAGAATGTGCCCAAAAAGCTGTCTGAATCGCTGTCATGATGTCTTCAAAGATATAAAATGGATATGTACAAGTGAATAGCCGTGGATATAAGCTGATTAATTTGATATACAATGTTATCCTTTTAACTGTTTTCATAAAACACAGGACTAGAACTTGTAAAATTCCATAATGCCAACATGCTTTAACCTACCTTGGTCATGTGTAAATGCGGGCTAATATTTGGGTGCTGAAATCCGTAGTTTTTTATAAAAACGTAATTTTATGTGACTTCGGAGCTCCAATCCTCCAACACTAATCGCCACTCAACTCTATTGTAAATCGTTGAGTTTAGTTGGCTACTTCAACTGAAGAAGCGCAATTATTTTCGGCACCTGAACAGATAAAATAATTTGGGTACTGGACACTTCATGAGTTTAGCACATTTTCGATCAGACATACGAGGAAGAGTATTAAAATATCTATGATTCACATATCATTTAAGGATATCTATTGGAATTACGATTTTCTTTAGAAATACAGATACTTAAATGATCTGGTAATGACTACAGATCAAATCTGACCCTGTGTCAGTGGTTAGGGGTGTAACTTCTGCCATACTTCTCTTTTTCGACGATAGGGGTGAGTAGCATGTGAGACAGTCAGTCAGACAACAACTGCTGCTTTCCCTCTATCATCCCAGTACTGGGTTAGCTAGCCAGGGAGGTAAGAGGCTATCTTGTAAGTATAAAAATAAATTAGAGCTATTCTTCTTTTCTTTCTCTTTTTCAGATTTTTTTTTAAAGCAGAGGTTGTTTTTCAACCTCCAGATTTGTGGTGCGGTATTGGTACGGTCTTTTGGCAGCTCTGTGCCTGCCTGCAGTCCTATAGTGCAGAATGCTAGTGTGATGGTGTATTGCAGGAGGCTGCTAAGGGGAGAGTTTGCCTCTCTGCAATAATAATGAGAAAATGGGCCATGCATTTTTAACCATGCACCGTCCACCACTGGGGCCCCAGAGTTCTCCCTCTCTCTCTCACTTATTATTTTGTTTACTCTCTCTCTCTCTCTCTCTCTCAATCTTTCTTTTACTCTCTCGCTTGCTTATTCTTTATTTTACTCTCTTTCTCTCCCTTTCTCACTCTTTCTGCACTAAGACCCAGTCTTTCTCTCACACACTCTTCTTCTTAATCTTACTTTCTCATTCTGTGTGTCTCTCTACTTCTCTTCCTTTCTCTGCAGAACAAAGACTGGAGATGCTATAAAATATAACTTTTAAATATAGAGATCCCTGGACCCTCCCTGAACCATTTGCCTTTGGTAGAGAGAGAGAGGGGTCTGGCATGGGGTCTGGCGGGGATCATTAGCACAAGGAGACCTTGCACCCCATCCCCTCCTCTTCTCTCTTTCTCTCCATCTCTTTCCTTTTCTCATTCCCTTGCTTCTCCCACCCCTCTCATTCCCAGCTTTCTGTATCACTCCCTTACTACTCTCTTTCCATCGACTAGCTTCATTATTTTTCTCTCACATTTTGTCCTCTTCTTCGGCCATCAATCCCTTTATTTATCGTCTTCCTCCAATGCCAGTCCAGTCCCAGGTTTAGCTCTTTCATATTCTCTTTCACTCTGTTTTCCTCTGCATATCCTTACTCTGGGGTCTATCTTTCCACCACTCCTCTCTACTTTATCTTAGCCCCCCTTCTCTCTCTCTATCTCTCCCTTCCTCCCTCCTTTCCTTTTATGGCCTTTACACAGTCAGTCATCTTCATGACTTTGAACAATCCATTGACTTTAACCTTCCACTGACTTTGGGAGGTAAACTCAGGCGTAGCACATTGCATTCTGTTGACGAGCACACAATTTCTGGAGATTGTTTGTATTGGGTGCATTGGGGTCATCCAGAGATTACACACAGTCCAAAGGTCACTCAAAATTGGGAATACAGACCTTTATGTCGGGAAAATGACAAGATTTGATGTAGTGAATTCCCTACTTCCAGTTCCACGTGGATAACAGGCAGCCTAGGGTTCTGATGGTTCTATGGGTTCCATGATAACATGACAATAAAACATTTAAAGAATGCTATTGAGAGTTGATGTGTGAATATTTTGGTTTATGCATGTTCCACCACATAACTCTGGTAAGTCAACCTAGGTTGAACCAGGGGATAATGACTGTCCCTTCTCATTGATGCCATGGAAGTTCAAGGCCGACCGCAGTACTGCAGGCATTCTTAGCAGAAGACAGGATTTCCCACTACAGTGAATGGAAAATTGCAATCTTCGTGCTCAATCTGCCTGTAAATAAAAAAATATTTGAAGAGAATCATGATTTAATTACTTCTAATACACCAGATGTTTGTCCTTGAACCGATTATTTGGAAAATTGCACACAGAAGAAGTTATTAATCATTTAGTTGCTAATGGCAGCCTGCAGTACCCCGGTCGGCCTCCAACCTAAGTTACTCAATGAGAGGGGGCAGCACTGAGCTAGCCTACAACATCACTTCCTGGAGTAGCTCAAACTGTGCATGTTATGTCTCCATGGGACTACATCTTAACCAACCGCATTTAGTTTCAATGCGCTGTTGAGTCTTCACATAGGAACGAATGGTGTCACGTGATCGATGGCTTTGTCCATTCATTTATACAGTCATCGGGTTGAACATCTTGTTGGCCTGTTAGGGAGAGAAAGATGACAATGAAAAAACACTAGCATGTTTGTCCCCATTGTCACTATTTGGATTGTAAGAAAATACAAGTGAGGCTTCCTACACGGACCAGCCACCACTGAGCTCTACTTAAAAATACATTACAAAAAAACATGAGATCCTTGTAAGTGAAGTTCTATGCATTTAATGCTCAAAGGGTCCAGTCCTACACCCAAGAACTAGAAATTGAAACCCACATTATGACTCTCTCTGTAGCGACCTAGTCTCCCTTTTCTCTCTCTCTCCCTTTCCATACACCTGTTTTGTCCTCTCTGTCTCCCTGTCTTTTCTTGTCTCCCACTCTCTCTGTCTTCGCCTTCACTTGATTTCTCTCTCCATGATCCTGTCTCCTCCTCTTGTCCCCTATTCTCACCCTAACCATCTCTTCTCTCTCTCCATCCCTCTCCTCTCTCTCTCCGCACCTCTCCTCGCTCTCTCTCTCCCCCCTTCCCTCTCATTGTTTGGGCTGTAATCAGAGTGTGCTAGGAAGATTAGAGCAGACAGGAGAGTCGAGCACTTGCTCAAGCCATCAGGCAAATCTGGCAGATGCCAATTGGGCTGGACCATTTTTTAGGAGGATGGGCTGATCGACATTGAACAAAAATTATATTATTTATTTGGGGTAGCCCCATTATTTTTTTTATAGTAGCCTAGGCTATACCTCTTTCTCGGTTGACATAATCTATAAGCTTTCTCTATTGGGCTGATGCAGTGGGGAGCGACCCCCCCCCAAACAGGATGGGCCAGCCCAGTTAAATTCAAAGTCAAACGTGCCATTAGTTAGCCAGTCTGTTCCTACTGAAGTTGACGAAATGACCGGTGCAGCCAAATGTGGCAACCAAATTAACAGATAGGGCTTATGTTTTGGTAAAGTTCTGCTGGTGCGAGTGCCAGCAGAAGGTGAGGGAGAGGCCGCTAAATGAGCTGAGTCAAATATGGCTGATGAGGACCAAGAACGTGATTCTAGGCGCAGAGACAGTTCAACTGCAGTAAGACAATGCAGTCGAGGTAGAAAACAGAGAGACACACACTGACATATGCTATGTATACTACGTTCCCTGATGTTTTGCCTGCATATGTTAATTAATAATAGGCCTGAAGAATCCTTATGGAGGGGGGAGGGACTTATCAGGCACTAAATTACAATCGAGTTAAGCTAGAAAATGTATTAGCAAAATGTAGGCCGACTGAATTTATTATAATTCATTAACTAGCACGACTTTCCTGCAACTTTCTGAAGAAGCAACAGCATGGGTGTGTGGTGTGTGTGTGTGTGTGTGTGTGTGTGTGTGTGTGTGTGTGTGTGTGTAGGCACACATGTTTATCTATCACTTTGTGTTGTCAGTTAGCGATAGGCTACTAATGATACTGCAAATGTCTTATGACTAGATTGAATGGCTTTCCCAAAAACATTCTCAAATAAATGTTAACTACAAATTATGTCTACCTGGCAGAATGATAGGCTATCATGACTATTACTTGTATCAATCGGGTGGGGTTTTGTTTTGCAAACTCTGCCATTGCAGTAGCGTACAGAAACATCGCTAGACAAACAGTCCCCTCTCTCATGCTTCGAAGTACGGTAATGGAATATTTAGAATTTTTTTGGCACGATATGCGCCGGCGCGTCACCCTTCGGATAGTGTCTTGAACGCAAGAACAAATTGTAGCTATTTGGATATAACTATGGATTATTTGGAACAAAAACAACATTGGGTGTTGAAGTAGAAGTCCTGGGAGTGCATTCTGACGAAGAACAGCAAAGGTAATCCAATTTTTCTTATAGTAAATCTGAGTTTTGTGAGTGCCAAACTTGGTGGGTGTTAAAATAGCTAGCCATGATGGCCGGGCTATATACTCAGAATATTGCAAAATGTGCTTTCACCGAAAAGCTATTTTAAAATCGGACACCGCGATTGCATAAAGGAGTTCTGTATCTATAATTCTTAAAATAATTGTTATGTTTTTTGTGAACGTTTATCGTGAGTAATTTAGTAAATTCACCGGAAGTTTTCGGTGGGTATGCTAGTTCTGAACATCACATGCTAATGTAAAAAGCTGTTTTTTGATATAAATATGAACTTGATTGAACAAAACATGCATGTATTGTATAACATAATGTCCTAGGAGTGTCATCTGATGAAGATCATCAAAGGTTAGTGCTGCATTTAGCTGTGGTTTGGATTTATGTGACACTAGCTTGAAAAATGGGTGTCTGATTATTTCTGGCTGGGTACTCTGCTGACATAATCTAATGTTTTGCTTTCGTTGTAAAGCCTTTTTGAAATCGGACAGTGTGGTTAGATAAAGGAGAGTCTTGTCTTTAAAATGGTGTAAAGTAGTCATATGTTTGAAAAATGGAAGTTTTTGTATTTTTGAGGAATTTGTAATTCGCGCCACGCCCATCATTGGCTATTGGAGCAGGTGTTCTGCTAGCAGAACGTCTAGATGTAAGAGGTTAAATAATTGTTATATATTTTGTCAACGTTTATGATGAGTATTTTTGTAAATTGATGTGCACATTCACCGGACGTTTTGGTGGGAATACATTTTCTGAACATCACGCGCCAATGTAAAATGCTGTTTTTGGATATAAATATGAACTTTATCGAACAAAACATACATGTATTGTGTAACATAATGTCCTAGGAGTGTCATCTGATGAAGATCGTCAAATGTTAGTGCTTCATTTAGCTTTGTTTTGGGTTTTATTGACACATGTCCTTGCTTGGAAAATGGCTGTGTGATTATTTTTGTCTATGTACTCTCCTAACATAATCTAATGTTTTGCTTTTGCTGTAAAGCCTTTTGGAAATCGGACAATGTGGTTACATCAAGGAGAAGTGTATCTTTATAATGGTGTAAAATAGTTGTATGTTTGAGAATGTTGAATTATGACATTCTTTCGTGGTGCCCCGACTTTCTAGTTAATTACATTTACATGATTAGCTTAATCAGGTAATATTAATTACAGAGAAAGGATTTTATAGAATAGCATGTCATATCACTTAATCCGGCACAGCCAAAGGCACGACATGGGGTACCAGCTGGTTCTGGCGCCTTGGCATCAGAGTCATACCGAGGCTCCTGCAGTGGACGACTGGTCCAGCGGGCCATGCTGTGCCAGAAGGCCAGCGCAGACCATCACCGCAGTGAGGCCCCGGTGTTCGACCGGGTCTGGCTCTCGACCCGAAACCTGCCCCTCCGCCTGCCCTGCCGGAAGCTGGGGCCACAGTTTGTGGGACCATTTAAAGTCCTGAGGAGACTGAACGAGGTTAGTTACCGGTTACAGCTTCCCCCCGATTACCGTATTAACCCCTCGTTCCATGTGTCTCTCCTCAGGCCGGTGGTGGCTGGCCCGCTCCAGGAGTCTGAGGTGCGGGAGGTTCCTCTGCCCCCTTTGGACATTGAAGGGGCCCTGGTGTACTCCGTTCGCTCCATACTGGATTCGAGGCGTCGGGCGAGGGGCCTTCAGTACCTCGTGGACTGGGAGGGGTACGGTCCGGAGGAGAGATGCTGGGTCCCGGTGGAGGACGTTTTGGACCCTTCTATGCTGTGGGAGTTCCACCATCTTTGTCCGGATCGCCCTGCACCTCGCCCTCCGGGTTGTCCCTGAGGCTGGTGTCGGCGCACTGCTGGAGCCGTGCGTCAAGGGAGGGGCACTGTCACGACTTCCTCTGAAGTAGGTCCCTCTCCTTGTTTGGGCGGCGTTCGGCGGTCGACGTCACCGGACTTCTAGCCATCGCCGCTCCACCTTTTTTTTCCATTTGTTTTGTCTTGTTTTCCCACACACCTGGTTCACATTCCCTCATCAGACTAAATGTATGTTACCCTCTGTATCCCCCATGTCTGTGTGTGGAATTGTTCTTTGTGTAGGGTGTTACGCTACAGGCTGGCTTGCACTAGGTTTGTTTCAAACCTAGGTTTGTTTGATTTGTTTAATCCGGATCATGTTACCGTGGTTGTGCTTTGTGCTGCCTTGTCTGTGCATTTGGCCCAGGGTGTATATTAAAGTTCTCCTGTTATCACCCATCTCTGCTCTCCTGCGCCTGACTTCCTGGCAACCAGTCACTCACCCTGTTACAACGTAACGCTGTCTACTTGCTCAGTTTGTGTTGTAGCACTATCTACTGTACTATTGCATATATCATATGTCTCAGTAATCACACACTGTGTCGATAGGATAGAACAGTAGCCACTTGTAAGACAAGGGGTGGCAGTCTATGTATATATGGACAACAGCTGGTGCACAATATCTAAGGAAGTCTCAAGGTTTTGCCCGCCTGAGGCAGAGTATCTAATGATAAGCTGTAGATCACACTTTTCACCGAGAGAGTTTTCATCTATGTTCTTCGTTGCTGTCTATTTACCACCACAAACCAATGCTGGCACTAAGACTGCACCCAATGAGCTGTATACGGCCATAAGCAAACAGGACAACGCTCATCCAGAGGCTGTGCTCCTAGTGGCCGGGAACTTTAACCTCTCTAGGGTAGGTGGGACGAAATCGTCCCGCACTATTCAACAGCCAGTTACACATCAGAGCGCCAAATTTAAAACCACAAAATGTCATAATTCAAAGATGTCAAAGATAGGACTATTTTACACCATTTGAAAGATAAGACTCTCGTTAATCTAACCATATTGTCCGATTTCAAAAAGGCTTTACAGCGAAAGCAAAACATTAGATTATGTTAGGAGAGTACATAGCCAAAAATAACCACACAGCCATTTTTCAAGCAAGCGTATATGTCACAAAAACCCAAAACACAGCTAAATGCAGCACTAACCTTTGATGATCTTCATCAGATGACACTCCTAGGATATTATGTTATACAATACATGCATGTTTTGTTCAATCAAGTTCATATTTATATCAAAAAACAGCTTTTTACATTAGCATGTGATGTTCAGAACTAGCAACTAGCATACACACCGCAAACTTCTGGTGAATTTACTTAATTACTCAGCATAAAACGTTCACAAAATACATAACAATTATTTTAAGAAATATAGATACAGAACTCCTTTATGCAATCGCGGTGTCAGATTTTACAATAGCTTTTCGGTGAAAGCACATTTTGCAATATTCTGAGTAGATAGCCCGGGCCATCACGGCTAGCTAATTTGACACCCACCAAGTTTGGCCCTCACCAAACTCAGATTTACTATAAGAAAAATTTGATTACCTTTGCTGTTCTTCGTCAGAATGCACTCCCAGGACTTCTACTTCAACAACAAATGTTGTTTTGGTTCGAAATAATCCATAGTTATATTGAAATAGCTCCGTTTTGTTCATGCGTTCAGGTCACATTCCGAAGGGTGACGCATTTCGTGACAAAAATTTTCAAAATATTCCATTACCGTACTTCGAAGCATGTCAAACGCTGTTTAAAATCAATTTTTATGCGATCAAGGTCAATTTTTATACGGAGCAGGTAGAGAGCTTCAAGTTCCTTGGTGTCCACATCACCAACAAACTATCATGGTCCAAGCACACCAAGACAGTCGTGAAGAGGGCACGATAAAACCTATTCCACCGCAGGAGACTGAAAAGATTTGGCATTGGTCCTCAGATCCTGAAAAAGTTCTACAGCTGCACCATCAAGAGCATCCTGACTGGTTGCATCACTGCCTGCTATGGCAACTGCTCGGCCTCCAACCGCAAGGCTCTACATCAGGTAGTGCGTATGGCCCAGTACATCACTGGGGCCAAGCTTCCTGCCATCCAGGACCTCTATACCAGGCGGTGTCAGAGGTAGGCCCTAAAAATTGTCAAAGACTCCAGCCACCCTAATCATAGACAGTTCTCTCTGCTGTCGCACGGCAAGCGGTACCGGGAGCGTCAAATCTAGGTCCATAAGGCTATTTTTTACTTAACACATATTTTTCTTAAAACTGCATTGTTGGTTAAAACCTTTTGGGGATAGGGGGCAGTATTGAGAATTTTGGAAAAAATATGTTCCCATTTTTAACTGCCTCCTACACCAACTCAGAAGCTAGAATATGCATATTATTGTTCAGGTTTGAAAAGAAAACACTCTGAATTATCTAAAACTGTTTGAATGGTGTCTGTGAGTATAACAGAACTCCTATGGCAGGCAAAAACCTGACAAGGTTTCAAGCAGGAAGTACCCTGTCTGACAAGGAGTCGTGCGTCTTGCATCTTTTTATTGAAAAGTAAGGATCTTAGCTGTAACGTGACAATTCCCAGGGCTCCAATAGGCTCTCAGAACCCGCGAAAAACCTGAAGGTTTACGAGGGAGCCTCAGGCTGAAACACATTATCACCTTTTGTAAGTGGCTGCTCAGAGGACCTTTGAATGAGGCGCGTGCACGATTCGCTCCTGAGGAGAAATTTTATTCGGCTGTTTAGGCTCAATGCATACTCCCGGTCGGAATATTATCACTTATCTACGAGATAAATGGCATAAAAATTGGTTTTAAACAGCGGTTGACATGCTTCGAAGTACGGTAATGGAATATTTAGACATTTTTGTCACGCCAATGCGCCATGCGCGACACCGTGAAGAAGCATTCTGATAGTGTCTAGAACTCACGAACAAAACGT
This sequence comes from Salmo trutta, assembly GCF_901001165.1. Classification (NCBI taxonomy): domain Eukaryota; kingdom Metazoa; phylum Chordata; class Actinopteri; order Salmoniformes; family Salmonidae; genus Salmo; species Salmo trutta. The sequence goes on along the minus strand of NC_042968.1, from coordinate 51,991,669 downwards.
CGCTGTTTGGATATAACGATGGATTATTTGGGACCAAACCTACATTTGTTATTGAAGTAGAAGTCCTGGCAGTGTATTCTGACGAAGAACAAGCAAGGTAAGAACATTTTTCTTATAGGAAATGTGATTTTGGTGGAGGCTGACCTGGGTGGGTATCTAAATAGCTAGCCCTGTGATGCCGGGCTATGTACTTAGATTATTGCAAAATGTGCTTCATCCGAAAAGCTATTTTAAAATCGGACATATCGAGTGCATAGAGGAGTAATGTATCTATAATTCTTAAAATAATTGTTATGCTTTTTGTGAACGTTTATCGTGAGTAATTTAGCAAACTGTTAGTAAATTCCCCGGAAGTTTGCGGGGGTTATGCTTTTTCTGAACGTCACATGCTAATGTAAAAAGCTGGTTTTTGATATAAATATGAACTTGATTGAACAGACATGCATGTATTGTATAACACAATGTCCTAGGTGTGTCATCTGATGAAGATCATAAAAGGTTAGTGCTGCATTTAGCTGTGGTTTGGGTTTATGTGACATGATATGCTAGCTTGAAAAATGGGTGTCTGATTTTTTCTGGCTGGGCACTCTGCTGACATAATCTAATGTTTTGCTTTCGTTGTAAAGCCTTTTTGAAATCGGACAGTGGGGTTAGATTAACGAGATTCTTGTCTTTAAATAGCTGTAAAATAGTCATATGTTTGAGAAATTGAAGTAATAGTATTTCTAACGATTCAAAAATCGCGCCACTGGATTTCAGTGGCTGTTACGTAGGTGGGACGAGTTCGTCCCACATGCGCCAGAGAGGTTAAGGGCTTGTAAGTAAGCATTTCACTGTAAGGTATTCGGCGCATCTGACAAATAAAATGTGATTTGGATTTGATTTGAACAAAACACAATTCAATATCACTAAATATCATTTGAATTTGAAATCAACCAAAGCTTGAAACTCTAGGCCTATTGTATTTTACATTTTTTGTCAAATTCTGGGTTGAATTGAAACAATATCTGTTGATTACTTTGCAAAAGTTTACAATTGGCTCATTCATCCCCCCTCCTCTCCCCTGTAACTTTTCCCCAGGTCGTTTGTGTAATTTAGAATGTGTTCTCAGTCAACTTTTTTTCAATATAAAAATATATATTTATATTTATACGATATATGAGTGAGGAAGTATTGTCACGTTTATGTTGCTCTGTTAAACCTACCCATTGGAAAGACTTCAATAGCAACAGTGAATCTATTTAGTTTTTATATGGAAATCTCTCAATAATCATTCTCATGATTCACATTGGTAATAGTCAGTGATGAATATCATAGCTCAGCAGGACTTGGTTAAGTCCCTGGATCGGAGACCAAAGAGTAGCTGTAGAGATATCAATTCTCCAGTACGATGCTGCCCAGCCTATATACATATTTTCTGATAGTGGATATAACGGTGAATATCTGACATTGTTCTAAAGGTACAAACGTATTTTATACAAGGTTTGTCTGTGTTGAAATGTGGTTACAATGATGACATAATCCTGTTATTGAAATTTCATCCTCAGTTTTGAGGGTGAAATCCAATGTATTTTTCACAATACGTTGGCAAATGACATTGAAACAACATTGATTCAACCAGTTTGCGTCCAGTAATCACAAGGTGTTTGTAGTGTTATTGTCATAATGCTGGGATGGGAGAGGACGGGCGGTTGGGGGGGGGGTGCTGTTTCCGGTGTGGTACAGCAATAGTGGGCCGGTGTGGCTGAAATGTCAGTCCACCACTGCTCTGCGGCTCCGCCTGTGACCTAGAAAACATTAGCTTGAAAGAGAAACAGAGGGGGAGAGAGAGAGAGAGAGAGGAAAGCAAGAGAAAGAGAAATTAGGGGGGAGATAATGGGGGTAAGAGAGAAAAATACTGTAAGTAGAGACAGAGAGAGATAAACATTCATAAAAATCCAACATAAAGCAGCACATTTCTGAATGTCCTCTACATCAAGGTCGACAAGTCCACCGTGTCCCCCTCCCAGAGTGCAAAGAACCTTGGCGGCACCCTGGTAAACACCCTGTCGTTCTCTGCAAACATCAAACCAGTGACTCGTTCCTGCAGGTTCATGCTCTACAAAATCCGTAGAGTACGACCTTTCCTCACACAGAAAACGGCGCAGGTCCTAATCCAGGCACTCGTCATATCCTGTCTGGACTACTGCAAGTGTCTGTTGGCTGGGCTCCCCGCTTGTGCCAACAAACCCTTGCAACTTATCCAGAACACTGCAACTCGTCTGGTGTCAAACCTTCCCAAGTTCTCCCATGTCACCCCGCTCCTCGCTACACTCCACTTGCTTCCAGTCGATGCTCGCATCAACTACACCCAACAGTACACATGTTTATTGTAACCCTGAACAAGCACACCTAGTAGTGTGGTGCCGGAGCAACAACCTCTCCCTCAATGTCAGCAAGACCAAGGAGCTGATGGTGGACAACAGGAAACGAGGGGCACGCCCCCATCCACATCAATGGGGCGGCAGTGGAGCAGGTAGACAGTTCCTTGGTGTCCAAATCACTAAAGACTTAAAATGGTCCACACATGAAGAAGGCGCGACTATGTCCCGTGTGGCTCAGTTGGTAGAGCATGGTGTTCGCAACGCCAGGGTTGTGGGTTCGATTCCCACGGGGGACCAGTACGGGGGGAAAAAAAAGAAAAAACATGTATGAAATGTATGCATTCACTACTGTAAGTCGCTCTGGATAAGAGCGTCTGCTAAATGACTAAAATGTAAAATGTAAATGTGTCTTCCCCCTCAGGAGGTTGAAAAAGTTTAGCATGGTCCCTGAAATCCTCAAAAGGTTCTACAGCTGCACCATTGAGAGCATATTGACTGGCTGCGTCCCTGCTTGGTATGGCAATAGCACCGCCCTCAATCACATAGCGCTACAGAGGGTTTTGCAGACAGTCCAGTACATCAATGGGGCCAAGCTCCCTGCCATCCAGAACCTTTATATCAGGCGGTGTGAAAAAAGGCCAGAAAAATCATCAAATATTCCAACCACCCAAGCCATAGACTATTTTCTCTGCTGCCGCATGACAAGAGGTACCGGTGCATCAAGTCTGACACCAACAGGCTCTTGAACAGCTTCTAATCCCAAGAAATACAACTGATAAATAGCTAACCAAATAGCTACACGGACTATCTGAGTTAGCCTTGTATCTTTATTGACCCTTTATTTCAATCTTTGCACATTCTCCATGCACATTCGCAGGGCCCTACACACTCACACCTACTGTCACTCCAACACACAAACACTCACTCCATCATTTGCTCACTCACACATAATATGCACATACATTTATACTGACTCTACAGTACACACCCACACACATATAAGCTGCTGCTACTCTGTTTATCTTATATCCTGTTGCCTAGTCCCCTTACCCCTATACATATCTACCTCCATCACTCCAGTATCCCTTCACATGTAAATATGGTATTAGAACTGACTTTTAAATATTTCCACTGTATAGTATGCTTACTTACATACTTACGTCATTATATATTTCATATTTCCTATTCTTATTTCTCATGAATTGTTTTGAAGTAATACATTGTTATTGATTATTGCATTGTTGGGTTCTCAGTTTGAAAGATATTTCACTGTACTTGTGCATGTGACATTAAATTAAAACTTGAATCTGAAACCCAAAACTACAAGACCTGGGTGCTTGCCTACAGAGCAGCAAGAGGAACTGCCCCTCCCTACCTTCAGGCTATACTCAAACCCTACAACCCAACCAGAGCACTCCATTCTGCCACCTCTGGTCTCTTGGCCCTCCCACACCTACGGGAGGTCAGCTCCCGCTCAGCACAGTCCAAGCTCTTCGCTGTCCTGGCACCCCAATGGTGAAACCAACTTCCCCCTGTAGCTAGGACAGCCCATCTTACGAAAACATCTGAAACCCTACCTCCTTAATAAAGAGTATTTTAAATAAAAAAATTAAACGTGCACAACTTCTTTATTGAGTAAAAATGTACTTACTACGATGGTGATATGTGGTTGTCTCACCTAGTTATCTTAAGATGAATGCACTAACTATAAGTCGCTCTGGTTAAGAACAACTGCTAAATGACTAAAATGTCATCTGTAATTCAGTAGACCCTGACTGTAAATCTGACCTAAACTAACTTTAGGTTGTCCTCCTGGCAATAACACAGAGCTAAACAAATGACAAACTAAATATGTATAGACAAAATACATGATCAATTCTATAAACATTGATCAAATTCAATTCAAGTAAGTGTGAACTATATGCCTACTGAACTTTAGAGTGAGAGTGGTATATATTTATAGAGACACAGAGTGAGAGTGTAAGGACAACCCATGAGAGACAGACAGAGAGAGAGGGACAGAGAGCAAGAGACAGAGAAGAAGTGTATGTGAGAGAGAAATGCGTTAGACAAGCACTCTGGTTTGAGGGTGGGGTTGGAGATGGTGTAATGCTGTCTGTCTTATTTAATCCTGTAAACACACAGACAAACACAAACTGGACTAGACACCGGTCTTACGCGTACACACAACTAAGGCTAGGTTCAGTAGGGTAAAACAAAGCAGATTGACTTCCTCACATAGAAAGGAAATGTTTCCTCTAGATGTAACATTTATAACCGAACCGTTAGAAATAGCACTAAATGAAATCCAATGCAACTCATTTAAAAGTCTTAAGAGCAGAGCAGAAGGCACATTTCTTATGTGACAGTTGGACACATAAAGTTGTATATACACATGAACACACGCACATGCACTTGCAAGCACACACATTTGCACATGCAGACAAACACAGACACAAACACAGTGGTCTCCAAGATTTTTAAATGAAAGAAGTTTGGAACCGCTAAGACTCTTCCTAGAATTGGCTGCCCAGCCAGTATCAGGGGAGAAGGGCCTTGGTCAGGGAGGTGACCAAGAACCCAATGACCACTCTGACAGAGCTCCAGAGTTCCACTGTGGAGATGGGAGAACCTTCCAGAAGGACAACCATCACTGCAGCACTTCACCAATCAGAAATGTATGGTAGAGTGGCCAGACGGAAGCAACTCCTCAATAAAAGGCACATGACAGCCTGCTTGGAGTTTGCCAAAAGGCACCTAAAGGACTTTCAGACCATGAGAAACAAGATTCTCTGGTCTGATGAAACCAAGATTGAATTATTTGTCTTGAATGCCAAGCGTCATGTCTGGAAGAAAACCTGGCACCATCTCTACGGTGAAGCATGACGGTGGCAGCATCATGCTGTGGCAATGTTTTTCCATGGCAGGAACTGGGAGACTAGTCAGGACCAAGGGAAAGATGAACGGAGCAAAGTACTGTTCACCTTGCAACAGGACAATGACCCTAAGCACATAGCCAAGACAACGCAGGAGTGGCTTCGGGACAAATCTCTGAATGACCTTGAGTGGCTCACCCAGAGCCCAGACTTGAACCCAAATCGAACATCTCTAGAGAGACCTGAAAATAGCTGTGCAGCGATGCTCCCCGTCCAACCCGACAAAGCTTGAGAGGATCTGCAGAGAACAATGGGACAAATTCCCCAAATTGTAAGGACAGACGCTGGGAGATGAAAAGCAAGTACAGGGAGTGAACAATTAATAAACAACAGACAAGAACCAAACAAGGACAGCGTCTGGACAGGGGAAAACACAATGACAATAATGCTGACAGAGGGAACAAACTGAGGCACAGACATAAATAGATTGGACAATCAACAAAGTGATGACAGATGTGCGTAATGATGGGCAGATTGTCCTTCAGTAAATTCAGAGCGTTTCACTCTCGGAGCATTCAGAGCGCACACTGGACGCTCTGGCCAAGTAGTAGGGTTTTTTGGAGCGTTCTGACCTCACAATGGCAGTCAAGTATCCAAGCTAACTGGCTAACTTTGGCTAGCTTGCTTGTTACTACCAGACACAATGAGAGAACACCTCACTGACCATTTTACTCACCCTAACAGAGCTGGTTTGGTTGTTTCCATGTTATCCAGAGAATTGGTGACTGTATCTCTGCTGCAACAATTTAATTACGCTTTTTTGCCGACGTTTACTGGCATCAGCCATAATCAACTGGTTTTGAGAGTTCGTAAATTCTTCAGTTATTCTGAATTTACGAACGCACCCTTGGTGTCAATCCAACTGAGTGTACAAAACATTAAGAACACCTGCTCTTTCCATGACATAGACTGAAAAGGTGAATCCAGGTGAAAGCTATGATCCCTTACTGATGTCAATCAGTGGACTGTATATGAAGCGGAGGAGACAGGTTATGCCTTGAGACAATTGAAACATGGATTGTTTATGTGTGCCATTCAGAGGGGGAATGGGCAGGACAAAATATTGAAGTGCCTTTGAAAGGGGTATGGTAGTGGGTGCCAGGCGCATCAGTTTATGTAAAGAATGGCAACGCTGCTGGGTTTTTCACATATATCAAAAATTGTCCACCACCCAAAGGACATCCAGCCAACTTGACACAACTGTGGGAAGCACTGAAGGCAACATGGGCTATCAACCCCTCGTAGAGTCCATACCCTGACGAATTGAGGCTGTTCTGAGGACAAGAGGGGGGGTGCAACTCAATATTAGGAAGGTGTTCGTAACGTTTTGTATAGTCCGTGTATAACTTCATAACATTTTCATTTTGAATTTCATTTAATATCTTATGTTGTTCTTGTCTATTACTGTTCTGTACTTTGTCATCTATTTGTACGTTTTATTTGGACCCCACAAAGAGTAGTTTCTGGATGTGCAGTAGCTAATGAGGATCCTAATAAACTAAACTAAAGTCACACACTTACCCCTCAAGCACACACACACAGACATTGTTCCATTCATATCTTTCCCTTCCACCAAGCGAACTACTACAAATCCCCCTCTCTCCTCTCCAGTCTCACATTCCTTTACTGTTATTCCCATACCACAGCACCAAGGCCAGGTGCCCCCCCTCCACTCAAACATGATGTAATCCCATGGTAATGCTGCAGATCAAACAAGCGCAAGGCACTGCAGACCTGCCCAGACACGCACCGGAAGACTCACACACACACACAGGCAGAAACAAAGTGCACACACACAAACACACACGCACACACACTATCAAAGGCAGAACACAAACACACACATCAAATATCCTCTACTCCTGTGGTATACTGTAGTATTTACTGTAGAGTTTTTGTGTACATTAATGTAGTATTTGATGTAGTGTTTTTGTGGACATGTCTGTAGTATATTGTAGCAACACTTGCTGACTAGGGTTAACTAAAATAGCACATCTACTAGGTTATTACTGTTTAACGTAGAGTCGTTTGATGCACCGGTGCGTCAATCTGAGTAGCATAATAAATCTATCTAGTGGAAGTAAGAGATCTAAGAAGTCATTTTAGAGTAGTCTTCCTAATGTGTGTTATTTATCTGTCAAACCAGCAAAGCTAATCCTCTAAGCTTTAATAAATGTTGCTTGTTCTTGATACACTGAGTGCACAAAACATTAGGAACACTTTCCTAATATTGAGTTGCACCCCCTTTTGCCCTCAGAACTACCTCTATTCGTCGGGGCATGGACTCTACAAGGTGTCAAAAGCGTTCGACAGGGATGCTGGCCCATGTTGACTCCAATGCTTCCCACAGTTGTCAAGTTGGGTGGATGTTATTATTTATACACATGGAAAACTGTTGAGCATGAAAAACCCATCAACCTTGCAGTTCTTGACACACTGAAACTGGTGCGCCTGGCACCTACTACCATACCCAATCAAAGGCACTGAAATATTTTTTCTTGCCTCTAAATGGCACACATACACAATCCATGTCTAAATTGTCTCAAGGCTTAAAAATCCTTCTTTAACCTGTCTCCCCTTTATCTACACTGACTGAAGTGGATTTAACAAGTGACATCAATAAGGGATCAATATTAGGAAAGTGTTTTTAATGTTTTGTATTCCACAGTATACCACACAATTATATAGTAAGCACTAAAGGGTCGAGGGTGATACTACAGTATGTACTATAGTATTCTACAGTATAATACTAAATATTATAGTAAGCACTACACAATCGACGGATAGTACAGTGTGTAGCATAGAATTCTCCTGTATACTACAACAGTCTATAGTAAGCATTACATGGTCGAGGGATACTACAGTGCATAGTATTCTCCAGTGTACTACACAATTATAAAGTAAACTACATGATTGAAGGATACTACAGTGTGTAGTATAGTATGTACAGTATACTATAAAATCCTAATGTAAGTACACCACATGATCAAGGGATAGCGGCACTTAGCCTAGTTGTTAAGAGCATTGGGCCAGTACTACTTTTTTTATTATGTGGGTGACCCCATACTCGTCCTCTTTTGTCATATGAGGAGTGCACACACTCCCCCTCCACACACACGCATGCTCTTACAGCACACACTAACAGCAATACATTTCTACTGGCTGTGCAGGCATAGTTGAAGAGTTTCATTCCAAAACGCTATACATACATTTTGTGAAATGTCTGTCAATTTGATTTAATCATGGAATGGGGTCGTTCAGAGAGACAAATAATCATGTTTTGCTGCAAAACGCTGTATATCCGCCTCACTCTAAGAGGAATAAGTAGTACTGCTAGGTTTTACACAGTCAAATATAATAAATAACTGCATATTTAATACAGAATTCTACAAATGATACATTTGTGACATTAATATTAATGTAAAAATAATAATATAAATAATGAATCAATACAGTAATATGAGATCTGTATGTAAAATATATTATACTTGACATTAGTCATTTAGCAGATGTTCTTTTTCAGAGCTACTTACTTAGTGCATACATTTTAAAAGAAAGTTAGGTGAGACATATCACAGTCAAATATAAGGAATATGAACATTCCATTCCAGCTCAACAATGGATATGTAGTGTTTTGCATCAAATTCCTGTCACAGGCGTCATAAGGAGTGGACCAAAATGCAGCGGGTAAAGTGCTCATCTTCTTACTTATTAAAGGAAAAACACTTAAACAAAACAAACAATGAAAACAGTCCAATAAGGTGCACAGACTATACTGGAAAAAACCACCCACAAAACACAAGTGGAACAAACCCCAACTAAATATGGCCTCCAATTAGAGGCAATGACAACCAGCTTCCTCTAATTGGAGGTCCTACCAAAACCCCAACATAGAAATAAAAAAACTACATAAACACATAGGAATAGAAAATGTAGAACATAAACCAAACCACACAAAACAAACACCCCTGCCATGCCCTGACCAAACTACAATAACAAATAACCCCTTTTACTGGTCAGGGCGTGACAGTAACCCCCCCCCCCAAAGGTGCAGACCCCGAAATGCACCTGAAAACAAAAAATAACCCCAACTTAAAGGGAGGGAAGGGAGGGTGGCCACCGTCAACGACAGCTCCCGTGCTACACCCCCCCCCCCCCCCCAATCCTCCAACTACGGAGGTGGCTCTGGCTCCGGCCTTAGTCCCCATTCTAACCTACCCACCCCCGCTGAAGGCTCAGGGCTGGACTTTGGGCCATCTCTGCAGGTTCCAGACTGTAGGACGTCGCCGGAAGCACTGGACGGGGAACTGTCTCCGGAAGCTCTGGACGGGGAACTGTCGCCGGAAGCTCTGGACGGGGAACTGTCGCCGGAAGCTCTGGACGGGGACTGCGCACTGAAGGCCTGATGCGTGGGGCTGGCTTTGGAGGCGCCAGCCTATTGACACGTACCTCAGGGCTAGTGCGAGGAGCAGGAACAGGACGTACTGGACTGGGCAGGCGCACTAGAGGCCTGATGCGTGGGGCTGGCTTTGGAGGCTCCAGACTATTGACACGTACCTCAGGCCTAGTGCAAGGAGCAGGAACAGGACGTACTGGACTGGGCAGGCGCACTGGAGGCCTGATGCGTGGGGCTGGCTTTGGAGGCGCCAGAACAGTAACACGCACCACAGGGCTAGTGCGAGGAGCAGGAACAGCATACACTGGGTCTTGAAGACGCACTGAAGGTCTGGAGCGCACGGCCTGCACAACCCGTCCTGGCTGAGTTGTTACTGTAGGCCAGCACGGGCGGAGTGCTGGCACAGGGCGAACTGGGCTGTGCTGAGGAATGATGGCTGCCGTGCGTAGAGCAGGCGCAGGGTAGCCTGGGCCTAGGAGACGCACTGGTGGCCAGATGTGCTAAGCAGGCATACTCCTTCCTGGCTGGATGCCTACTCTAGCACGGCTCTTGCGGGGGGCTGGTATCGACCGCACTGGACTGTGCTTGCGGATGGGCGAGACCGTGCGCACTTCCGCATAGCACGGTGCTCTCCCCTCCAAACGCTCCCCATAATAAGCACGGGGAGTTGACTTAGGGCTCACCCCTGGCTTTTGGGGCTGCCTCCTCTCCTCCTGAAATTGAGGATATAATGCCTCATACCTCCGTCGTTCTGCCTTTGCTGCCTCCAATTTTTCCTTCGGTCGCCGGTACTCCCCAGCCTGCCTCCAAGGTCCCTTTCCATCTAGGATTTCCTCCCATGTCCATGACTCCAAGTAGCTCTCCTTCTGCTCCAGGACGTGACAATCCCATTTAATACAAAATCTATTAATAAAAGATCTGAGAACGGTCATATTTTACACACACGAAGGTACCCATGAGCAATAATTTCTGATGAAAATACAACTGAAAAATTGGTGGCTATAGCGTTTTGGAACGAAACTCCTGTTGAGTACACACATCTGAGAGCACACACATATACACACACACACACACTCTCTATCACTCACTCACACACATACACACCGGATGTATGGGTGCTGGGGGTGTGGCCCAGACTCTGTGGTGAAATGGCAAAACGGCAGCACCCCCATAGAAGACGTAAAAATGTGTGATGTTGCAATAAAACAAAAACAAAAATCTGCTGCATTACCGATATAAATGATAATGGGACTGGGGTAGGGGAGAGAAAAAAAACATGGGATATTTATATACTGAACAAAAATATAATGGCAATGTAAAGTGTTGTTCCCATGCCAAGTTAAATTAAGGTTAAATAAAAATTCAATAAAAAAAGTGTTGGTCTCATGTTTCATGAGCTGAAATAAAAGATCACAGAAACGTTTGGGGCGGCAGGTAGCCTAGTGGTTAGAGCACTGAGCCAGTAACCGAAAGATGGCTAGATCGAATCCCCGACCTGACAAGGAAAAAATCTGTCGTTCTGCCCCTGATCAAGGTAGTTAACCCACTGTTCCTAGGCTGTCATTGTAAATAACAATGTGTTCTTAACTGACTTGCCTGGTTAAATATATATATATTGTTTTCCATATGCACAAAAAGCTTATTTCTCCCAAATACATCCCTGTTAGTGAGCATTTCTCCTTTGCCAAGATAATCCATCTATCTGACAGGTGTGGCATATCAAGAAGCTGATTAAAACCTCTTATGGACAGACGTTCCGCTAGCGGAACGCCTCACCAATATCCAATGGTAGCGCCTGGCGCGAAATACGAAAAACCTTAAAAATGCTATCATTTCAATTTCTCAAACATATGACTATTTTACACCATTTGAAAGATAAGACTCCTTTATCTAACCACATTGTCTGATTTCAAAAAGGCTTTACAACGAAAGCAAAACATTAGATTATGTCAGGAGAGTACCCTCCCCAAAATAATCACAGACATTTTCAAAGCATACATATATGTCACAAAAACCAAAACCACAGCTAAATGCAACACAAACCTTTGATGATCTTCATCAGATGACACTCCTAGGACATTATGTTATACAATACATGCATGTTTTGTTCAATCAAGTTCATATTTATATCAAAAACCAGCTTTTTACATTAGCATGTTTTGTTCAGAACTAGCATACCCACCGCAAACTTCCGGTGAATTTACTAAATTACTCACGATTAACGTTCACAAAATACATAATTATTTTAAGAATTATAGATACAGAACTCCTTTATGCAATCGCGGTGTCAGATTTTAAAATAGCTTTTCGGTGAAAGCACATTTTGCAATATTCTGAGTAGATAGCCCGGCCATCATGGCTAGCTAATTTGACACCCCCCAAGTTTGGCCCTCACCAAACTCAGATTTACTATAAGAAAAATTGGATTACCTTTGCTGCTCTTCGTCAGAATGCACTCCCAGGACTTCTACTTCAACAACAAATGTTGTTTTGGTTTGAAATAATCCATAGTTATATCCAAATAGCTCCGTTTTGTTCGTGCGTTCAAGTTACTATCCAAAGGGTGACGCGCCGGCGCATTTCGTGACAAAAATTTCAAAATATTCCATTACCGTACTTCGAAGCATGTCAAGCGCTGTTTAAAATACATTTTTATGCGATTTTCTCGTAAAATAGCAATAATATTCCAACCGCGCGACGTTGTATTCGTTCAAACACTGAAAGAAAAAAATCGTGCACGCGTGCGCCAGTGTCATTGTTCCCAGAAGGACCACTCTCAAAAACCTCTGCTGTATTTCGCCCAGAGACTGGAGAGCTCTCATTCAACTTTCTGGTGCCTTCTGAGAGCCAATGAAAGCCTTAGAAAATGTCACGTTACAGCAGAGATGCTGTATTTTTGATAGAGATGCCCTAGAAGTAGAACAAATTGTCAGACAAGGCACTTCCTGAATAGAATCTTCTCAGGTTTTGGCTACCATATGAGTTATTTTATACTCACAGACACCATTCAAACAGTTTTAGAAACTTTAGAGTGTTTTCTATCCAAATCTACTAATTATATGCATATTCTAGTTTCTGGGCAGGAGTAGTAACCAGATTAAATCGGGTACGTTTTTTATCCGGCCGTGAAAATACTGCCCCCTATCCCAAACAGGTTAAACAGCATGACCTTTACACAGATGCACCTTGTTCTGGGGACAATAAAAGGCCATTCTAACAGTTTTGTCACACAACACAATGCCACAGATTTGAGGGAATGTGCAATTGGAATGCTAAGTGCAGGAATGTCCACCATTCTGTTGCCAGAATGTTCATTTTTCTACCATATGCCGACTCCAACGTCGTTTTAGAGAATTTGGCAGTATTTCCAACTGGCCTGAAAACCGCAGACCACGTGTAACCACGACAGCCCAGGACCTCCACATCCGGATTCTTTACCTGCGGGATTGTCTGAGACCAGCAACCCGGATAGCTGATGAAACTGTGGGTTTGTTCAACCGAAATAAATCTGCAAAAACTGTCAGAAACTGCCTCAGGGCAGCTCATCTGCGTGCTTGTCATCCTCACCAGGGTCTTGACCTGACTGCAGTTCAGCACATAATCTACTTCAGTGGGAAAATGCTCACCTTCGATGGCCACTGGCACGTTGTGAGAAGTGCGCTCTTCACGGATGAATCACGGTTTCAATTGTACCGGGCAGATGGCAGACAGCGTGTACGCCGTCATGTGTGCGAGCGGTTTGCTAATGTCAACACTGTGGACAGAGTGCCACAGTGGTGGTGGTGGGGTTATGGTATGGGCAGGCATATGCTACAGACAACGAACACAATTGCATTTTATCGACAGCAATTTGAATGCACAGAGATTCCGTAATGAGATCCTGAGGCCCATTCATCCGCCACCATCGGATAATAATGGATGGCCCCATGTCTAAATCAAGTCCAAATAATTTAATTAGCCACAGGTGGACTCCAATCAAGTTGTAGTGAAATCTCAAGGATGATCAAAGGAAATTGAAAGCACCTGAGCAAAATGTTGAGCGTCATAGCAAAGGGCTGTGAATACTTACAGTACCAGTCAAAAGTTTGGACACACCTACTCATTCAAGGGTTTTTCTTTATTTTGACTATTTTCTACATTGTAGAATAATAGTGAAGACATCAACACTATGAAATAACACGTAGAGAATCATGTAGTAACCCAAAAAGTGTTAAACAAATAGTAGCCACCCTTTGCATTGATGACAGCGTTGCACACTCTTGGCATTCTCTCAACCAGCCTCCACAATCCCCCGACCTCAACCAAATTGATAGGGTTTGGGATGAGGCAGACCTCAGAGTGAAGGAAAAGCAGCAAACAAGTGCACAGCATATGTGGGAACTCCTTCAAGACTGTTGTAAAAGCATTCCAGGTGAAGCTGGTTGAGAGAATGCCAACAGGGTGCAAAGCTGTCATCAATGCAAAGGGTGGCTACTATTTGTTTAACACTTTTTGGGTTACTACATGATTCTCTACGTGTTATTTCATAGTGTTGATGTCTTCACTATTATTCTACAATGTAGAAAATAGTCAAAATAAAGAAAAACCCTTGAATGAGTAGGTGTGTCCAAACTTTTGACTGGTAGTGTTCAGTATGTTTGTCATTAAACAACCCCATTCCATGATTAGATTGTGTTTTTTCACTATCTCGTTAATAATTTATTTAAACAATAGAAGCTAATTTACCAACATTTCTGAAAGTGGATATAAAGCATTTTGGAATGAAACTCCTCATTTGTTTTTCCCTCACCGGAGAATTTTTCACAATAGCCCTACAGCTGCCTAGGTGCAGAACACCACTTTAATTTGTCATTAACCAGAACAAGACAGATTAATATAAACTCAATGAACCATGGGAAACTTCTGATGGTGCAGGCCGATGTATGCCATCTAATGATTATTCTGTGGGCACATTTTTTTTTGTAAAAAGGTTGAACATTTAAAATGATTGCAGCATGCCAGATAACAAAAAAACGTACTTCTTAACTTGTTTGTAGACTTTTCTACCTTTTTGTGGGAAGTTTCACTTACCAAATGCATGCAAATTGACACACTTTGGAAATACTCTAAAAAAGTCGATCTCTCTCTAAAATCAGTGAAAATATTCTTAAAACCTACTTGACACAGAAGTGTGTGTACTGCGCCTTCAGAAAGTAATAACACCCCTTGACTTTTCCACATTTTGTTGTGTTACAGTCTGAATTTAAGTCTACATTTTCAGTAGTAGACTAACGTGAGTTTTAGATGTCCACAATAAATGGTTCAGTTCTTCTTCTTCTTTTTCAGTGGGACAAGCCAGTTTTACTAATTGTGACAAGTTGTGAGTTCCAAATTTTACATTCAATGCACTAACAGTAGATTCAGCTCTGACAGACTACACTAAGGCAATGCAGAGCACAACATTGCCATCTAGTGGTAGCCTTAAAGAATGGTAGGTTGTTATTGTCTATGCTCTAAAAGTATAGCCCTATAGTAGACCTTGGGCTACTTCATGACATTTTCTTCTCAAAATAACTCCTCCCTGGTCATAGCCGTGGGAAGTAGGGGTGCTGAGGGTAATCAAAAAAACTCACAAAAGTAGTGCACTAGGCCTTGACTAGCAGACCAATATAGATGTCTGTACCGGGGGCAAAAACATGTTTTCAGCATCTCTGGTAGTTGTATAATTAAGAACAGTATCTTGTAGGATTCAATAGTTGGAATTGTAAGAGTTGTTGCCCTGTCCTTTGCTCTGCAATTGTCATTCTAATGGAATCCAGAAAGAACAAAACCCTGTCCTCAAACATTCATATCAAAAGGTGCAAAGTCATGGGCAGAGACACAAATCATCCACATGAAATTAAATATTTTTCTTGATCAAATAACATGGAAACCATCCACTTTTTGTGCAGTATTAATTTACCATCCTTACAAACTACTTAATGTAAATGTACTGTAGATCCTGGGTTATGATAGGATAAGACAGTTGTACTATGTTCATGAGGCATTCATAAGTTATATTCTTCAAGAATCAATGTGCATATATTACTAATTTAAATGATCATTGAACAGCAGGAAATATTGCAGATTGTGGATTTAATTTAGCTAGCCTTCTTGGTTCACAAAATTGCTTCATAGAATATTGACGTGACATGCTTATGACATTGTACATCAAATGGAAGGTAGGAAGGCCACAGTTTTGTTCTACAACCACAACATTGCCAGAACAGTTCTAAAACGTTCATAAGTTCAATATTAGGTCATAACCTTATTACAACATTAAGAGAACATTATTGTAGGAACCAGTGGAGGCTCCTCAGAGGAGGAAGGGGAGGACCATCTTCAGTGAATTTTAAATCTTTTATAGTGAAACATTAAAAAAGTCATAATTTTAGATAAAACTATACTACATATAGTCAAAGCACTCTGTAGGGTAGCACCATCTACGTCTACAACTTAATGTAACCATCATGAAAACAACCGTAATTCACAATAGCGATACTCAGAAACAATGTTAGTGTAAAGGCTTTGAAAGAACAATGAAGCTTGTCAATGTTTTTTCAATGTCTCTTTGTATTTATAGTTGTTCTTTACAGGTACAGTCTGACAACCAGACCTGGTAAGTAACAGTCCTTGATGACAGCTTGGTGTCACTTGAAGTAGGTGAAACAGTCTCTTTTTGAGCATTGTCTGGCAGTAGACTGCTTTCTCTTCTTTCAGGAGAGGCAGGCGTAGTGCCTTTTGTTGGGGTAGGCACTGCTTGGAGGTGGCGACGGTTGTGTCGTAGTGTTCCTCCCTTCTGCGTCTCGATGATGTTAGACGTGGGTGTGGTTCTTTCACCTCTTACCGCTGCAGGTGGCATCCACTCCTTTAGGTGATAGAGCTTGGAGAGCAAGGTTTCTCCCAGTAGTAGCAACTGTAAAGGTCTCGACGTTGGTTGCAGTAGAAGGCTTGTTTCCTCTTTACCTTGATGTGTTTTTGTTGGGCAACTTCGGTTGCAGGTTTCTCTCCAAGGTTGGGAGTGTCGTTCTGATTTTTCTACCCATGAGGATCTCGGCTGGGCTCGCTCCTGTTGTTGTGCACGGGGTTGACCTGTAGCACATGAGAGTAACCAGAGGGTCTTTATGCTTCAGAATTCGGTATGCACTGCCCTTTCTGTGTGACCATTACACTGAGGGTTGTGGGGGCTGGAGGTAATGTGCTAATAGTCAAGCTGCCTTGCCATTTCTTGGAACTCGGAACTCGAAAATTGGGGCCCATTGTCACTAATGATCTCATCTCTAATGCCATACCTTACCAAGGTTCGTTTCAGCTTTAGGAAGACATGTGTGCTTGAGGTTGTAGGCATATGTCATATCTCTATGAACCTTGAGTAGTAGTCTGATGTGATCAGATAGTTTTGTTTGTTATGCTGACATAGGTCCAGTGCAATTTTTATCCATGGCCTGTCGGGGAGCGGCATTGAGATTAGTGTCTTCTTTAGCGGTGCCTTTTTAAGGCTGTCATGACAGGACCTTATTCTTTATCTCTGATGAGATCCCCTATACTGAGGCGTTGGCCCCCTCTCTGCATTTAGTCAGACCTTGATGTCCATTGTGTATTCTATCAAGAATGTCTGCCCTCAGTGTCTGTGGTACTAGTTTGTGGTTCCGCCTTGTGACTATACCATTGTGCTCTGACAGTTTATTTTCACTGGGAAAAACTGTGACTGGGGTTTTACTCACATGTTCAGGCCAGCCTGACCTGATACTTGTTCACCGTCTGTAGTTTATCATCTGCTGCGGTGGCAACAAAGATGCTCTCCATTTTTGTCTTTGTAGCAGGTATGTTGTTGATGACAGCTGCAATGTAACACTCCACGACCAAGGTTTTGCCTGGTGCATACTCCGCTCTGCGTTTGAACCTCATAAGCCGTATGAGTAGTCTCTGGCACAGTAAAGGAACATTATCCAAGTATTTGCTGTTCATTTGTGGGACCAAGGGCTTGTGATCGCTCACCACCTTGAAGTCATCCAGGCCGTACAGGTATTTCTCAAACTTCTCAAAGGCCCAAACACTTGCCAGACACTCCTTTTCTATCTTTGTGTATCTGGTTTCTGAATCTGTGAGCCGCCTGGAGCAGTATGCCGCTGGTTTCCACTCCTCTCCATGGAGCTGTGGTAGTACAACGCCAAGCCCATAGCTGCTTAGGTCTGCTGAGACTGCGGTGGTTCTGTTGCTGTCATAGAACGTCAGGACTGGGGAAATCGTCAGAAACTCTTTGAGGCGCTGGAACGCTGCCTGCTGTGCGTGATCCCATGTCCACGCCATCTTTGACTTCAGGAGATCATGCAGTGGTGGAAAGGTTGGGGATATAATTCCCCAGGTAGTTAACCATCCCAAGAACTCTCTTCAGCTCCTGCATGTTATCTGGTTGGTAAAGCTGCCTGATGGCCTCCACTTTCTCTTGATCAGACCTGACTCCTGTTGGGTTGAGGTGTTCCAGGAAGTGTAAATGTGTTTGCCTGAGGACACACTTTTCTCTGTTCAACTTTAGTCCGATTGACTCGATCTTCTGCAGGACCCTCTTTAGTCGCTCGTTGTGCTTCTCCATGGTATTTGCATATACAGTACCAAAACATCAAAAATAAAAATGTTAACTCCCTCTAGACCTTGCAATCTCTGCGCTCGAGATTCTAAACGACAGGCAGCGGAAACAGTATCTGCAAAAAGGTGTAATGAATGCTGCCAACTTTCTGCTGTCACTCTGTAGGGGTATTTGCCAGAACACACTTGCCACATCCAATGAGAATACTTTGGCTCCGCTCAGCTTTGGGATTATCTCTTCAGAGGTGGGTATGATGAACCATTCCCTTTTCACGCTTCATTAAGATTTTTCAAACCCACACGAATACACACTAACATTTTTCTTCTAGGACAGGCACCATGGGTGCACACCAATCTGTTGGCTGTGACACCTTCTCCACAATGTCATTCTCCTCGATCATGCACAGCTCCTCTTTCACCATTTGCATCAGTGGCATTGGGACGCTTTGTGTGCTATGTGCACTGCATATGGCTGTGTGTTCTCTTTCAGTTGTATTTTCACTAGCATCTGCTCCAGTATAAAACCTTTTATTTCACAGGTATTGCACCAATGAGAAATTGCACTGTCCATTGGTCATCACTCCTATCAGCTAACAGATCCCAAGAAATGACATCTGGTCATCATTTTCTGTAACACTAACTGATTTTGAGTGACATTCTTTCCCAATGTCCTGTTTTCTGACACTGGTTGCATATCGACTTGAAAGCTGGAAGTCTTTCCTGCTTTTTATGTTGCATTTTCCCACACCGGCTGCATTTTCCTTCTGCACGCTCCGTGTCCCTTGAATCTCTGTTCGCATTGCATTTTGTGTGCCATTTTGCATTCTTGTTATACCCCGTGCAATCTCCTGCACAGACACACAGCTTCTCCTTGCTGGCTGTATAGTTAGTTGTATAGTAATTGCCAATGTGAGATCTGCCATAACTGAAGTTTGCGAGACAATCCTTTATCCAGTATGCCAACTACAATTAGGTCTGAAATATGCTCATCTCTACTCACACCAAAGTCACAATGCTCTGAGAGCTTGTAAAGTGCTCTGATAAATGTCTCTGCCTTTTACCATGCCGCTGCACTCTTTTGAAAAAACAAGCACGTACGTGAATAACATTCAGTTTGGGAAAAAAAGGTTTTGTTATATCTCCACATTACAATATCAAAGTCCGCTTTCTCGCCCTCTGATGCATGTTGAACGATCTAAAAACGTCCCTCACCTTTACAAGGTGTCGAAAGCATTCCATAGGAATGTTGTCCCATGTTGACTCCAATGCGTCCCACAGTTGGGTCAAGTTGGCTGGATGTTCTTTGGGTGGTGGACCATTCTTGTTGAGCATGAAAAACCCAGTAGCATTCCAGTTCTTGACACACAAACTGGTGCGCCCGGCACCTACTACCATACCCCGTTTAAAGATTAAAAATTAAGATTGAATCCTACTACACCAGCTCTGATGCTCGTCGGATGTGGCAGGGCTTTAAAACTATTACGGACTACAAATGGAAACCCAGACGTGCGCTGTCCAGTGACGCGATTCTACCAGACGAGCTAAATGCCTTTAATGCTCGCTTCGAGGCAAGCAACACTGAAGCATGCACGAGAGCACCAGCTGTTCTGGATGACTGTGTGATAACGCTCTCGGTAGCCAATGTGAGCAAGACCGTTAAACAGATCAACATTCACAAAGTCGCGGGGCCAGATGGATTACCAGGACTCAAAGCACGCGCCGACCAACAGGCGCAGTGTCTTCACTGACATTTTCAACCTCTCCCTGACTGAGACTGTAATACCTACATGTTTCAAGCAGACCACCATAATGCCTGTGCCCAAGGAAGCATAGGTAACCTGCCTAAATGATTACCGCCCCGTAGCAATCACATCGGTAGCCATGAAGTGCTTTGAAAGTGGTCATGGCTCACATCAACAGCGTCCTCCCGGATACCCTAGACCCACTCCAATTCGCATACCGCCCCAACAGATCCACAGATGATGCAATCTCAATCGAACTCCACACTGCCCTTTCCCATCTGGACAAAAGGAACACCTATGTGAGAATGCTGTTCATTGACTACAGCTCAGCGTTCAACACCATAGGGCCCACAAAGCTCATCATTAACATGTTGGGGATAGGGGGCAGTATTTGCACGGCCGGATAAAAAACGTACCCGATTTAATCTGGTTACTACTCCTGCCCAGTAACTAGAATATGCATATAATTGTTTGATTTCGATAGAAAACACCCTAAAGTTTCTAAAACTGTTTGAATGGTGTCTGTGAGTATAACAGAACTCATATGGCAGGCCAAAACCCGAGAAGATTCTAAACAGGAAGTGCCCTCTCTGACCATTTCTTGGCCTTCTTGTCATCTCTATCCAAAACAGAGGATCTCTGCTGTAACGTGACACTTTCTAACGCTCCCATAGGCTCTCAGAAGGCACCAGAACGTTGAATGATGACTCTGTAGTTACTGGCTGAAAAACAGTAGCGCATTTGGTAAGTGGTCGATCTGAGAACAATGAGACGGAGGTGCGCATGCACGTGAAGAGTCCATTTTCTTCTTTGAGTCTTTGAACGAAAACAACTTCTCCCGGTCGGAATATTATCGCTATTTTACGAGAAAAATCGCATAAAAATTGATTTTAAACAGCGTTTGACATGCTTCGAAGTACGGTAATGGAATATTTGGATAGTGTCTTGAACGCACGAACAGAACGCCGCTATTTGGATATAACTATGGATTATTTGGAACAAAAACAACATTGGTTGTTGAAGTAGAAGTCCTGGGAGTGCATTCTGATGAAGAACAGCAAAGGTAATCCAATTTTTCTTATAGTAAATCTGAGTTTGGTGAGTACCAAACTTGGTGGGTGTCAAAATAGCTAGCCTGTGATGGCCAGGCTATCTACTCAGAATATTGCAAAATGTGCTTTCACCGAAAAGCTATTTTAAAATCGGACACCGGGATTGCATAAAGGAGTTCTGTATCTATAATTCTTAAAATAATTGTTATGTTTTTTGTGAACGTTTATCGTGAGTAATTTAGTAAATTCACCGGAAGTGTTCGGTGGGAATGCTAGTCACATGCTAGTCACATGCTAATGTAAAAAGCTGGTTTTTGATAAATATGAACTTGGTTGAACAAAACATGTATGTATTGTATAACATAATGTCCTAGGAGGGTCATCTGATGAAGATCATCAAAGGTTAGTGCTGCATTTAGCTGTGGTTTTGGTTTTTGTGACATTATATGCTAGCTTGAAAAATGGGTGTCTGATAATTTCTGGCTGGGTACTCTGATGACATAATCTAATGTTTTGCTTTCGTTGTAAAGCCTTTTTGAAATCGGACAGTGTGGTTAGATTAACTAGAGTCTTGTCTTTAAAATGGTGTAAAATAGTAATATGTTTGAGAAATTGAAGTAATAGCATTTCTAACGTATTTGAATATCGCGCCACGGGATTCCACTGGCTGTTGACTAGGGAGAGGTTAACCTCTTATGGCTAGGGGGCAGTATTTTCACGGCTGGATAAAAAACGTACCCGATTTAATCTGATTATTAGTCCTGCCCAGAATCTAGAATATGCATATAATTATTAGCTTTGGATAGAAAACACTCCAAAGTTTCTAAAACTGTTTGAATGGTGTCTGTGAGTATAACAGGCCAAAACGTGAGAAGATTCTGTACAGGAAGTACCCTGTCTGACCATTTCTTGCCCTTCTTTGTCATCTCTATCCATTACAAAGGATCTCTGCTGTTACGTGACACTTCCTACGGCTCCAATGGGCTCTCAGAGCCCGGGAAAAAGTTGAATGACGTAATTCAAAGCCCTGGCTGAAACACACGAGCGCTTTTGCTAAGTGGTCTATCAGAGGACAAAGGGCTTAGGCTCGTGCACTGGCCGCCCCCGCCTTTCTGTTTTTCACTCTATTTACCGAAACACAGATTCCCGGTCGGAATATTATCGCTTTTTTACGAGAAAAATTGTATAAAAATTGATTTTAAACAGCGGATTACATGCTTCGAAGTACGGTAATGAAATATTTAGAAATCTTTTGTCACGAAATGCGCCATGCGCACGACCCTTATTTACCATTCGGATAGTGTTTAGAACGCACAAACAAAACGCCGCTGTTTGGATATAATGATGGATTATTTTGGACCAAACCAACATTTGTTATTGAAGTAGAAGTCCTGGGAGTGCATTCTGACGAAGAACAGGAAAGGTAATCAAACTTTTCTAATAGTAAATCTGATTTTGGTGAAGGCTACACTTGGTGGGTGTCTAAATAGCTAGCCCTGTGATGCCGGGCTATCTACTGAGAATATTGTAAAATGTGCTTTCACCAAAAAGCTATTTTAAAATCGGACATATCGAGTGCATAGAGGAGTTCTGTATCTATAATTCTTAAAATAATTGTTATGTTTTTTGTGAACGTTTATCGTGAGTAATTTAGTAAATTCACCGGAGGTTTGCGGGGGGTATGCAAGTTCTGAACGTCACATGCTAATGTAAAAAAGCTGTTTTTTGATATAAATATGAACTTGATTGAACAAAACATGCATGCATTGTATAACATAATGTCCTAGGGTTGTCATCTGATGAAGATCATCAAAGGTTAGTGCTGCATTTAGCTGTGGTTTTGTTTTTTGTGACATTATATGCTAGCTTGAAAAATGGGTAGTCTGATTATTTCTGGCTGGGTACTCTGCTGACATAATCTAATGTTTTGCTTTCGCTGTAAAGCCTTTTTGAAATCGGACAGTGTGGTTAGATTAACGAGAGTCTTGTCTTTAAAATGCTGTAAAATAGTCATATGTTTGAAAAATTGAAGTTTTCGGATTTTAGAGGAATTTGTATTTCGCGCCACGCCCATCATTGGATATTGGAGCAGGTGTTCCGCTAGCGGAACATCTAGATGTTAGAGGTTAAGCTAAGGACCCTGGGACTAAACACCTCCCTCTGCAACTGGATCTTGGACTTCCTGACGGGCCGTCCCCAGATGGTAAGGGTAGGCAACAACACATTTGCCCTCAGGGGTGTGTACTTAGTCCCCTCCTGTACTCCCTGTTCACCCATGACTGCGTGGCCAAACACGACTCCAAGACTATCATTAAGTTTACTGACGACACAACCATGGTAGACCTGATCACCGACAACGATGAGACGGCCTATAGGGAGGAGGTCAGAGAACTGGCAGTGTGGTGCCAGGACAACAATCTTTCCCTCAATGTGAGCAAGACAAAGGAGCTGATTGTGGACTACAGGAAAAGGTGGGCCGAACAGGCCCCAATTAAAATCAACGGTGTTGTAGTGGAGCGGGTCGAGAGTTTCAAGTTCCTTGGTGTCCACATCCCCAACGAACTATAAAAGTGCAAACACACCAAGACAGTACCGTAATCTTAATTCAGTGGGAGAGGATGAGACAGAAAAGAGAACATCTACTTAAAATATTTAGCTTCCTCTTTTAAAATGTCATTTGGAGAATGATAGATGGCTCCGTCTTCAGTAAGGAGTTTCTTAAAATTATTTTTGTTAGCGTTCCTGTGTTGGAGATTCAGGAATAATGTTGTGCATTTTTCTCCATATTCCATCCAGTTTGCTTTATTTTTGTAATAAATTACATTGGATCGTTCTTGAAAAAGTTCCTCAAGTTCTTTTTGTTTTTCCTCTTATTTTGTATCTCTGTAGTATCGTTTTTATTGCTATCTACCTGTACTATTAGTTCATGGATTTACCTTGTTAGTCTTCTCTCTTTAGCCAGAAACTGCTTTTTTATTATTGATGGATATTGAATTGAATGACCTCTGAAGGTATATTTAAAGGTATCCCAAACAATAAGGGGATTTGCTGAACCTATATTATACTGGAACAATTCAGTTATAAATTCTTTTGTCTTAGTTAAAAATAAGTTGTCCTCCAGCAAACTTTGATTACATTCCAATATCCCCGTCCACGTGGAAATTCTATAAGAGTTATGTGAAGGCCAATTAGATGATGATCCAATCTCCTTCTGTCTACTATTAAAACTTTTTTAACCTTTGATGTAACAGAGAAAGAGACCAGAAAGTAGTCAAGACGACTAGCTTGATTAAGTCTCCTCCATGTATATCTCACTAGGTCGGGGTTTTTTAGTCTCCAAATATCCACTATTTCTAATGTGTCCATAATATTTGTGATTTCCTTAAGGGCACGATGATGATAGTTTGTAGAGTGATTTCCTTTACAGTCCATTGAGGTAGTTAACACTGTGTTATTGTCTCCCACCATACGATTTGATCATTTGTTGCCTGTAAGTTCAATAAATTGGTATAAATATTTTCGAAGAAGTATGGATCATCCTGATTTGGACAATATAGATTTATTAGCAAAATCAATTTTTCGTCCGTTCAAAAAGATCCACCTTCCTTGCGAATAATTCCTGACTATTTGCACATTCAGATCTAAATTTGCGTTAATATCATCACACCTTTTGAGTTCTTTGTCCATGACAGAAAATCCTTTCACCACCCCATTCCTGTTTCCACGCAAATTCATCTAAGGATGTAGAGTGAGTTTCCTGTAAACAGTATATGTTATATTCCTTTTCTTTTAGCCACGAAAAGACTGATCTTCTTTTTTTATAATCTGCTAAACCATTACATTTATAACTAGCCATACTTATTTCACCCCTTACCATAACTAGATACTAATCTCAGTCTAAATTAACCATAATTAGTGCTTTTAAAGTTACTGCCATAAGAGATATTATGACGATCAAAATAAGAGTTTTCAAAGGTCTGATATTTAAAATTCAAGAAATAGGTTCTAGCAATATTTGTTTTATTCCATTGCCTGTTTGCCTGTGAGCCAATGCCACAGATGTTAGAAAAGACTAGACTAGACCATACTTAGAGGGAGATGGCAAAGACGTAGGTCTGATTGATCCGTCTGTATTTGTTCAGGCTGGAGTTGGATTGCAGGTAGAACCTTATTGCAACAAATTCAAATGGGTTGATGCAGATTTTTTTAAACTTAAAATTAACTTCACAGACATATGAAGAACCATCTTAAAATCTATTGTATGTGACTAACTCATAAAAAAAATGTCAGGTAGAACCAAGGTCTCGACTTGTGACTTGACATGAAAACACTCGACTCAACTTGACTTGCTCTTAGAATGCACGACTTGGGACTTGACTCTACACATTCAACTCGTGCCTCGACTTGAGACTCGAACCTTGTGACTTGAGACTTGCTTCTGACTCGAATAATAGTGACTTGGTCCCACCTCTGATAATTGCATCTGTACACCTGCACATGTCAATGTCGCACGCTCAGACTTTTGGCAGTACTTTGGCAGTATTTTGTAACTCATGCGATGTACAAATTATTTTGCAAACTTGTATCCTCTAAATCGTGAGAGGAAAACAATTTTTGCATGTCTGTAGGTGTTCACCTTCAAACACAAAACGTTTCAATCCATGCACAAATAAAAAATTAGACACATTCGGACAGGAGAATTGCCGATGAAAAACATCCTTACAGCATGTTGCTGCCACCACCATGCTTCACTATGGGGATGGTGTTCTCGGGGTGATGAGAGGTGTTGCGTTTGTGCCAGACATAGCATTTTCCTTGATGGACAAAAAGCTACATTTTAGTCATCTGACCAGAGTACCTTATTCCATATGTTTGGGGAGTCTCCCACATGCCTATTGGTGAACACCAAACATGTTTGCTTCTTTTTTTCTTTAAGCAATGGCTTTTTTCTGGCCACTCTTCTGTAAAGCCCAGCTCTGTGGAGTGTACGGCTTAAAGTGGTCCTATGGACAGATACTCAAATCTCCGCTGTGGAGCTTTGCAGCTCCTTCAGGGTTATCTTTGGTCTCTTTGTTGCCTCTCTGATTAATGCCCTCCTTGCCTGGTCCGTGAGTTTTGGTGGGCGGCCCTCTCTTGGCAGGTTTGTTGTTGTGCCATATTCTTTCCATTTTTTAATAATGGATTTAAATGGTGACCCGTGGGATGTTCAAAGTTTCTGATATTTTTTCTATAACCCAACCCTGATCTGTACTTCTCCCCAACTTTGTCCCTGACCTGTTTGGAGAGCTCCTTGGTCTTCAGGGTGCTGCTTGCTTGGTGGTGCCCCTTGCTTTGTGGTGTTGTAGACTCTGGGGCCTTTCAGAACAGGTGTATATATACTGAGATCATGTGACAGATCATGTGACACTTAAATAAAGTCCATCTGTGTGCAATCTAACTTATTCTGTGACTTCTGAAGGTAATTGGTTGCACCAGATCTTATTTAGGGACTTCATAGCAAAGGGGTGAATAAATATGCACGCATCACTTTTCTGTTTTACACTTTTATTTAAAAAAAATTTAAACAATGGACTATTTTGTGCATGTCCATTATATGAAATCCAAATAAAACCCCATTTAAATTACAGGTTGTAATGCAACAAAATAGGAAAAATGTCAAGGGGGATGAATGCCTTTGCAAGGCACTGTAGCTAAGCTAGTCGTCATGTTTCAACTAGCTAAGCTACCTAGCTTGAAGTGGTGAACAGCTACAGTAGCTGGCAATGAAGTAGAGTGGTGAGGAGGAGGAGTCTACCGTGTCCGGAAGCGACTTCACCATTCATTTTCTGGATTTACAGTGCATTTGGAAAATATTCAGACACCTTGACTTTTTTTGTTACGTTGCAGCCTTATTCTAAAATGGCTTAATTAAATAAAAATCCTCAATCTCAACAAAATAACCAATAATGGCCATGCGAAAACATAAAAATAAAAGATACTTTATCAACTGTGAGACCTGTCAACTGCGGGACCTTACATAGACAGGTGTGTGCCTTTCCAAATCATGTCCAATCAATTCACTTTTCCACAGGTGGACTCCAATCAAGTTGTAGAAACATCTCAAGGATGATCAATGGAAACAGGATGCACCTGAGCTCAATTTCGAGTCTCATAGCAAAGGGTCTGAATAGTTAGATAGTTATATAATCTACATTGTCATTATGGGGAATTGTGAGTAGATTGATGAGTTAAAAAACTATGTAATACATTTTAGAATAAGGCTGTAACCTAACAAAATGAGGAAAAAGTCAAGAGGTCTGAATACTTTCTGAAGGCTGTATCCTGTCCTAAGCTTGTTATCCCTGGGTTTTCCCTGGCTAAACTAGCTGAACTATGCTAGTTTTCATCCTCATTGTCAAACTTCATAAATACTGCACTCTCAATTTCAAAACTCCTTTGCTAGTTATACGATCATGTAACTAAGAAATTAGCTCGAAAGAAATTCATATATTGTTTTGTTTAAAGTCATGACTGGTTTGAGCCATCTGTTGTGTCATAAGACAACGGTAGCAAAGGATATCGTTGCTACTTAACGTGGATCCAAGTTCAGTTTTGAGTTCCACCGGCATCATTGGTGTAGGGTTAGCTGGACATTTGGTCTTGGAAATGTGACAACGGGCAGCCTATACCCGCTTGGCTCGATGGGATATGTAGTGATTTTGCCAACACAGCCAGACATAATTGCAAAAGGGTTTTTGCCATTGGAACACAGGAGTGATGGTTGCTGATAATGGGCCTCTGTACGCCTATGTAGATATTCCATTAAAAACCAGCCGTTTCCAGCTACAATAGCTGTACCCTTAACCTTTTTTTAAACTGACTATCGTGTGATTAAATTGGACTTTATTAGTATAATGAGCAATCCAGGAATGCCACAAGTTAACTTGAGGAAATAGCAACTCTACAGAGTGCCAATGGCTACAATGAATGTCTAAATTACTTCCGGACACGAAGGGCCCACAGAGTTCCTCCTCACCACTCTGACACATAAGTCCAATCAAAGTTTCCAGGCATAAGACATAGATTTTTCTTTGGCCAATGACAATGAGCCTTCTTGGGCGGGCACTTCTACTTTAAATCAATGGAGCACTGAAGAGGGACTTCTTCTGGCTAGCTCTCCCAAAAGGTGCTACAGTGTCCCCATGAGTGACAGCACCCTGAGCCAATCACACGCAACCAGAGAAGATAAACGATTCCGACGCTCTGTACTTTGTCTGCCCCTCTACCACAGAAAACACCAAACGAGAATGAAACAGCTGAATTTTGGAGCTGCCTTACTCAATGAAAATTTAAAGATAAAAAATGTGGAATACTTGGAACATTTACCAAAACAACAATACAATGGGAAGGCGATCACGTACGCTTTATTAGTTCAAGCTATTTTTTTTACTGATGATATATTGTGACATGAAAAAACAGAATTGCCCCCACGTGACGCATCGACACTGCTTGTGTAGAACAGGCTGCCAGATTGGATGAAAGCATTGTTCTAAATCATATGACCTCTTTTTGTACAATCACAGTTTAAACGATTAGGATACTAGGATACACATTCAGATCATTTGGAGAGGAATTCCTGCTCAGTGTTAGGTTAATATATGCAGCTCAAATCAGCTATTTAAAATAAGTGTTTTACTTGTGGATAACCAAGAGGGCTTTAGTAGTATTTGGGGGGTTAAATCTCTGGGTAAACTTATTCAAGGTGTCCACTTTATTCCCAAAAATGTTCTACTCCGGATATTTCCTCAGGCATTGCACAAACCTTCCTCTGCGGGGGCTTCTAACACCAAATGGATGCCCATCTAAATGCCCTGCAGTGCCCACACGCACACCAACTCTCAATCCTCACGCTTTGTTTCCCAGGTGCAGGGTGGATGCCCGCAGCAGTGCTCGTGCCCCGCCTCACCGCATTCATGCCCACCGGGCGTCAGCTGGGTGACCGACTCCTGTGGCTGCTTTAAGGTGTGCATCAAACAGTACAACCAGGACTGTAGCCCCAGCCAACCGTGTGACCACATCAAGGGCCTGCACTGCCACTTAGGGCTTGGAGGTGACCCAGAGACAGGCCTGTGTCGAGGTAAGGGCATGGACATCGACATGACCTCGGGTTAAGGAGGGTGGGACTGGACACATTTATGCTGTAATTGACATTTCCTATCCACCTTCTGATTGGCACTGATAATTCTATTGACTAATGAATATAAGTATATGTAAAAAAGCAACAATGATTGTACAACAATGATTTAGCCTCATCGTTATAACCTTGTGCCTCTGTTGTATTGCTCCTGTCCCAGCTGAGGCCATGAGTCGTCCCTGTGAGCTGAATGACCGGGTCTACCAGCCCAGGGAGGACTTCCAGCCCAGCTGCCAGCACCAGTGCAGCTGCATGGACGGAGTGGTGGGCTGCATGCCCGTGTGCCCCCACCAGGTACCCTTGCCAGACTGGCGCTGCTCCTGGCCCCGGCTGGCCAGGTTGCCCGACCGCTGCTGCGAGGAGTGGCTCTGTGACGATGACAACCAAAAAGGTTGACTATGCTCCACCACCCTTCCCACCCCAGCACCCTGATCTGGACAGCAACGAGCTGCTCATGGCTCCCACTCCATGGGACTCAAGTGCTGAGGCCCCATATCAAGGTACACAATGATGCCCACTTTTTGATGTACTATACATTTGTAATGTTTTGTATCACTCAGATGAGAATGGTGTTCCTCATGCTCCATGTTTGGCCCTCTCTTCCTACAAAGTGGATCTCCTCCCCACATTCCCATACCTTATTTTCCTCAACCTGCTTCCTGCCAACCACTGACTGGTCGCCTTGCTCAGCCACCTGTGGGTTGGGCATTTTCAGCCGAGTAATCAATAGCAATGCTGAGTGTCGGTTGGTCAAAAAGACACGACTGTGCCAGATCCGGCAGTGTGATCTTGGCCCCATCCCTTCTCTCAAGTTAAGGCATGGACAATGTGTGAATGAACGGACACACTTTTTCAATGACAAGAAACACAATAGTCCTAGAACAACAAATAAATGTACCAATAGACAGGTAGTAATTTTACCATGTGTAATTCACAGCTATCCTCATGGTAGGGTGTATGTATTCTGACCTGTGACCCCATTCTTCCTACAGAAAGTAAAGAAGTGCCAAAGCACAATATGCTATGTTCCCTAACCCCGGGGTTTACCGCTGCAGAAGCCTCTTTACCCAAGGACTCACCCTTGCTTTGTCTCCAGTCCGTGTTCCTTTGCATCAGCCCTCACTCCTGCCCTCGCCCCATACTGAAGGCTCCATCAGCTGGGGGAAGGACACTGATACGATGTACTGTTTTACTCTGTCTTTTTGTGTACCCGACACTTTCTCTCTCTCATTCCCTGACTGTCTGGAGTGGGTGGTACCCCCCATAATTCCACACCCAAAATTAAGCACCTCCATCTAACTTCAGTGATGGACTGACTGACTTTTAAAGACAGTTCGGGGTGATTGTGTTTTATATTGGAATGGTGAATTTTACACTGTGGGACTTTGTACTCATGACTACCAAAGGAAGATGAGAAAAGTTAGGCTAAATATTAGACAGGCATGTCTCCGTATGGAATCTCACTGAGAGACATACTGTATGTTTACGTAGCATGAACATTCCCTTCTGACAAAGTTATCTTTATAACCTTTGACCATTTTCAGTTGTCTTTTATGCCTTTGTTCAGTAAGTGACATATCTGTGGCCAATAGAGATCATTTGTGCAAGGATGCACACTATCAACGGACCTATGAAATTTGACGGGCAACAATGGAAATGCACATGATTTATTATTGTACTGATGACTTGTAAATATGTATTTACATACTTTGTACAGTTAGGCATTGTTGATTTGACATTAAGTATACAGTGCATTCAGAAAGTATTCAGAACCCTTCCCTTTTTCCACATTTTGTTAAGTTACAGCCTTATTCTAAAATGGATTAAATAATTTTTTTCTCAATCTACACACAATACCCCATAATGACGAAGCGAAAATAGGTTTTTAAAAATGTTTGCAAATTTTTTTTTTTTTTTAAGAAATACCTAATTTACATAACTTTGGGGCAGCAGGTAGCCTAGTGGTTAGAGCGTAGGGTTGCTGGATCGAATCCCCGAGTTGACAAGGAAAAAAATCTGTCGTTCTGCCCCTGAACAAGGCAGTTAACCCACTATTCCCCACTAGGCCATCATTGTAAATAGGAATTTGCTCTTAACTGACTTGCCAAGTTAAATAAAGGTTAAATTAAAAAATGTAATTAAAAAAACTATTCAGACCCTTTGCTATGAGACTCGAAATTAAGCTTATGTGCATCCTGTTTCAATTGATCATCCTTGAGATGTTTCTTCAACTTGATTGAGTCCACCTCTGATAAATGCAATTTATTGGACATGATTTGGAAAGACACACCTGTCTATATACAGTTGAAGTCGGAAGTTTACATACACTTAGGTTGGAGTCATTAAAACCCGTTTTTCAACCACTCCACATATTTCTTGTTAACAAACTATAGTTTTGGAAAGTTGGTTACGACATCTACTTTGTGCATGACACAAGTCGTTTTTCCAACATATTGTTTACAGACAGATTATTTCACTTATAATTCACTGTATCACAATTCCAGTTGGTCAGAAGATTACAAACACTAAGTTGACTGTGCCTTTAAACTGCTTGGAAAATTCCAGGAAATGATGTCATGGCTTTAGAAGCTTCTGATAGGCTAATTGACATTATTTGAGTCAATTGGAGGTGTACCTGTTGATGTATTTCAATGCCTACCTTCAAACTCAGTGCCTCTTTGCTTGACATCATGGGAAAATCAAAAGAAATCAGCCAAGACCTCAGAAAATAAATTGTGGGCCGCCACAAGTCTGGTTCATCCTTGGGAGCAATTTCCAAATGCCTGAAGGTACCACATTCATCTGTAGAAACAATAGGTCGCAGTTATAAACACCATGGGACCACGCAGCCATTTTACCGCTCAGGAAGTAGACGCTTTCTATCTCCTAGAGATGAACGTACTTCGGTGCAAAAAGTGCAAATCAATCACAGAATAACAGGAAAGGACCTTGTGAAGATGTTGGAGGAAACAGGTACAAAAGTGTCTATCCACAGTAAAATGAGTCCTATATCGACATAACCTGAAAGGCCACTCAGCAAGGAAGAAGCCACTCCTCCAAAACCGCCATGAAAAAGCCAGACTACGGTTTGCAACTGCACATGGGTACAAAGAATGTACTTTTTGTAGAAATGTCCTCTGGTCTGATGAAACAAAAATAGAACTGTTCGGCCATAATGACCATTATTATGGAGGAAAAAGGGGGAGGCTTGCAAGCCAAAGAACACCATCCCAACCATGAAGCACAGGGGGTGCTTTGCTGCAGGAGGGACTGGTGTACTTATCAAAATAGATGGCATCGTGAGGGAAGAAAATTATGCGGATATATTGAAGCATCTCAAGACATCAGTCAGGAAATTAAAGCTTGGTCGCAAATGGGTCTTCCAAATGGACAATGACCCCAAGCATACTTCCAGAGTTGTAGCAAAATGGCTATGGTATTGGAGTGGCCATCACAATGCCCTGACCTCAATCCTATAGAACATTTGTTGGCATAACTAAAAAAGTGTGAGCGAGCAAGGAGGCCTACAAACCTGCCTCAGTTACACCAGCTCTGTCAGGAGGAATGGGCCAAAATTCACCCAACTTATTGTGGGAAGCTTGTGGGAGGCTACCCAAAACGTTTGACCCAAGTTAAACAATTTAAAGGCAATGCTACCAAATACTAATTGAGTGTATGTAAACTTCTGACCCACTGGGAATGTGATGAAAGAAACAAAAGCTTAAATATATCATTCTCTCTACTATTATTCTGACATTTCACATTCTTAAAATAAAGTGGTGATCCTAACTGACCTAAGACAGGGAATGTTTACTAGGATTAAATGTCAGGAATTGTGAAAAAAACTGAGTTTAAATGTATTTGGCTAAGGTGTATGTAAACTTCCAACATCAACTGTTGACAGTGCATGTCAGAGCAAAAACTAAGCGATGAGGTCGAAGGAATTGTCCGTAGATCTGGGGAAGGGTACCAAAAAATGTCTGCTGCATTGAAGGTCCCCAAGAACACAGTGGCCTCCATCATTCTTGAAACGTAAGTTTGGAACCACCAAGACTATTCCTAGAGCTGGCCACCCGGCCAAACTGAGCAATTGTGAGAGAAGGGCCCTGGTCAGGGAGGATGACCAAGAACCCAATGGTCACTCTAACAGAGGTCTAGAGTTCCTCTGTGGAGGTGGGAGAATCCTCCAGAAGGACAACCATCTCTGCAGTTCCCCACCAATCAGGCTTTTATGTTAGAGTGGCCAGACGGAAGCCACTCCTCAGTAAAAGGCACATGACAGCCCACTTGGAGTTTGTCAAAAGGTACCTAAAGACTCTCAGACCATGAGAAACAAGATTCTCTGGTCTGATGAAACCAAGATTGAACTTGTTGGCCTGAATGCCAAGCATCACGTCTGGAGGAAACCTGGCACTATCCCTACGGTGAAGCATGGTGGTGGCAGCATCATGCTGTGGGGATGTTTTTCAGTGACTAGTCAGGATCGAGGGAAAGATGAATGGAGCAAAGTAGAGAGATCCTTGTTGAAAACTTGCTCCTGAGAGCTCAGGACCTCAGACTGGGGGGTAAGGTTCACCTTCCAACAGCACAATTACCCTAAGCACACAGCCAAGACAACGCAGGAGTGGCTTCGGGACAAGTCTCTGAATGACCTTGAGTGGCCCAACCAGATTTGAACCCGATTGAATATTTCAGAGACCTGAAAAAAGCTGTGCACCAACACTCCCCATCCAACCTGACAGAGCTTGAGAGGATAGGAGAAACTACCCAAATACAGGTATGCCAAGCTTGTAGCGTCATACCCAAGAAGACTTGAGGCTGTAATCACTTTCAAAAGGTGCTTCAACAAAGTACTGAGTAAAGGATCTGAATACTTATGTAAATGTGATATTATCTTTTTATTTTTTATAAATTAGCAAAAATGTATAAAAACCTGTTTTTCCTTTGTCATTATGGGGTATTGTGTGTAGATTGATGAGGGGGAAACGAATTAATACATTTTAGAGTAAGGCTGTAACGTAACAAAATGGAAAACAAAGTCAAGGGGTCTGAATATTTTCTGAATGCACTGTATACTCTGAGTATACAAAACATACAGAACACCTTCTTAATATTGAATTTCCCCTCCCCCCACCCTTTTGCCCTCAGAATAGCCAAAATTTGACAGGGCATGGACTCTACAAGGTATCAAAAGCATTCCACGGGGATGCTGGCCCATGTTGACTCCAAAGCTTCCCACAATTGTGTCAAGTTGGCTGGATGTCCTTTCGGTGGTGGACCATTCTTTGTAGTCCGTTGTAGTAGGATTAAATGTTAGTACTGTACTGTTTGATGGTTCGTCGGAGGGCATAGCGGGATTTCTTAAAAGTGTCTGGGTTAGAGTCCCACTCCTTGAAAGCGGCAGCTCTACCCTTTTATCAGTGTGGATGTTGCCTGTAATCCATAGCTTCTGGTTGGGGTATGGTCACTGTGGGGATGACGTCATCGATGAACTTATTGTTGTGGTGTACTCCTTAATGCCATTGGAAGAATCCCGGAACATATTCCAGTCTGTGCTAGCAAAACAGTCCTATAGCTTAGCATCTGTGTCATCTTACACATCCGTATTGAGCGAGTCACTGATACTTCCTGCTTTAGTTTTTGCTTGTAAGTCGGAATCAGGAGGATAGAGTTATGGTCAGATTTGCCAAATGGAGGGTGAGGGAGAGCTTTTTACACGTCTCTGTGTGTGGAGTAAAGGTGGTCAAAAGTTTTTTTCCTCTGGTTTCACATTTAACATGGCTGGTAGAAATGAGGTAAAACGGATTTAAGCTTCCCTGCATTAAAGTCCCAGGCCACTAGGTGCGCCGCCTCTGGATGAGCATTTTCTTGTTTGCTTATGGCCTTATACAGCCTGTTGAGTGCGGTCTTAGTGCCAGCATTGGTTTGTGGTGGTAAATAGACAGCTACAAAAAATATAGATCAAAACTCCCTTGGTAAATAGTGTGGTCTACAAATTATTATGAGATACTCTACCTCAGGCGAGCAAAAGCTTGAGACTTCCTTAAAGATTTCGTGCACCAGCTGTTATTGACAATTAGACACAGACCGCCGCCCCTTGTTTCACCCGAGGCAGCTGTTCTATCTTGCCAATGCACAGATAACCCAGGCAGCTGTTTGTTATCCATGTCGTCGTTCAGCCACGACTCAGTCAAACATAAGATATTACAGTTTTTAATGTCCCGTTGGTAGGTTAGTCTAGATCGGAGGTCATCCAGTTTATTATCCAATGACTGCACGTTGGCTAATAGGACTGATGGTAGAGGCGGGTTACCCACTCGCCATCGGATTCTTACAAGGCATCCCAACCTATGTGCCCTACATCTCAGGGCACTCAGGGATTTGGGCCTTGTCCGGTGTCTGAAGTAAATCGTTCGCGTCTTTGTCCAGTACGAGGTGAGTAATCGCTGTTCTGATATCCAGAAGCTCTAGTCGGTCATAAGACACGGTGGCAGAAACACACACAATAGCACAATTGGTTAGGAGCAACATGATGATGTGGCATGCTACACGTGGCATCTTGAAAGTCCTATATTTTGAAAACATCATTGCTGACATGCAACATATTTTGGGACTACCAAGAGTGGACTAATTAAAAAATTTGATCGTGATATGACTTGTGAAATAATCAATCAATCAAATGTATTTATAAAGCCCTTCTTACATCAGCCGATGTCACAAAGTTCTGTACGGAAACCCAGCCTAAAGCCCAAACAGCAAGCAATGCAGATGTAGAAGCACAGTGACTCGGAAAAACTCCCTAGAAAGGCCAGAACCTAGGAAAAACCTAGAGAAGAATCAGGCTATGAGGGGTGGCCAGTCCTCTTCTGGCTGTGCCGGGTGGAGATTATAACAGAACATGGCCAAGATGTTCAAATGTTCATAGAAGACCAGCAGGGTCAGATAATAATAATAATCACAGTGGTTGTCAGGGGTGCAACAGGACAGCACCTCAGGAGTAAATGTCAGTTGGCTTTTCATAGCCGATTTTTCAGAGTTAGAGACAGCAGGTGCTGTAGAGAGAGAGTCCAAAACAGCTGGTCTGGGACAAGGTAGCACGTCCAGTGAACAGTTCAGGGTTCCATAGCTGCAGGCAGAACAGTTGAAACTGGAGCAGCAGCATGACCAGGTGGACTGGGGAAAGCAAGGAGTCATCAGGCCAGGTTGTCCTGAGGCATGGTCCTAGATATTGGAGGCTGAGACCGGAGCAGTCAGGAGACACTGTGGCCCTGTCCGACAATAACCCCGAACAGGACCAAACAGGCAGGATATAACCCCACCCACTTTGCCAAAGCACAGCCCCACACCACTAGAGGGATACCCTCAACCACCAACCTACTAGCCTGAGACAAGGCCGAGTATAGCCCACGAAGATCTCCCCTACGGCACGAACCCGAGGGGGCGCCAACCCCGACAGGAATATCACGTCAGTGACTGAACCCACTCAAGTGACGCATGGAAGAGCACCAGTAAGCCAGTGACTCATCCCCCTTAATAGGGTTAGAGGCATAGAATCCCAGTGGAGAGAGGGAACCGGCCAGGCAGAGACAGCAAGGGCGGTTCGTTGCTCCAGTGCCTTTCCGTTCACCTTCACACCCCTGGGCCAGACTACACTCAATCATAGGACCTACTGAAGTCATGAGTCTTCAATAAAGACTTAAAGGTCGAGACTGAGTCTGCATCTCTCACATGGATAGGCAGACCATTCCATAAAAATGAAGCTCTATAGGAGAAAGCCCTGCCTCCAGCTGTTTGCTTAGAAATTCTAGGGACAGTAAGGAGGCCTGCGTCTTGTGACCGTAGTGTACGTGTAGGTATGTACGGCAGGACCAAATTGGAAAAGATAAGAAAGAAATAACAAAACTGTTTCAGTTTACTCTAAGACAGTTGGCACTTGGAATATATTGTTGTTTGCTATGACAATGACTATATTCTGACAAATTCCCCATGTAATCAGTCTTCCTTGTTACATTTCTTGCCGAAACAGTAATTAATAGATTATATGGCAGAAAGCAAACATAAATGCTGGCTGTCAATAGTGTTGGCGTAGCACCATCATTTTTTTGTTTTACCTTAATTTAACTAGGCAAGTCAGTTAAGAACAAATTCTTATTTTCAATGACGGCCTAGGAACAGTGGGTTAAATGCCTTGTTCAGAGGCAGAATGACAGATTTGTACCTTGTCAGCTCGGGCATTCAAACTTGCAACCTTTTGGTTACTAGCCCAATGCTCTAACCACTAGGCTACCCTGCCGCCCACATCATTGGAGGAATCAGACTCATCACTTGGGTCAAGAAACAGTCTCCAATCCTTATCTTCAAGACACCCCTCCATTTGTTCAGCCTCATCCAAGTTCTCTAGTGGCCGAGAAAGGAATATTAGAAAACAATACAGTATTGGAAGCACCTTAACACCGTATTGGTAAGAACGTATAGGGGATTTGAGTTAGATCTAAACCAAGAGGTTTAGATCTATGACAACCAAAAACATGACTAAAGATAAAACACTAGTTCTACTAGTAATGTAACATGACTTATGATTGGTGAAAATTCTGCATGCAATGGAGTTTAGACAGATGTTAATGTCCCCTTAGACCACATTATTTCTCATGAGACTGCAGACTGTGCTTAAAACCTCTTAAGGATCCGCCCCTTTTTTTTATTTTCACCTAAAATGACATACCCAAATCTAACTGACTATAGCTCAGGACCTGAAGCAAGGATATGCATATTCTTGATTCCATTTGAAAGGAAACACTTTGAAGATTGTGGAAATGTGAAATGAATGTAGGAGAATATAACACAATAGATCTGGTAAAAGATAATACAAAGCAAAAAACAACAATTATTTTTTTGTACCAAATTTAGATTTTGGCCACTAGATGGCAGCAGTGTATGTGCAAAGTTTTAGACTCATTCAATTAACCATTGCATGTCTGTTCAAAATGTTGTATCAATTGTGCCTAATTGGTTTATTAATAACTTTTCATGTTCAAAATTGTGCACTCTCCTCAAACAATAGCATGTTATTCTTTCACTGTAATAGCTACTGTAAATTGGACAGTGCAGTTAGATTAACAAGACTTTAAGCTTTCTGCCAATATCAGATATGTCTATGTCTTGGGAAATGTTCTTTTTACTTACCACCTCATGCTAATCGCATTAGCCTACATTAGTTCAACCGTCCCACAGGGGACACACCGATCCTGTAGAGATTTTAAAAATGTAACTACATGTAATCTAAAATATAATATTCTGAGTTGGTCACTTTTGAGGACCCAAGCTTAAGTACACAGTACAAATATGCTAAAAATATGAAATATTTTTACATATTTCCGATTCAACAAAACTGTATGAATAAGACTTGAAATGATTTACATGCTTTCTAAAAAATGTAACTGCATTTCATCTAAAATGTAATCTAAGTTATCCCCGAAAGTAATAATTTATCATGAGAGGATCATAAACAATAACAAGTAATGCTGCATACTCCAAGAAAGGTTACAATCTCACCATTCTGGTATATTTTTTTATAAAATGCTGAGGTGTAGTCACTGTTGAGGACACAAACTCAAGTACACAGTACAAATATGATAAAAATATGAAATATTTTATGACGTATTTCCTATTCAACAAAACTGTATGAATAAGGTTTGAAATGACTTATAGTATAATCAAATGATAAAAACCATAAACCAAAAACCATAAGACTTCACCTTCCTTATACTGTAACTGAAAATGCATCTGCATGTTTAGTTTTAGAGAAAATGTACATGTTTTCTAAAGGTCTCTGTTGATCAAAACATCTGCCCCCACTGCTGTGACGATCACACAGAGCCCTAGCTTGGAGTCCTGAACTTGTTAGGAACTCGCCTTTCATCTCATATTAATCTTGACAAACAGAACGTATTTTTTGTTTAAAATCAAATTATTTGATATTAATGGTTATAAATTGATCTCAATGTGCTACCGTGGTGAAACCACTCTCTCCTGCTGCGCTACGATGTAAGGATAAGAGACAAGTGCATTGTCAGTGGCTGTGACACAGGATTCAGCCAGGCACAAAACATATACTACTGTGTCTGTGGGAACCAGGGCCATCGCTCAATGCCATGACTATGAAAATGATATATTCTGAATCAGGGGAGGGTGGAGAAGAATCCACAGCTTTTTTTCTGGTTAAAGATTTTTTTTAATTCTCTGGCATTCAATCTTCAATAGCTCTCAAACAAAGTGTGCCATGACAATGACAATGATATATTCTGAATAATGGGAGGATGGAGAAAAATCCACAGTTTTTCTGTTTGTTGAATTATATATTATTTTATCCTGCAATGATTCGGGATATAAACTCAGCAAAAAAAGAAACGTCCCTTTTTCAGGACCCTGTCTTTCAAAGATAATTCGTAAAAATCCAAATAACTTCACAGATCTTCATTGTAAAGGGTTTAAACACAGTTTAAATGAACCATAAACAATTAATGAACATGCACCTGTGGAACGGTCGTTAAGACACTAACAGCTTACAGACGGTAGGCAATTAAGGTCACAGTTATGAAAACATAAGACACTAAAGAGGTCTTTCTACTGACTTTGAAAAACAACAGAATAAAGATGCCCAGGGTCCCTGCTCATCTGCGTGAACGTGCCTTAGGAGGCATGAGGACTGCAGATGTGGCCAGGGCAATAAATTGCAATGTCCGTACTGTGAGACGCCTAAGACAGCGCTACAGGGAGAAAGGACGGACTGCTGATCGTCCTCGCAGTGGCAGACCACATGTAACAGCACTTGCACAGGATCGGTAAATCCGAATATTACACCTGCGGGACAGGTACAGGATAGCAACAATAACTGTCCGAGTTACACCAAGAACGCACAATCCCTCCATCAGTGCTCAGACTGTCCACAATAGGCTGAGAGAGGCTGGACTGAGGGCGTGTAGGCCTGTTGTAAGGCAGGTCAGCACCAGACATCACCGGCAACAATGTCGCCTATGGGCACAAACCCACCGTCGCTGAACCAGACAGGACTGGCAAAAAGTGCTCTTCACTGACGAGTCGTAGTTTTGTCTCACCAGGGGTGATGGTCGGATTCACGTTTATCGTCGAAGGAATGAGCGTTACACTGAGGCCTGTACTCTGGAGTGGGATCGATTTGGAGGTGGAGGGTCCGTCATGGTCTGGGGCGGTGTGTCACAGCATCATTGGACTGCGCTTGTTGTCATTGCAGGCAATCTCAACGCTGCGTGTTACAGGGAAGACATCCTCCTCCCTCATGTGGTACCCTTCCTGCAGGCTCATCCTGACATGACCCATACTGCTCGTTCTATGCGTGATTTCCTGCAAGACAGGAATATCAGTGTTCTGCCATGGCCAGGGAAGAGCCAGGATCTCAATCCCATTGAGAACATCTGGAACCTGTTGAATCGGAGGGTGAGGGCTAGGGCCATTCCCCCCCAGAAATGTCTGGGAACTTGCAGGTGTGTTGGTGGACGAGTGGGGTAACATCTCACAGCAAGAACTGGCAAATCTGGTGCAGTCCATGAGGAGGAGATGCACTGCAGTACTTAATGCAGCTGGTGGCCACACCAGATACTGACTGTTACTTTTGATTTTGACACCCCCTTTGTTCATGGACACATTATTTCATTTCTGTTACTCACATGTCTGTGGAACTTGTTCAGTTTATGTCTCAGTTGTTGAATCTTGTTATGTTCATACAAATATTTACACATGTTAAGTTTGTTAAAAATAAATGCAGTTGACATAGTAATGAACATTTAGGGGTTGGGAGTTGGGATGAGACAGACAGACAGGCAGGCAGCGTTTCTCAGCCAGTCAAAATCATGAATCACCTGGCATAATTTTAAATGGATATATACAAAGAAATGCAAATTGAAAAAATGTCAAACGAAACAAAGTGCAGCTAGTTTGCAGTCTTTACATCTTCAGTGTTTGAAGTGATTGTGTTAACAGTGTTGTTGGCTAGCTCCTCTGAACAACAGTGTCCTGAAGAGAGAGCACATTTTCTATGCCATTAGCTCACTGTTATGGATATATCCAAATACATTTTACTAGAAAACAGATTAAACAAATGCAAATGCAGCTACTGTTGTTATTATTTTTTGGGGATGTGACTAAGTTAGTTGTAGTTGTCTAGCTAGCAAGCAAGGGATAAGAACGTTGCCAGCCAGTATGGTAATTGAACATTTAGAACGAACTTAGATACAGAACAAAAAGACTGAACAACTGAGTCACGTCTCTAGCAACCGAACCGATAGAACGAACGACCAGCCAGCTTG
Source organism: Salmo trutta (assembly GCF_901001165.1). Lineage (NCBI taxonomy): Eukaryota > Metazoa > Chordata > Actinopteri > Salmoniformes > Salmonidae > Salmo > Salmo trutta. Next base: position 51,950,062 of record NC_042968.1, on the reverse strand, counting down.
GGTAGCAACCCTAGATTTGTGTCAGGACTGTATCTTGTCAAAGGATGAAATAGTATGAATAAGTTAACATTTAATTAAAATATGTCAATCAGTATTTGAATATGTTGGTAATACATACCGATATATCCTCCAAACACCGGCTTATCGAGCATTATCACTTAATTGCATCATTCACCAAGAGAATCTGTGTTCCAAGATCAAGCCCTTGGTGCTGTTTAGCAAGATATGGAATTCTTACGTTTGTGGGCAATTAGATATTCAATAGACACAAGTGGCACATATGAAAATCATAACTGGCAGATCGTTAGAAATGTTAGGGTAAATTGGCACTCCACACAAAAACGGTTGCCAACCCCTGAGGTAGACAGTGATTGGGAGTTAAGGAGCAGAGGTAGGCCAAATCAACTGTTGTCACTGTAAATGGAACTTATTGATCTGTATTTGTATTTAAGTTTTGTATTTATCAGTACAACTTTATCTGTATAACTTTACATGCATCATTGTTCTGTTGTCTACTGTAACAAAGTTAAAAGCAAACTTTAATTTATACCTCTCGATTAATTCATAATTTGAAAAAATCCATAATGATAACAGTTGAAACACCACCAACCGTATTGAGCAAAAATTATGAGTTTTAATCTGGTACGTTTGGACAAGTAACAACACAAACAATAACAGTCTTATTTCTCAGCTGTCATTTAACCTGTTTGGTATAGGGGGCAGTATTGAGAATTTTGGAAAAAATATGTTCCCATTTTTAACGGCCTCCTACACCAACTCAGAAGCTAGAATATGCATATTATTGTTCAGGTTTGGATAGAAAACACTCTGAATTTTCTAAAACTGTTTGAATGGTGTCTGTGAGTATAACAGAACTCCTATGGCAGGCAAAAACCTGACAAGGCTTCAAGCAGGAAGTACCCTGTCTGACAAGGAGTCGTGCGTCTTACCTCTTTTTATTGAAAAGTAAGGATCTTAGCTGTAACGTGACAATTCCCAGGGCTCCAATAGGCTCTCAGAGCCCGCGAAATAACTGAAGGTTTACGAGGGAACCTCAGGTTGAAATATATTATCGCCTTTTGTAAGTGGATGCTCGGAGGACCTTTCAATGATGCGCGTGCATGAGTCGCTTCTGAGGAGAAATTTTATTCGGCTGTTTAGGCTCAATGCATACTCCCGGTCGGAATATTAACACTTCTCTATGACATAAATGGCATAAAAATTGGTTTTAAACAGCGGTTGACATGCTTCGAAGTACGGTAATGGAATATTTAGACATTTTTGACACGCCAATGCGCCATGCGCGACACCGCGAAAAAGCATTCTAGAACTCACGAACAAAACGTCGCTGTTGGAACATAACGATGGATTATTTGGGACCAAACCAACATTTGTTATTGAAGTAGAAGTCCTGGCAGTGTATTCTGATGAAGAACAAGCAAGGTAAGAACATTTTTCTTATAGGAAATGTGATTTTGGTGGAGGCTGAACTGGGTGGGTATCTAAATAGCTAGCCCTGTAACGCCGGGCTATGTACTTACATTATTGCAAAATGTGCTTCATCCGAAAAGCTATTTTAAAATCGGACATATCGAGTGCATAGAGGGGTAATGTATCTATAATTCTTAAAATAATTGTTATGCTTTTTGTGAACGTTTATCGTGAGTAATTTAGCAAACTGTTAGTAAATTCACCGGAAGTTTGCGGTGGTTATGCTTTTTCTGAACGTCACATGCTAATGTAAAAAGCTGGTTTTTGATATAAATATGAACTTGATTGAACAGACATGCATGTATTGTATAACACAATGTCCTAGGTGTGTCATCTGATGAAGATTATAAAAGGTTAGTGCTGCATTTAGCTGTGGTTTGGGTTTATGTGACATGATATGCTAGCTTGAAAAATGGCTGTGTGATTATTTCTGGCTGGGTACTCTGCTAACATAATCTAATGTTTTGCTTTTGTTGTAAAGCCTTTTTGAAATCGGACAGTGGGGTTAGATTAACGAGATTCTTGTCTTTAAATAGCTGTGAAATAGTCATATGTTTGAGAAATTGAAGTTATAGCATTTCTAACGATTCAAAAATCGCGCCACTGGATTTCAGTGGCTGTTACGTAGGTGGGACGAGTTCGTCCCACATGTACTAGAGAGGTTAACTAACTAATTACTATAGACCAAGAAAGTCTTCAGCTAAAATTGTATGTTGCAATCGGAATACTGGATGTTGTTGACAACGTAGGCACGGATGTTGTCAGTGCCAACACAGGTGTACCTGAAAGACAAATACATGCACCAATACATTAGTAATAATAGCCATTATTATAGCCTAAAGTTTGGGAAAGTTCTCAAAGGAAAACCTGTATCATATTGGATGTTTTTGGAAATATTACACACTGCTGTGTTTCCAGATGTAACAAAATATTTTACTGGTGTATGTGCAAAGCATAGACCATTTCTTTTATCCATTATCTTAGCTAACACGTTTCATGTCAAAATGCACATAACTGTGTTCCTTCATGCCCCTCACACAGACCTAGAAACTCTCAACCCAGCATGACATAGAGATATTGTCCTGTTAAATGATGAGAAATCAGCGAGTTAGGCTTGCTCTTAAATTTCAGCGCTACAGGGTAGGGTTGAGAAGGAAGTGAAAATTATAAGGGCCCATATTTAGGAAGTTACAAAGAGGTGGGACATGATCCTTGATCAACACTCTAAGACACTTTACGAATATGGGCCCAGGACATGAATTGACACTGGTTTTATTCGGTGACAATGTTTACTCACTCTCTTTGGCTATGGATCAGAGTTTTCCCAACTCTGCAAAGCTCTTTGATGGCTCGCTCCCCTTTTGTGACCTCTCCCCTGGTTGAAAGAAAATGATGCAATATCAGAGTCTAGATTAGAAAGTATAACAATAGTTATGGACTTGCAAACAGAAGTCATCATACTTTCCATACTGTCCGTAACATTGTAATGTTAGGTTAGAGCAAGGCATATTGTCTTTGAGGTCAGATACATGCTGCTAGCTAGGAGTCCAATTAATGTTCAACATAGCATGGACTAGTTTGATATCAAATGATGTAGTTATACTGACCATTTGTATGTGATGTGAACCTCCGTTAAAGCGACCCACGTTAACACAACAATGAGAATTGGGTACTTGGTCCGTCCCATTTTCTTGACTACTAGTGGAACTAGTTGGTAAATCAAGTGCTTGGCAAACCCATTCGGGAGAAGAACGAAAAACATCTTCTCCCCCGAGAAAAGCCTTCAATGCAGTTATTTGCTGTTCTTTCAATATGCCCTTCAGTTCTGACATGATACTGCTACAGCAGCGGTTAACAGCAACCTCCAGTCGTTGTTATGATTTTTGATTTTCGTTGTCAACAACAACTTAACCACCCCTACAGATTATCAGAGGATGCTGATTGGTCTGGCCATACGGTGGACGGAAGGGAGGGTCTCAAACGGTTTGAGTCTGGTCGTGGCCAGATTATATCCATGTAGCGAAACAGATAGTAAACCTGCCGAGATCAGGATGGCTCGTATGAGGCTAGCAAAACGCTGTCTCAGTAGCCGTTCTATTGGGTTGAGATCTGGTGACTGAGACACACACCCTTTACAGCCCCTATGCTCCTTTCAGACCCCTCTTTCAAAGTCACCGAAATCTCTTATTTTAACCATAGCAGCCAAAATAATGGGCAACTGGGCATTTTTAAACATGACCCTAAGCATGATGGGATATTAATTGCTTAATTATCTCAGGAACCACATCTGTGTGGAAGCACCTGCTTTCAATATACCTTGTATCCCTCATTTACTCTGTGTTTCCTGTATTTTGACAGTTACCTGTAAATTTGAGTGATGGGATAGATGCAGAAGCCCAGAGCCAGTGGGAGATACTTGGGAATGATAAAGCAACATCAAATGCATGGAGTAGCGTGGGAAGTATACCAACCATATCATGACAAGAAGATGATAAGAGGCTACAAACATGCATGTGCGATGAGTTATTGTTTCTATATGCTTAAACATTTGTGTATTATTTATATGCTTTGGAAAGAAGAAATATTTAAAATGTAGTTTGATTCTCTCAGACCATTGAACTTCTATTTGGATGAATGAAAATGAGAATGGACTGTTATTATTTGAAGTGTTAGTTTGATTATGTGATTGAGCTGGCATAGTATTTGACATGTCATTGGATTACTGTATTAGGAGGAGCACTTGTGAGATAAATCCACAAGGTGTCGCCCAATACAAATTATTGACTCTTCATAGAGCTAAACCTGAGTTAGTTTATGAACTGGTAATTGGTCTGCATAAATGTTTGGATTAAGCTATAGAATGAAATGTCTTTATTTTTATTGGCACAATAAAACAAAGGTTCAATTGAGGGAAAATAATTTAAACACGAGAATAAGAAAATAAAGGATACTCACCCGTAACCAAGTGAGTGTAGGCAGTGGTGGAAAAAGTTACCAATTTTCATACTTAAAGGTAAATACACCAAAATGACTCAAGTAAAAGTGAAAGTCCCCCAGTAAAATACTACTTGAGTAAAAGCCTAAAAGTATTTGGTTTTAAATATACTTAAGTGTGAAAAGCACATGTAATTCCTAAAATATACTTAAGTATCAAAAGGAAAACTATACAAGTTTTATCCCTTATATAAAGCAAACCAGAGAGCAAATCATTTTATTTAACGATAGCCAGGGGCATGCCCCAACACTCAAACATAATTTACAAACGAAGCATGTGCTTATTGAGTCCACCAGATCAGAGGCTGTAGGGACGACCAGGGTTGTTCTTTTGATAAGTGTGTGAATTAGACAATTTTCCTGTCCTGATAAGCATTCAAAATGTAACAAGTACTTTTGGGTGTCAGGGAAAATGTATGAAGAAAAAGTACATCATTTTCTTTAGGAATGTAGTGAAGTAAAAGTAAAAGTTGCTAAAAATATAAATAGTCAAGTAAAGTACAGATACCCAAAAAAACTACTTACATTTACATTTTAGTCATTTAGCAGACCCTCTTATCCAGAGATAAGTAGGGTAAAACTAACCTGTCTCACGACGGTCTAAACCCAGCTCACGTTCCCTATTAGTGGGTGAACCATCCAACGCTTGGTGAATTCTGCTTCACAATGATAGGAAGAGCCGACATCGAAGGATCAAAAAGCGACGTCGCTATGAACGCTTGGCCGCCACAAGCCAGTGAATACATTTCATACATTTATTTTTATTTTTAATTTTTTTATTCCGTACTGGTCCCCCATGGGAATCGAACCCACAACCCTGGCGTTGCAAACACCATGCTCTACCAACTGAGCCACACAGGACTACTTAAGTCATACATTCAAGTATTTTTACTTAAATACTTTACACCACTGAGTGTTGGCCTATGTCACAATCGTCATGTACAGCCTATTTGATCTAGGGACAGCCAACACAGCAGTTGTTTGATGCATGGCAATTTAAAGTAGTTCTAATTATGCACTGTTGTTCAGCTCTCTTATGTTTGAAATCGACAAAAGGCAGATTAAGAATCATATGTGCTAGTATATTTTTGGTTAATAAGCCTTTAAAAATAATGCATAACCAAACAACCACTGAGACTGGTGGTCATTAAGCAGCACTCTCACAGACAGTCAAAATGTTCTGTAGTTATTACACGCCTCGGCAGGTGTTGTGATGTACGGCCTTGGCACTGGCTTTAGTTGGGCCACAAGAAGGAGCATCTATATAAACAACCACGTTTTAAATTAACCCCCCCAAAATGTCAATGTAATCTCCTGTCCTAGTTAGGAAATGCACATTTAAATTCCACCTCTGAAGAATGACTAAGGCTAATTATACATATTCATGAATTGGGAGTGGGAATTTCTACGTGGAGCTGATAAACATCAACAAATAGGGTCAGTGTAGCTAGCAAGCTAACCTTATCTAGCCAGCTAGCTAACCTTATCTAGCTAGCTAATCTTATCTGTTGTCGTTTTTTTTGTTTTTTTTATTAGACCCTATTCAAAATATCAGCCAGCTGGCTCTATGGCTGATTCTGGAGCTGAAGTATTGATTTAGGGAAAGCTTCGCAACCGATGGAAACCACTGGCCTATGTTTGACTTCGCCATCTATTGTTATCTCCAAAGTTTTGGCATCCTCCAGAAATTGCGGCCACGAATCCGCCATAGAAATGCTTAAAAAGAATAAGATGAAGCTCTGGTAATATGGATAACTGAAAGATGGCTGATGTGGGTCTTTCCATGATACCGGTACGATTTGAGTCCCTCTGACCTTTTTAAGTATATTTTAAGTATTGGGTCACCTAAATCTAATTTTAAAAACGGTTTTCTATATATTGAAATGTCCTCTGTAATAAAGTGTAAGAATCATTACATTAATTTCATCTTTAATATCAGAAAATATATTTTATCTGACACAAAGCATTTTGTCATGTCATCTGTGGCCTTCACTGAATTTGTATTTAGGATATGACTAATAAAATTAGCTGATAATCGATTGATTTTGCCATGTATTT